>NC_092341.1:60172500-60772500 GCF_046630445.1 Rutidosis leptorrhynchoides | reverse complement strand
TTTCTCAATTTGGAATGATGGAAAGAATTTTTTTTTTTTGGAGTGGTGGTGAAGTTGTTTTAAGGGGTGACAAAGGGTAATATAGTATTTTTAAAGACTTTTATTCGAAATTTCAGAAAACATAAGATAGATAGGAGTGCTGATATTTTTTAGAAGCACCTTGACTTTTTCTCTTTTGGAGTGGTAGGTGTTTGTAGTCAAGTTCTTCTTCGGCGTTTCTCTTTATAAGTTCTGCTCCTTTTTCATAACTTTGAAAATACACACATTTTTTATTTTTTTAGAAATTTTATCTCGAGAAACTTTCTGCCAGTAAATTTTTTCAAGACCTTTGCCATGATACTTAAGAGGCTTATAACATCGGGTTTTCGGAAGGAATCTCATTTTTTGGATTTTTCGAGTGATAGTAAAAATGATGGAAATGATGGTTTGGTAGTGGTGAAGGCGTGGAAGGCTTATTTTGACAAATGGCTAGCTCTTCTGATTATACACGAATCACATTTAGTTACTTGGAAATGCAGATCTAGAGCAAGTTCTGATTCTGAGTACAGACATCGGCACTCTCAATGAAAAATAGTGAAGCATTAAAGATGAATATACAAATGGTCTTATTTGGGTGCCTCACCATAATCAAATTAGGTCGATAATGCCTATTCATGCAATACTCTATTGGAGATTCGGTTCGTCCCAACAAGATTTCTACCTTACTTAATCCTTAATTTTATTTACAAACGCTTCAGGTTTTCGAAAGTACTTTTTCAGAAAGGATTTCTTTTGTTAAAATTTTTAAAATTTGGCTTAAGAACTTGGAATCTTTGTAATGAGGTTATTTAAATTCAGTATAAAAAGATTATACCAACATCCCACACTTTGACGAACATTGTCCCCAATGTTTCTAGTGTATCCCACACTTAGGAGTTTTAGTTAAAGATTTGGAAATATTTGTCTAGTGTTTATTTGGGTTGGAATCCCACACTTAGTGATAAGCTAGGATGTGGCATAAATAAAATTTAAGCTAGTAACGAAGAGAAAGGAGTACCCCCAGTAGATGGTCGTGGTTGCTTGTGAAGACAGGTTGTTTCAGCAATCTTGGAAGTTACATCCTTTATTGATCGGCTCATTTGTCATCTTTTATTCTTCTACTCTACTTTATTGCACGGCTTGCCTCTCGAGAAGCGCTTTTGTTTAAGGTCGTTGGCTCGACTGTAATGATGCTCAAAAAGCGAACATTCCCCTCTGGTAGTTGTAATCTTGGTCTTCTCGAGGGAATGTGAGTCTTGGTGGGTAAATTTTGAGAAAATGCCGGACCAAGAGTGGGAGAAGATCCAGTACTTCTCTTGAAGATCTTCTGAAGGAGAGATAATGTGCGGTTTCAGCTCGTGACAAATCTTGAAGTCCGATAAGAATATGGTCTACGGCTCTGCTGATTGACCCATGAATTTCAATCATCGAGGCAGTGCTGGTAGTGATTGTTTCTCTGACGGGATGTTCATTTCGGAGGTCTTCAAATAGTGTCAGAAATTGTATTTTCGGTATCTCAAAATCTTTTGAATGGTGATCTCCACAGTAGGAGTCTGTAGCTTTGCACAAATTTGTCAAAAGGCGAAGCTGAAAAGAAGTGAAAAGGACTCCTGACCCAAGCATTAATGTCACCGTCTTTGAGTATATCTCTCGACATCCAGCTTTGAATGTGAAACTAGGATCCGTGGATTCATGGAAGATGCATGCTATCTGCTTCGTAACATAGGTGGCGATGTTGACTTGGTCTTGTTCAAGATGTGAGAATGGATTGTTGCGTCTTCCTTCTTCTGCAACTGCGTCTCGTAACTCCTTGACAATCAGATCAGCGTGGTGATCGATTGTTACGTAAATCACTAGCATGTCTGGTGTGCTTTCGAAATTATCTCTTTCCAAGATAATGAAGAGGCTGTGAATATCTTCGATCATTTTCAAATTAGAGTGATAAGTCAGGCGTCCGGTGAAAAGATCCATATGCTTCCGGATGAGAGTCAGTAGTGCTCGTTGGTTTGCTGAGAACGGAAGTGCAGATCCAGCTAAGGCGTTTTAACCTTAGAGTAAATGATCTTCTGATCTCGACAAAATCTTGTCTCGAGAATAGTGCAAACCACTGAAGTGTGCTCTCGTTGCCTTTCTTTATGGTAGATATGATCGTGAAGAGTATTGATAAAGTCTTGAATTCGTCCTTCTAAGATTTCAACATTATCATCTTCTCTCTGTAGATAGAGGTTGTATTCATCTTCGATAGCCTTGATCCGTTCCTCTAAGCGTATTGTGAAATCAATTGTTGATTTACAGATAGCTTAGAGAATATCTTCAAATTCATCGGTGTCATTGATGAATGTTATCATGTTGGCGTAATTAGATATGACCGGAATCCGATCCGAAGAAGAGTCCGACTCCTCCTGATCTTGTTCGGGTAGAGAATATGAATCATCCAGAATGTCTTCATGTTGCTCTTCCTCGTCATCATCGGTATAGCCTTATTCCGTGGCTTCATCTGATGAACGGGCTTCTTCAGTATTCTGGTGCTTCATTTCAACACTTGCAGGATCACTCTCTATATCTTTAACCTCAGCCTTATTATTTTTCTTCTTGAATCGAATAATTAAACTGTGATCCTCCGTCTCTAGCCTCATTAATTCTTCATGACCTTCTAAGCTTAGAGAGGGTTCTATCGCAATTTCTTTTACGTCTCCCATTTCCTCTTCCTCCTCAGATTCTTCTTCTTCCTCTATTTCTTCGCTGGGATCCTCTTCTTCCATTACTGGGTCATCATCAGACTGTGATTTTACACCCATCTCGATATCATCGGCTGGTGGTGGAGACTCATCATCGGAAGTAATCCATCCGGTGGAAATAGCAAACATCTCTGCCTGTCCAGAAAGATCGGTAGGTCGGTCAATTTTGAAGGTAACGCTCTCCCCATGGGATCGCAGGATCAAGGTTTGATTGTACACATCAATGACAGTCCTAGCCGTGTTCATGAAAGGTCTTCCTAATACTATTGTTGTATGTAGGTCTTCTTTAATGTCCATCGCTACGAAATCCGTAGGATACAAGAATTTGTGGACTTTAACCAAGATGTTCTCAACTATGCCCTTAGGATATCGAATTGTGGGATCGGAAAGTTAGATTTTTATTTTAGTTAGTGACAAGTCTCCCAACTCTAATCTCTTGTAGAGAGAATAGGAGATTAGGTTGATATTTGCTCCTAAATCTGCTAGCGCATGAATGGTTCTAGATTGGTAGATTGAACATGAGAAAATGAATCAGCCCGTATCTCCTAGCTTTTGTGGTAAAGAGTTTCTGAGTAGTGCCGAGCATTCTTCACTCAGTGGATTTTTGTTGGAATCTGGTATCCTTCCCTTTATAGAGAGAAGCCTTCGGATGTATCTCTTCTGGTTGGGAACTTTAGACATGGTGTCCAGGAATTTTTTATCAAGTTTATAGGTATCGAGCTTGGATGGTTCTTCCTGTAGCCTTCCAGGATAAGGTACACGAACTGGAGTCGGAGTGGGCAGCTTCTGAGTATATGTCGATTTGTTCTTGAGCCTAGCTAACCTTCTCCGTGGTTCTTCCCTTAGGATTATGGAGTCCATTTGCTTATCTTCCTCTATGTGAGGATTTTGGATAGTATTACTAAGTAATCTTCCTTGGGTTGGGTTTCAAGGTGTCGTGATAACTGTCCGAGCTGCGTTTCTAGACTTTTGAGAAGAGCCAATTGGTTTCGCATTAGTATCTCTATCTGGTCTTGTCTAGACGCGGTTCTCTGATTTAGCTGTTGTTGACCTTGAATGAACTGAGTCAATTGATCATCATTCCCGAGGGCAGGGTTGGTTACTTTCGTAATTTATGTGGTTTGGGAATTTTCCTCAGCTGGTGGACTAGTGAGTGGAAGTGGTTGATCGTAGGTGAATTGAGATTGATGGGGTGGATAAGGTGGGTAACGATAGTGAAAAGGCTGGTTGTTTCTTTAAAATTGGTTAACCCTAGGTTGTTGATTGAATCCGGGTTTTGATTGACGAGCTGAGTATTGAACATAACAGACTGAACCATCAGGGTTCTCGTACTTAACTTGATATTCTTTAGTGGGTTGTGGGATAGCACAATTAACACAAGCCTAAACTTGGTTAACCTGCTGCGGTTGCGTCTTCAATTCTTCGAGTTGTTTGGCAAGAGATTCCATCTTATCCGTGAGGGATTTGAAGGCCTCCGTTTGAATATTATGTGCAGAGAGTGGGGCAGATGGTGAAGTCGTTTCACCACTGTTCTAGTCATGATGATGCATTGTCATGTTCTCGAGCAACTCCCATGGTTCGTCTGCCGTTTGGTTCAACAGATTTCCTTGAGCTGCTGCATCGATTGTCATCCTATGATTCACCGTCGTCCTATGATTCACCGTATGGCAGGCCGCTTTTGATGGCCGTTTGCTTTGGCAGGCCGTTTTGCCTGGCCGTTTGATTTGGCCGTATGGCAGGCCGTTTTGCCTACTGGCAGGCCATATGGCCTGCTCTGGTTTGCTGATTTCATTGGATCGTAAATTGATTTCCTTGATCGTAGTTTGGTTTCTCATCTTTCATCGTTTTCGCTCTAGAATCTTCTTTTTAGCTCCGATTCTCTTAATTCTTTTTTCACCGTCTTCGTAATCACTTGATCTTCAATTTCAACCGACAAAGCGGGTATCTTGGCGATAAAGCTCTAAACTTTATTGTTTTTGGGCCTTAATACCGGGGTGATAACATGACTTTTTAGTCGATATCAAATATCCCACCCTTAGACTTTGCTTGTCCTCAAGCAAACTTCTCGTTTTTACTTTAAGAAATCTTTTCAGAGTTTCCTTTCTAATAGCCTAAGAGGTTTGTTTTTTATTATAAGGGGAAAAAAATAAGGTGAGTTATCTATGTTAGGGTTGAAACTATCTCTGCAAACATGCGAGGAGGTTACATGACTTAGGCTAGCTTTCACGGGTCACTCAAATCACACAAGTGTTTAGGGTTCCCTATAGATCTAAGAAATGAATTCACTCATAGCTAGTCTTGTTGCATCCATCATTATAGGCTTGAAAAAGACTCAAATCCTTGCTACAAATGTGAAAGCGGTAATAACCATAGCGTCTAGGTCATTTGTCAATTTGGAATGATGGAAAGGAATTTTTTTTTGGAGTGGTGGTGAAGTTGTTTTAAGGGGGTGACAAAGGGTAATATAGTCTTTTTAAATACTTTTATTCAAAATTTTGGAAAACATAAGATTGATAGGAGTGCTAATATTTTTTTAGAAGCACTTTGACATTTTCTCCTTTGGAGTGATATGCGTTTATATAATGGAAGATATTATATAAAGACAAATGATAGAGGTACCAGTGGATTAAACAAGTTACGAATACAAAAGTGACAACTTCAAACTTCAGACCGCTCCTAATACAATCTTCGGCGTTCTTCTCCGGGTACTAGGTTTTCCGCACGGAGTCGAAGACCTTGAAAGTATGATTAATATTGTAGAAAGAGAGAGAGAAGTGAATTGACGTGTGTGTAAAAATGGATGACAAAGACCCTTTAAGTAGACTTGAAATTGGCCTGCATACGGCTGGCAAGCCGTATGGCAGGCCGTTTTGATGGCCGTTTGCTTTGGCATGCCGTTTTGCCTGGCCGTTTGATTTTGCCGTATGGCAGGCCATTTTGCCTACTGGCAGGCCATATGGCAGGCCGTTTTGCCTACTGGCAGGCCATATGGCAACTTGATTCACTGGATCGTAACTTGATGTCCTTGATCGTAGCTTGGTTACTCGTCTTTCACCGTTTTCGCTCTTGAATCTTCGTTTTAGCTCCGATTCTATTGATTCTTTTTGCACCATCTTCGTAATCACTTGATCTTCAATTTCAACTGACAAAGCGGGTATTTTGGCGAGAAAGCTCGGAACTTTATTGTTTTTTGGGCCTCAATACCAGGGTAAAAACGTGACTTTTTAGCCGATATCACCTTACCATAGGGAAATCCAGCACTAGGAGAATAACTTGACCGTAGGGAAGTAATCTTTCTTCAAACCTCTTTCAATTATTATGCATTAAAATCTCTAAGTGTGGGGTTATACCTGCAACGAACTTAGAGATTCTAGAAAATATTGTCCTTAATTTATTAAAGTATTAATATATTATATTTTAGAGAACATTAGGGATAATGTTCTTCTAAGTGTGGGGTATTGGGTAAAGGTTTAAGAACAAGTAACCGTAAAACGCCAAATTTATGGAAAATTCTTTTGTCTAACAATTGATTAGCAAAGAATATTAGGGAAATTTTTGGAAAATTCTCACCTAGTTTTACCCAAAAGATTCTATAAAATTGCTAAAAATTAGTTTTCGGAACATTCACTAGAACGGAATGATTAAGCTAGAACTCATGATTTGTGTCAAAAGATTTTCTTTCGAATAAATGTTTAAAAGGCTACACATTATCAAGCACGAACCCTACTCCTAAAAAGTGAGGAACTCTTGGACCCAAAGTATCTGTATGACCCATCAAATCTACAGTACTTTGTCAATTCATTTGATGAGCGTGCCGGTGTACGATTTGAGTTAGAACTAGGTTTTGACATACATTTCAAGGCCAATGGTTAGGTTGACATACGTGGTACAGGTGCGATACTCCTTCTGAAATCATTCTGAATAGAGAAGACAAAAAACCATCCGTTTCCATTTCCAATCCACGCATTTAAACCGACCAACTCACACCAAAGAGTTGATGAATTAGAAAATACTCACCCCAAATCCGCTACCAAAATACACTACCCATTAACTTTCATTCCTTTCCCACTTTTCAAAAGATCCAGAGATCAAATAACGAGATAGATCGATAAAATTCTCTTCAAAAGCACTTGTTAAAAGTTTCCGAACCCCCTATTGTTTTTGATAGGTCAAAGACCTATTTCAGTGAATTATCACTTCCTCTCTGGGCACCAGGAACAAAGGACAAAAGTTATGAAGAAAAGAGTATGCAAAGAAAAAAATGATTATGAAAGAGCAAAGTTTCTAAAAAAAAGGCAAGAATACCCCGAGAAGTTGCCCAAAGAAGGATTGTCGGAAGAGCCAAGAAAAATTCTAGACAAAAGTCTTAGCAAAATCCGCATCTTTCGAAGAACTCATCGCGGAATTCAAAGCCATTCTCTATCCAAAAAAGGATACTCTGAAGAATCAAAATCTATCAATTCTCTTTAAAAGTCAAAAGATCCAAATACTTTTCACCCTTCCATAAATTCTCAACCAACCCTACAACCCGTCTTCCCTTTGAAAGAATGCCTAGGAAGAATATTAGTGTCGTCCTTATTTAACCGGTGAAGATATCGATGCTTTACCAAGCCTGTGATGAAAACCATTATACGCCTGGCTTTTGAGCGACAATACAGCTAGATTAGGGCACCCTAAACACTTGAGTGATATGAGTGATCTGCTAGTAAAAAGCCTGGTCATGTATACTCTACATCTGATAGTTGAAAAGTACGCCTTTTTCACCATGGACACGATTGAAATCTAGCAACTGAATCATCGAAGTTTGAAACTTTTTCTACTACTTTCGAAAGATGTGACGATTTCTGATGAAAGCATAATAAAAGAATCCAGAGGTAGGCAAGGGAGAATCTATTAGAAAATAACCTTATATTTCCATTTTTTGCTTGAGGACAAGCAAAGCTAAGTGTGGGGTATTTGATATCGGCCAAAAAGTCACATTTTACCCCCGATATTAAGCCCTAAATCAGTAAAGTTCCAGACTTTATCGGCAAAATGCTTTGTCGATTTATTTTGTAGATTAAGTAATTACAAAGGCGATGCAAAAAGAATCAAGTAAATCAGAGCTAAAACAAATATTCTAGAGCGAATACAGTGAAAGACAAGTTACGACCCCGAAAACCAAGTTACGATCCCGGAAAAACAGCAGACCAGAGGGGCCATACGACCTGCCAGCAAACGGGCACCAAAAATAGCTTGCCTGGTCATACGACCTAGGCATATGGCCTGGCCATACGGCCTGCCAGCCGTATGACAACAAAAATCAAGCCTATTTAAGGAGCCATTTGCATTCATTTTTACACACACTCAAATTGTACTTCAATTTAGATTTTCGAATATTTTAGTTAGTTTTTAGTAGTAGCTAGCTTAACTTTTATTTTCCAGAGGATATCCCGGCGAGTCCCTGCGATCTCGGGCAGATTTCTTCAGCCTTTTTAGGTTTTTATCCGAAACGCTTGTCTTATTAATTAAACATGTATTGTTATCATTTATGTTTAATAATGCATTCAGATATTACCATGTTAGCTTAATTAATCTGTATGTTGCCATGATAGAAATTTGGGTTAGCGTAGTTATGTTTAATTAGTACGATTACTTTGTTATACTGAATCTGTGACCTTGATAGATCTGTATGCTAGCATCTTAAGAATTGACCAACCTAGGTTGTGATCAGGACTTATCTACCTATATGAACTTAGATACTTCATAGGATTAAGACCCCTGGTTATACTGTACCTGAAGATTCTATGAACTCGGTATGGCCGGAGTTCCCGAGAGGCATCTAATGCGCTTTTAGGACACGGAACTTAGAAATTGAGACATGAATGACCTAGTATGCTTATTAATTGTTTCAAAGAGACCTCTTAGGAGCTATTAAGATCTATTTAGTGCCTGAACTGTGTGACTCAGACCTATTGCATGTTCTTGTTTGATTGTTGACCTAGGATTAAGTCATATCAACTGTTCAGGTATCTATTAGGTTTCTATCTACTTTACTTTCAGTATATCAACTATAATGTTGTATAATGTTTAGATTGGTATGTGTTATGACCCCGAAGTTGTATAGTGTTAATGTGAAACATGCTTAAATTAAGGTTTCTTAGAAGTGAGCTATATAAGGAACCTATGTAGTCCTAATTAGATAGCCATTGTATTGTAACCGAGTTCTAGAAGCTGTGGAATGTAAATTTTACTGATTCTCTCTAACACCGAATCTATTCTTCATTTAACGAGTCTCACTCTAACTCATCACATATTCTAATCTCACCATGATTTGACCTATCATTTGAAATGTCCCGTTCTTATTGATTAAAAACGTTCCATATTAATTGATTTCGTTGCGAGGTTTTGACCTCTATATGAGACGTTTTTCAAAGACTGCATTCATTTTAAAACAAACCATAACCTTTATTTCATCAATAAAGGTTTAAAAAGCTTTACGTAGATTATCAAATAATGATAATCTAAAATATCATGTCTACACACGACCATTACATAATGGTTTACAATACAAATATGTTACAACAAAATAAGTTCCTTGAATGCAGTTTTTACACAATATCATACAAGCATGGACTCCAAATCTTGTCCTTATTTAAGTATGCGACAGCGGAAGCTCTTAATAATCACCTGAGAATAAACATGCTTAAAACGTCAACAAAAATGTTGGTGAGTTATAGGTTTAACCTATATATATCAAATCGTAACAATAGACCACAAGATTTCATATTTCAATACACATCCCATACATAGAGATAAAAATCATTCATATGGTGAACACCTGGTAACCGACAATAACAAGATGCATATATAAGAATATCCCCATCATTCCGGGACACCCTTCGGATATGATATAAATTTCGAAGTACTAAAGCATCCGGTACTTTGGATGGGGTTTGTTAGGCCCAATAGATCTATCTTTAGGATTCGCGTCAATTAGGGTGTCTGTTCCCTAATTCTTAGATTACCAGACTTAATAAAAAGGGGCATATTCGATTTCGATAATTCAACCATAGAATGTAGTTTCACGTACTTGTGTCTATTTTGTAAATCATTTATAAAACCTGCATGTATTCTCATCCCAAAAATATTAGATTTTAAAAGTGGGACTATAACTCACTTTCACAGATTTTTACTTCGTCGGGAAGTAAGACTTGGCCACTGGTTGATTCACGAACCTATAACAATATATACATATATATCAAAGTATGTTCAAAATATATTTACAACACTTTTAATATATTTTGATGTTTTAAGTTTATTAAGTCAGCTGTCCTCGTTAGTAACCTACAACTAGTTGTCCACAGTTAGATGTACAGAAATAAATCGATAAATATTATCTTGAATCAATCCACGACCCAGTGTATACGTATCTCAGTATTGATCACAACTCAAACTATATATATTTTGGAATCAACCTCAACCCTGTATAGCTAACTCCAACATTCACATATAGAGTGTCTATGGTTGTTCCGAAATATATATAGATGTGTCGACATGATAGGTCGAAACATTGTATACGTGTCTATGGTATCTCAAGATTACATAATATATAATACAAGTTGATTAAGTTATGGTTGGAATAGATTTGTTACCAATTTTCACGTAGCTAAAATGAGAAAAATTATCCAATCTTGTATTACCCATAACTTCTTCATTTTAAATCCGTTTTGAGTGAATCAAATTGCTATGGTTTCATATTGAACTCTATTTTATGAATCTAAACAAAAAAAGTATAGGTTTCTAGTCGGAAAAATAAGTTACAAGTCGTTTTTGTAAAGGTAGTCATTTCAGTCGAAAGAACGACGTCTAGATGACCATTTTAGAAAACATACTTTCACTTTGAGTTTAACCATAATCTTTGGATATAGTTTCATGTTCATAATAAAAATCATTTTCTCAGAATAACAACTTTTAAATCAAAGTTTATCATAGTTTTTAATTAACTAACCCAAAACAGCCCGCGGTGTTACTACGACGGCGTAAATCCGGTTTTACGGTGTTTTTCGTGTTTCCAGGTTTTAAATCATTAAGTTAGCATATCATATAGATATAGAACATGTGTTTGGTTGATTTTAAAAGTCAAGTTAGAAGGATTAACTTTTGTTTGCGAACAAGTTTAGAATTAACTAAACTATGTTCTAGTGATTACAAGTTTAAACCTTCGAATAAGATAGCTTTATATGTATGAATCGAATGATGTTATGAACATCATTACTACCTTAAGTTCCTTGGATGAACCTACTGGAAAAGAGAAAAATGGATCTAGCTTCAATGGATCCTTGGATGGCTCAAAGTTCTTGAAGCAAAATCATGACACGAAAACAAGTTCAAGTAAGATCATCACTTGAAATAAGATTGTTATAGTTATAGAAATTGAACCAAAGTTTGAATATGATTATTACCTTGTATTAGAATGATAACCTACTGTAAGAAACAAAGATTTCTTGAGGTTGGATGATCACCTTACAAGATTGGAAGTGAGCTAGCAAACTTGAAAGTATTCTTGATTTTATGAAACTAGAACTTTTGGAATTTATGAAGAACACTTAGAACTTGAAGATAGAACTTGAGAGAGTTCAATTAGATGAAGAAAATTGAAGAATGAAAGTGTTTGTAGGTGTTTTTGGTCGTTGGTGTATGGATTGGATATAAAGGATATGTAATTTTGTTTTCATGTAAATAAGTCATGAATGATTACTCATATTTTTGTAATCTTATGAGATATTTCTTGCTAGTTGCCAAATGATGGTTCCCACATGTGTTAGGTGACTCACATGGGCTGCTAAGAGCTGATCATTGGAGTGTATATACCAATAGTACATACATCTAAAAGCTGTGTATTGTACGAGTACGAATACGGGTGCATACGAGTAGAATTGTTGATGAAACTGAACGAGAATGTAATTGTAAGCATTTTTGTTAAGTAGAAGTATTTTGATAAGTGTATTGAAGTCTTTCAAAAGTGTATAAATACATATTAAAACACTACATGTATATACATTTTAACTGAGTCGTTAAGTCATCGTTAGTCGTTACATGTAAGTGTTGTTTTGAAACCTTTAGGTTAACGATCTTGTTAAATGTTGTTAACCCAATGTTTATAATATCAAAAGAGATTTTAAATTATTATATTATCATGATATTATGATGTACGAATATCTCTTAATATGATATATATACATTAAATGTCGTTACAACGATAAACGTTACATATATGTCTCGTTTCAAAATCATTAAGTTAGTAGTCTTGTTTTTACATATGTAGTTCATTGTTAATATAATTAATGATATGTTTACTTATCATAATATCATGTTAACTATATATATAACCATATATATGTCATCATATAGTTTTTTTACAAGTTTTAACGTTCGTGAATCACCGGTCAACTTGGGTGGTCAATTGTCTATATGAAACCTATTTCAATTAATCAAGTCTTAACAAGTTTGATTGCTTAACATGTTGGAAACATTTAATCATGTAAACATCAATCTCAATTAATATATATAAACATGGAAAAGTTCGGGTCACTACATCATTTGGTATCAAAGCATCCAGGGAGTGATTCTACATCACTATATCGATCCAGAGATTGAAGATTACAGAATCTGTTAGATTGAATCAGATTCGATATTATCGAATTTGATAATCTGATGTTTAGATTCTTGTGATAAGTTTAGCGAAGGTCTATTAGGTTGATTAGAAAGAGTTTCGATCATCATTACAGCTTTTTAACAACAATTATGAAGAATCAAGTTAATTTTTAGAGTTCGTGGCTAAAACTCCCGGTATTGATCAATTCCAGCTTGATTCTGTATTTTAGTAAAGGTTTGAGGTTTCAGTTGTGTTCGTGAGGTGATTAATCAAGTTTTTCGACGGTTCAATTTCATCAATTCTTCAAGTATTGTAGATTTGATCATCTCTCGGTATCTTAAATGCCATACCGAGTCTGCTTCAAGTTAATAATTCGTGTTAAGTGTTGCAGATTGTGGTGTGTTTATGATTCTATCACATTCGGTTTGATCATATGCAGCTAATTAGTGTGGTTTGAGAAAGTATTCGATTGCATTTCTAAGATTCCATACTTAGACTTGGTTTATCAACTGCTACAGTTGACATTCAGTATCATATACATTCGGTATATTTGATATTCTGTGTATTACTAACTTGTTTCCTTGTGCAGCAAGGTTACCGAATCTAATTCAAAGGAATTAGATTGTGTTTGCATTCAAAAGTTTATAGAATTTGACTACCGAGTCAAATACCGAACCAGAGTCTCGGTGTCACTTAATACATTGGTTCTTAAGTGTTCTAAGGCTTCAAATCTTGTGGTTACCGAATATATACCGAATATGGGTGTGTTACTTGTGTTACTAGTCAGTTTCAGATACAGAATCTGGTTTATCGAATATTTACCGAATCTGCTACAGTACCGAACCACTTACCGAGTCTGCTACAGTACCGGACCAGATACTGAATCTAATGTTTTTGTTAGATTTTTGTGAACCTTCATCCTAGATTTGTGTAATACCGAATCTTCCTCAATTTCAAGATGTCTACCCAAGATACTTTGATCATTGGATCAGATTCCCGACCTCTAGTGTTGTTTGATGGCAAGTACACTCAGTGGCTCCATCGTATCACTCAGTACATAGACTACAAGGGTGAGAAAGCAAAATACATATAGGCTTCTCTGAGAGATGGTCCAGTTGTAGAGTATCATCCGGATACTGGTATGCCAATTTCAGTCTATGAACTTTCTGGTGATAGACGTGAGAGTGCTCAGGGTGACATAGAGGCAAAGAACATTGTTATGCAAGCCATTCCGTATGAATTGTTTGAAAATGTTGATAGCAACATCACAACAAAAGACAAATGGGATGAGATCAAATGACAGCAAGAAGGTTATGACATGTCAGATGTTACTAAACTGAATAAGGCTCTTGGATTTTATGAAGATTTCAAGCAGGAACCTGAAGAACAACTCAAGGATACCTATCGTCATTTCAATGGTGTTCTCAATGAGTTGAAAAGGTGGAAGATCATAAAAGTGAATGCTGAAGTCAACATGAAGTTCCTCAAAAAGCTCAATGATGATTGGCTTCCTTATGGAACCATTGTTCGATCTACCAAAGAGATTGATAAGATGACTATTCATGAGCTTGTTGGAGTTCTTATGCATTATCAACCAGAGGTGTCTAAACTTCAAGAGGGAAGGAAAGAGTCGTCTCCAAGTGATCCTCTTACTCTCATTGCTAAAAAGAAGAGCAAATCATTTTCTACTTCCAAAAGCTTATCCAAGAAAGTGCTTGTTGAAGAATCAACTGATTCTGAATAGTTGAATCTTTCTGATGTTGATGATTCTCACCTTGAATTAGTCAAGATGGCAGCCATGTTCACCAAAGCCTTGAACAAACACAAGTTCAAAGGCAAATCAAGCAATCAACGTAAGAACTCATCTTCATCCTCTTACTATAAGAAACCATACCAATCAAAACAACAACGTGCTGATGATTCCAAGAAGGATGATTCAATCTGTTTCAATGGTGGCAAAGCTGGTCATTACTCTCGTGAGTGCAAGATACCTAAGAAAAAGGATGCAGCTTACTACAAGAAGAAAATGTCGATGGCAAAGATTGTGGAAACTGGAGGAGAGCTGAAACCGGTTGATGGTACTTGGTTTAACTAGACTGATGATTCAGATTCAGAGGTGGAACATGCAAATGTTTGCAAGGTGACCAAGCTCATCAAAGCAAAGGAAGCAATGGAGAATTCTGAATCAACATCCAATGATGATGAGGTACAATCACATGAAATCTCAACTTATTTTATCAAAATGCAAAATGACCTGATGAAGAACTTGGTCTCAATGTCAAAAGAAGTTAAAGGTTTAAAAACCGAAAACAAGGTTTTGAAAGATAAAATCAAACTAAGTGAGACCAAACCTTCTTCATCTAAATTACAATCGGAGTTGCAAAGATTGAAAGTCCAACTCAGCTATACGGAAACTGAGTTGGAATATCTCAAAAAGATAATTCATCCGATTAATGTCGAAAGGACTGATTATCGTCTAAAATCGGAACGACTTGCGGAAAAAGTTCAATTCTTAGAAAAAAGATCTTTCTGATTTGAAATATCAACATGAACCCACACTTTCAAAACTAAATAAGAAAATTATTCAATTGGAAAACACCATAATTGAGAAGAACACGAAATTTCTTCATTGTCAAAAGAGTCTCTTCAAATGAAAGCTCAACTTGCTCGATATGAGGAAAAACTCTATCGTACAGAGCAATCTAAAGCTATCATTGATATGAAACTTTCAAAACAAACAATTTTTATGAATAGACCAAAAACGATTCATGGTGAAAAGTGGGGGTTGGGTTATGAAGATCCTAAGATTTTAGATGATGCTTCCAAAAAGATTCCAGGATTATATCATTCTGATTACTTTTAAGCTGGTTTACCATCTCATTTTGTGCATGCTTCTGATGCTGATTTTGATGATATTATTGTTAATCACAAATCTAGAAAATACCATCAAATTAGCTTAATGTATGAGAAAATCAATGCTAAAATGGGTAAATCAAATCCTGATTTCTTGAATGAACTTGTTGAAACCGAAAAGAATATGCAACGTGATAATTATGTGCCTAAGCGTAGACTGGTTTATATCCCTACACTCATGCTAGAGAAATACATTTTAATGCTTGAGAATGAAGTGTTTAACAAACCTAGTTCTAACATTATTACCATAGATGAGGTGTTTGGTAAACCAACTTTTGATGTGAAACCAATTCTACCGGCCTTACCTGCATGTTCTATTTCTGATGATGTTTTCTGTGAAGACCTAGCACATGAACTAACTGTCTTCTTTGAGACATAATCCCTAGGTTAAAATTCTTTAAATGAAAAGATAGAACCTCGAGATGAACCAATTGTTAAACCTTTGATAGATTTTAATGCAACAATTGATCCTATGAATGAATTTTATGCAAACATACCTGCTGTACGTAATTTGAGTCGTATAGTAGATATACTTGAAAATGAGAATATTGAATTGCAACTTAAGTGTAAATCTTTAGAACAAATGCTTGCTTTGTGTGATAAATTGCCTCCACTTCCTAAGAAAGAATGTACTTATGCTTTTAAGGAAGGAGAAGTGATAGTTTCTGCTGAGAAATTATGTCTTGAGATTAAAAGCTTAAAACAAAAGATAATTTAACTGAAACAGGCTAACACACTTAAGCAACCATCTACTGTTGAAAAGGGTCCAAAAAGGATAAATAAGTAACACACTAAAAAAAACATCCAACAGAAAAGTAACTGAACATTTAAAAATAAAGCATCAACGTCATCAAGCATTAGTCCCTGCCAATCACGAGAGCTTAATCCAGTGGCACAACCTACAAAAAAATAATTAATGTATAAGCATAAGCATTCAGAGTTATTAAACCGAATTACATCAACAATTTAACAATGGCATACCGAGAGTAAAGAAGTTGGCCACGCAATAGCCACATCGATAGCCTCTATCATTGTATTAACAAGTTCAAATGGTCTTATCACTGTTTCATCACCTTTTTGTTGCAACTTGAACATGTACTTCACCCCAGCCTGGACCAATCTCTATTCCTCCAACCACTGTTAGTGGGTCTAAACTACGAAGCCTGCCTTTTGCGACAATCAGGGTTGGATTATTAATGCTCTTTAGGTGGACTTCTTTGCCAACCTATTTTTAATTTTCCAACTACTAATTATTCAACTATAAATATTTTAACGTGGAGAATAACAATAGTAACTAAATAGAAAAATACCTGTAGTGGCGTATTGGTAATTATGCCATTATTTGTTGCTGCATGAGGATTAACAACGGTATTATCTATCATAATGTTCTTTTGTTTTTCATGTTCTTTATACTCCTGGAGTTCTGCTTTCAACTTGACGTTCTCTTTGCATAAAGCTTCATGACTCCTGACTTCACCCCAAACATCTGATACACGAACACCGAGACCATACATTTCTGCTTGTCCATGTTTAGCTGTACCCCTGACTTGTGCATAGATATCATCTGGTCCAGGCTCATCGAGTGAACTTTCTGGTAATTCCTTGGAAAATTCTTTCATTTGTTCCTGTAAATAGAAAAATGAACATTAAAATCCCCACGGTAAACCATGCGTAGAGAGGCCATAAAATAATGATTACATTTAAGCAAACATAGTTATCATTCTGCCAGCACATTCAGTTTTGTAATTATGTAACTTACAAGTTGTTTTACAGCTTCAGAATTGTTTGTGATGTCAGCTTTCTCGAAAGACCGCTCAAAAATGTCCACTCTACTCGGCTCTCTTCCTAATTGTATCTGTTGTAACAAAATGAAAATGAATAACAACAATAAAAAATAGTACTATAATAACATTTGCATTTGTAATAAACTTACCTTTAGTTCCTCACGAATTTGTGCATAACTTTTTTTGCCGATCAATGGGTGCAATGACCTTTTTTGCCAATTACGTTTATTTTTCTCACTCATGCCCTAGTTTAGGAAAAGGAAATATTATAATGAGATAAACAATAATATAATGTTGTTTTAATAAGAAGACAGGATCATACTTTTGATGCCTCACCATTCCAAAAGTCAACAAGTCTTTTCCAGTGTTTTTTTTTGGACTACCCCAGGCCTGGCTCTAAATTGTTCGTGGCGTGATTTACTTGGATTATAGTGAAGCTTCTTAAGTCTATTCCTCCAGCTCTTGACCTTTTGCAATAGATTAAAGGATCCACTTATCAGCATCTCCACGAATGTCAAATTTTGTCTATAAATTAAATATAAACTGTCAGTTTAGTAAAACATAAAAGATAATCAATGACATCCAATGTTGAAGTATAGACCTTTATGATATCAAGCAAATCCTTCTTTCTTGACTTATTAACTTTATGCCAACGTTTGTAAAGAGGGCATTGCTTCCCACTCCTAGCTAACACACCCATGAAATGGGTAAGCTCACAACTTTTTTTATTAACAGGTTGTCCAAATTCATTTACTAAGATAATTGCTCGCTCCAATTATGTTCGTTCCCATGTCTTTTTCATTTGTGTTGGTCCTCTTGGCACGTAGCGTTTAGTTGTTGCTGAAAGACAGAACGTGAATAAATTTTTATTTGGTGTAATCAAATTCATTAACTATACATAGATAAAACCAAATTCATTAGAATACATGATCCACTATCCACATCATTTTGAATTTCTTGTTCGGTTGGGAAAAGTTCCTCTTCTTGATCTTCTTTCGCTTTTTATTACAAAAGTCATTATCAAAGTTTGAATATAGGATTGACAAAACAAAAGAATGATGTTGCAAATATCGAAAGTTTACCTTGTTCATGATCAGGTTAAGTAAATTCACGGTCTGCGTTCCGCTCCCAATCAATCTCTGTTTCATAATCCAATTCTTTTTCAGAATTAACTTCATGGTCATCTAGGTACACCATCTCCGTATCATGAATATTGATGTTATCATTGATGTCGCCATTTTGTTCTTCATTAGTCATCTCGTCTGTAATTGAAGAAGGTTATATATAATAGTAAATTAAAACTAGGCTTAATAATCAGTCGATGTCAGAAATAAATTTGTTGAAAAGTAAGTCTGCCACAACATAGAATAATGATCAACCCACCATTGGTGACTCTATCTATCACTTTTAGCTGTTCTGGTGAATCTATTTGCAGTGTTGTACCATCTATCTTCTTCATTTCTTAGACTGTTGTGACATACGAGTTATCGCACCCCTTGTACTAGTCATGTATAACTTTTTCTTTTTAGATTTTGTAACCATTTTATTATGGTTCATAGTCGTAGAACTCACACGTTTCTTCCTTAAATTAGCCACGCTATTTAGTGACATTGGCTTTAGGCTTTTTCTGCAAGAAGTAACAGTTTGTTAAATAAATATAATGAAATAAAATGTGTTAGAATAATTTCTTTTTACCTTTTCAGACACCTTGGATGTTGTCGCATCTGCTTCAACAAAATCATCCTCACCATCAATGTCAAGCAACTCATCAGGTATATAATCATCATCCTCATCTATCAACCTTAGAGTTGATTTATCTTTCGGTTGTTTTTTTCCAAATTTTTTTAGGCAAAGAATTAAGAAGATTTGGCAGACCATAGGATTCAAATACTTGTGCATTCTTCTGCATCGTCATATTTCTCTCATTTTCATAAGCATTGATAGGTTCCATTGATCTTTGACCTTGCTTACTTCTACCTAACAGAAGAAAGATAAGTTTAGATGAACATAAGGATGATCAACGTAATCATGGCGATGACATTACAAGTAAAAGATAACAAAAACAAGACAATCATGTTGGAAACCTAAATTTATTTCTAGTAATCATGGCAATGACAGTAAACATTTATTTGTATTATAAAGATTAAAATATACCAAACATCAATGTAAACATGATGATGTACCTAAATCTATAAGTATAGTAGAATAAATCTCATAAACTATTACAAACAAATGATCATATCAATTTCGATCAGTTTCAGTTTCACAATCGAGATAATAGAATATGTAAACAATATGTTATCACCATAATATGAAACAGAATATTAACTATGATTGCAGTATATGAAACGTATGCAAAAACAACATCACAGATTTACAAGGTCAAGATCCAAATTAATTAACTTTTTGATCAGTTTCAGGTTCATAATCGAGATAATAGAATAAGTAAACAATATGTTATCACCATAGTATGAAACAGAATATTAACTATGATTGCAGTATATGAAACGTATGCTACAACAACATCACAGATTTACAAAGTCAAGATCCAAAGTAATTACCTTTTCTCCGATTGATTTTAAAAACTCATAGACCTTACTGCGAAAAAATATTATGTGTGATACTAGGTCTTCTCCAATAGAATTACAAAAAAGAGTTAACATATTGAACGGTTTATTGGTAGGAAGCATAATGATGTTCAAAAATTTTGGGAAAAAAGGAATGGTGGGAAGCAAATTGGCGATCTAAAAATTTCGGATCGAAAATTCCTGCTTCAAAAATTTTGGGTTGTAACTGTTGGCGCAATAGATGTACGTGTTAGAGGCGTGTATATCAGATGATGGGTATATCCCATAATTATAGAGATCATTATATAAATACCATATATATTTACCTTATATAACCATATTATTGAGTATTAAATTTATATTGACCTTGTTATTTAATTTAATAGAAAACTTATATAATGCATACTATAATGACTAATATAATAGTTATAATAAGTATTGATACGAATTTTTGTTTTAATATAGGTTACCAATTGTATAATTTATATTTATTTAACAATTATATTCGTCTAGAATAATAAAATAATAATAATAATAATAATAATAATAATAATAATAATAATAATAATAATAATAATAATAATAATAATAATAATGATGATAATAATAATAATAATACTAATAATAATAATACTTATAATAATAATATTATATAATATGTATCTTATGATATGAAAGAATTTGTTACATAGATGATTTAATAGAATTATAACTAATATTATGCATACGCATTTGTTCCATAGATATTAAATGAATCATATCATAATGGAATGACTAACGAAAAAGTTTTGGTATATAAAGGTTTATGCCGAATAAGAGGTTAGGGGTATCGAACTCTATCATTAAAGGAATTGGTTTGAAGGGTCTAGAATAGCCAGAATGCGATCAAATAAGGGGTCGAGTTATGGTAGATGGTTGTTTAATAACATATACGAGTTGTTTAGTGGTGACCTATTTGCAATGTTAACTTAGATAGTATGGATCGATCGCAATGATCTTGTATATTCTTAGAAGTTGATCGAGGTTTCTATAATTGTTTGATGGTCTTCAAAATTCAGTTGGAGTTTGGTAAACGACTAAAGTTTTGGGCTAGTGGGATTAGGGACACTAGCTAGCCAGTAGTACTTGTGTTTGATCCTTCAATACTATGTATGTATGTATATGTATGTATGTTTGTATGTATGTATATATGTATGTATATATGTATGTATGTATGTATGTATGTATCTATGTATATATATCTATGTATGTATGTATGTATGTATATATATCTATGTAGGTATGTATCTATGTATCTATACATAATGTATGTATGTATGTATGTATGTATGTATGTATGTATGTATGTATGTATGTATGTATGTATGTATGTATGTATGTATGTATATATGTATATGTATGTATGTATGTATGTAAATATGTATGTAGGTATGTGTGTATGATCTATATGTATGTATGTCTGTATTATGTATGTCTGTATGTATGCATCTATGTACGTATGTATGTATGTATGTATGTATGTATGTATGTATGTATGTATGTATGTATGTATGTATGTATGTATGTATGTATGTATGTATGTACGTATGGGTGTATGGGTGTATGTCTGTATGTCTGTATGCATACACATACATACATACATACATACATACATACATACATACATACATACATACATACATACATACATACATACATACATACATACATACATACATACATACATACATATATTATATACACACATACACACATACATACATATATACACACATACATACAATCTATATATATGCATATGTACGTGTACATACACAGATACACATCGATGTATCTATCTATGTATGTATGTCTGAGGATCGATATGGGTCAATCTACCAGCGATCGAGACAGCAGTAATATGAAAAATTTGTAGGGGTGATGGATATGAAATATCGTTGACATGTAGGCAACCGGATTTATAGTCATTATGTCCGGTTGTTCTGCTGATTACGTGTTCATCCGATAGTTGAGGTGACGTTCTTTAAGTTATGAAATTTCTCATGGAGGGGGGTTGATAACTTCATTCAACATTGGGAAGCCTAAGAACTATTTAGGTTTGCTAATTAGCTCTAAACGAGAGCCAAACAAAGATGAGGGCATTCGTTATGGGTGTATGTGTGTATGTATGTATGTATGTATGTATGTATGTATGTATGTATGTATGTATGTATGTATGTATGTATGCATACATATACATACATACATAGATACATACATTATACACACACAAACACACATACATATATATATACACATATACATACGATCTATATATATACATATGTACGTATATACACACATACACATCTATGTATCTATGTATGTATGTATGTATGTATGTATGCGGATCTATATGGGTCAATCTACCAGCGATCGAGAAAGCAGTAATATGAAAAATTTGTAGGGGTGATCGATATGAAATATCGTTGACATGTAGGCAACCGGATTTTTAGTCGTTATGTCCGGTTGTTCTGCTGATTACGTGTTCATCCGATACTTGAGGTGGAGTTCTTTAAGTTATGGATTTTCTCATGGAGGGGGGTTGATAACTTCATTCAACATTGGGAAGCCTAAGAACTAGTTATGTTAGCTAATTAGCTCTAAACGAGAGCCAAACGAAGATGAGGGCATCCGTTCATCATTTAGTTCAAAGCGACAACTGGATGGGCTATGACAAACGTAAACCATTTCATATTTGGTGACATCAATATCTTCAATCATATCATATCATATACTTAATAGAAATAAAAAAAAAAATATCAACCCAATAATTAGAAATTTAAGAAATAATAATATTATTAAATAGTGAATATATGATATTATCATATCATATATTTTATATAAATTAAATAATTTGGTAAAATTATTATAATTTATTAATATTAATATATAAACTAAATATAGTTTATATATCATTATTATATAGTTTATAAATGATTATTTATTAAAAATTATTATGATTTCCAAATGATTATATAAACTATATGATATTATCATATCAATTAATACAATATAGTTTATGTAAATCAAAATTAAAAAGATTTTAAAATGTAAGTGTAGGGAATCGAACTTAAGACTTTCTGTTTACATACAATATTATTTATCAATGAGTTGCAGTTCTTATTTCTGTTTTAACTTCGCAAATTATTAATAATAATAAGTAACTAAGTATCCGTGAATTAATGTAGATAATTTATAAACGGAAATAATTATGGTTTCTAAAACAAATAAAACTACTTGTTATCGTAATTTATTGTATTTTGTTGACCATATCTTCTCCTTCTTTTCTACTTTCTTCTACCGTATCCTTTGCAAACTTCAAGTTTCTTCCAACGTGTTAAACTGACAATTGTATATCGCGAATACATATTGAACAGGTACTTTTCTGTGACTAATTTTGTTAATAATTTCATGTGTTATATCTTACGCGTTCTGATTTCAATATGCATATGATAAGTTCGTTCTTTAATTCAATAATTTTGGTAATAATTGATGAACCCCATCACTATTTAGTTTAATTTTTAAGATGAATTACGTACTTAATATATTTGCAATATTTTTATATAAATTAGATGATGATTGCATTGTTTCATCCAGGATGTACACAAATTGGATGTCTAGCCCGAGAAATTCTTCTGCATATAAAAAAGGTCTTGATAAGTTTATTGATTATATATATATTTAAAAAGGAGGGTATAAATGGTGAGATAGCATGCCCATGCAATAAGTGTGTTAATCTAAAATGGGTTGGACGGTATGATGCTAGAACACATCTACTATGTGACAATTTTTATAAAGGCTATACAATTCAAACTCCGATCAGTGAACCATGTGACATTCCTATGGAAGATGTAGAAGATGACATGATAGAATTGGTGTCTGACACCCATCATTGGTTTGATGATAACATACTTGAAACTGAAGATCATAGCTTACCAAACAAAAGTGCCAAAAAGTTTTATAAAGGATTGGAGAGTGCAAAGAAAGAACTATACCCCGGATGTAAAAAGTTCTCTGTTCTTTCTTTCGTAGTTAGACTATTTTATAGCATGTGTATTGGCAAATGTAATGACAAGGGTTTCAGCATGATCATTAATACTTTAAGGGAAGCCTTCCCGGAAGCAGCCATACCAAAGTCACTATATGAGCTACGAAAGTTAATAAGAGATTTAGGACTAGGTTATGAAAAAATCGATGCATGTCCTAATGATTGTATGTTGTATTGGAAACAAAACAAAGATAAAACGGAGTGTGTAGTATTGTAAAACTACATAGTTGGAAAACTGTATGAAAGTTGGGTTTTGGTAGTTTTAGGTTTAGTAGTCGATGCATAAGTAAATTCAACCAAATGACAACTCACTTTGGTACATACCCTTTGGTATTGGTCTCTTGTTGATCATCCGATCCAAAAACATCACAAATTTGGTAGCTATAAATTATAAACATAAAAATTAATCCCATTTCCATACAATGGCAGACCAAGAGTATACGGCTAAACATGTAATTAATTATTTATCTAACAATATTGTACGATAGTTTAAATTAAAACAAAATTATACAATAACGGAAACAAAAATTGAATAATAGGCAAGGCCACTCTATCGTGACTAACCTAATCATCCTCTTAACTTTCGACATCATAGCCACATTAACACCAATATCCTTTAACTAACTGATAACTAAACACTCCGTAAATTGGCTAAAACAATACTCCTCGAAATATATACAATGTACAAGCAATACAGCATAAAGTCCAAACAATAAAAAGCGAATGGGACCCACAATTGCTATAACTAAGATTTATATTTCCGTTAAATTGATGGTGAGTCCGTAGAACTAACGAGTGAAACTAAGCCCATATGGTTCAATACATGTAACTACGGGTAACTACGGATAACTAGCGGAAATGGAAACATACAGAGTGGTCTATTTAATACCCATTTTCTATTAACACAAGATTTTTTTTTAATTATTATTATTATTATTATTTTTAATTATTATTATTAAGTATTATTATTAATTAGTTTTTTTATTATTATTAATTATTTTTATTATTAATTATTTTTATTGGATATTATAGGTTTACGCGCTTCATACAATTTTTTAATATTATAGACGATCAAAAGATCTTCACCTGCTCCACACTTCCCCATTGATTAACTTGGAAACTGTGAAAAACCTCCGATTGAAGCATCACGAAAATAGGTTTTTGTATTCTCTTTATCAGCATCTATATTATTACTTTACAATTCTCGATCTGCTTTATATTGATAACGAACTTTATTAATATAAAAAATCTATTCAATTTTTACTTAGGGTTTATAATCACAACATATTTTATTCTACACTTTATAATGAACCAATCGATCTGCACTTTAATGGATGTTTTGTTCTTTGTTCGCACACTCATCGATTTTATGTCAGATTGAAGTTATTTGTTAATATCATAATTTGGATGCACAGCCAAACACATGCAGGTGTTATGCTATGACCTCAATTATGAATTTAACTTCAAATCATATGTTATCTTCACATATATTGCATGTCTGTAAATTGTTTCATTATCTGCAAGATTTTAACAATCGTCTTGCTTAGGGTTTATATGAAAAATAAATTTTATTCTGAAGTTTGGAGTTAACAAAATCATTTACATTTTAGTTTGATATTTAAACTTTACAAGTATACAATTTTGTATAAAACTGAAGTGTTGAGTAAGTTTTCTGCTTCAATTCAAGATTTCAATGTTGAACGTGTGTGTATAGATATATGTCTGTATGTATATGAACGTGTTTTTATTGTATATTTATGAAATTGTTATGAATCTAGTGTGTGTGTGTGTGTGTAACTGCTACTGCTTTGAACATAAATACATATTTTTGTTTTTTACAACATCACAAAATTAAATGATCAGATAGATGTTCTGTATCCTTAATGTTATTTTTTCTTTTCAAATCTGGTGTTGATAAATAGAAATTTATGTTAAAAATCTTTGAAAATTTAAGGGTTTTTCATGTATTATATATCTAATATTTGTTTGCTTAAATGGATAATTTAGTGAAAGAAAAGATGGCTGCCAATAATTCCAATGCATTCGGAAGTGGGTCCTCTTCAAATCATAACCAGTCTGATAATAGTTCAGATGTAATGGTAATCAGCAAGAGCGAGTTTCAGATGTAATGGTAATCAGCAAGAGCGAGTTTGATGCGGGTGTGAATAACCCTCAACCAATGCCTGCTAATCGACAAGTATTTGTTTTCGTGACCATACTGAAAGGGAATGTGTGGGTAAGTTACTTCTATTTTCATACAGAATATATTTGACTCAATATATTTTATCCATTCTTAGCTTGCATTCACGAGTGAACTCAGACAATGTTATCTATACTTTACATGTTTTTCACGTAATATTGATGCATTGTTTAACAATTATAATACGAATGTGATTCAGCGTCTACCACATGAGCTAGTGCAACTCCCGGAGTTAAACAGCCGGAGAAGGTATGAATGTGTATGCGTTGATGTTGATGACAGAGTTCACATATGGGGGCTGTTGAAGGAGGGAAACAAAAAAAACGAATTTGATGGTTTCATCTGGCTGGATCAAATTTCTGACTTTGAATGGCTATGTTCCCGATGACGAAGTTTGGTTTGTGTTCAAATGCAGGGAGCGCAGGTTTGAGGTTGTGTGGAATGATGTTCATAACTTTGAATAATCTGTTTGGGAATGGCATGGTTTAGATTCTGCAATTTTCAGTTTGTATAGGCAGAATGTGTGAATATTGGCTAAACTAAGATAATTTGGTCTTTGTATGTGTGTTGGTGGATCTTTTGAACCTGAAGCGTTATGTTAACGAACAGTTGTAATTGTTTGATAATTAGTTATGTTGTTTATGGTAGCTTTAATTTATAACCTAAACAGTTTTTAATTGTTAGATACTAAATCTAAATATATACCAATGATGGTAAATTTTCATACGTACGATATTTTGCCGAATGTAATGTATATAGAATATCCGTCAATAACTCATAGCCCTTATTTCATAACCCGTCCTAATCCATCCGGACGAAGTCCATATCGATTACAAATGATTCATAATAGTTGATTACATCGCGAGGTACTTGACCTCTATATGATACATTTTACAAACATTGCATTCGTTTTTAAAAGACAAACTTGCTTTACATAGAAAGTTGACGGCATGCATACCATTTCATAATATATCCAACTATAATTGATTTAATAATAATCTTGAAGAACTCGATGGCTCGAATGCAACGTTTTTGGAAATATGTCATGAATGACTCCAAGTAATATCTCTAAAATGAGCAAATGCACAGCGGAAGATTTCTTTCATACCTGAGAATAAACATGCTTTAAAGTGTCAACCAAAAGGTTGGTGAGTTCATTAGTTTATCATAATAATTCATTTTCATCATTTTAATAGACCACAAGATTTTCATTTCCATTTCTCATAAATATACGTCCCATGCATAGAGACAAAAATCATTCATATGGTGAACACCTGGTAACCAACATTAACAAGATGCATATAAGAATATCCCCTATCATTTCGGGAAATCCTTCGGACATGATAAAAAAAACATCGAAGTACTAAAGCATCCGGTACTTGGGATGGGGTTCGTTAGGCCCAATAGATCTATCTTTAGGATTCGCGTCAATTAGTAGATCGGTTTACTAATTCTTAGGTTACCAAGCAAAAGGGGCATATTCGGCTTTGATCATTCAACTATATAATGTAGTTTCGATTACTTGTATCTATTTCGTAAAACAGTTATAAAAATTTCGAATGTATTCTCAGCCCAAAAATATAAAGGGTAAAAAAGGCAAATGAAACTCACCTACTGTATTTTGTAGTAAAAATACATATGGCGTCATTTAACAAGTGTAGGGTTGACCTCGGATTCACGAACCTATATCATTCATATGTATATTAATACATATAATCGTAATCGAATAAATTTATATATATTAATACTTATTTTGTCATCGGACAAATTTATATACATATATTTATCAATGATGTCAATTTTATATTAATACTTATATGTTTCAAAAATATATTCATTTTATGTATTTTAAACAAAATATAGTAATGTTTTATGTATTAAGTATAGTTTTATATAACTACTAGTTATTTGATAAAATAATTTTAATAAATAGTAAGTAAAAAGTTGTATTTTTTATGATAATAATAATAATACTAATAATAATGATAATATTAATAAGTAAAATGTTATATGTTAATACCTATTTTAATAATAATAATATTAATCATAATGATAATAATAATGAAAATAATAATATTAATAATAATAATAATAATAATAATAATAATAATAATAATAATAATAATAATAATAATAATAATAATAATAATAATAATAATAATAATAATAATAATAATAATAATAATAATAATAATAATAATAATAATAATAATAATAATAAGAGTAATAATAAAAATAAGTAAAACTACCTCAAGAAAAAGTTCCAAAAATAATGACTATGCCCGGGCTCGAACCCACGACCTCCCGCTCACACGAAAATTCCCCTAACCATTCAGCCAATTCTATTTTTCTGAATTAAATCATGACCCTATATATATATATATATATATATATATATATATATATATATATATATATATATATATATATATATATATATATATATATATACCTCGTTCTATCTATTACAGCTCGCCAAGTTTTGTATAATTCGGCCCAACAGAGATTAATAGCCCAACATATTACCAAGCACGATTAAAGGTATGAAGAAGCCCAATTAATCAAAGGTTTATGGTTTCAATTTTCTTACTTCTTCTTATTATCTAAAAAAAATATGCCACAAGTAGGGATTGAACTTGTGACCTCTCGGTTAACAAGCACACACACCAAGTGACTACTCGATATATTCTTGAAATAATCTCCTCGTTTATTCATTTTAACCTACTGCTTCATCATTATCATCCTCTAATCTTGTCATCATCGTTGATCATTGCAACATCACTTAAACTTTTCGTCATCTTAAACGTTATCTTTATCATCATATTCGCTATAAAGCACTAACATCATCATTATAATTGATGCATCCACATATCATATTAATAAGATGATCATCACCATCGTCATAGTATACTCATTTTATTTGGAGTTTCGGTCCAAATTAAAACAATCCATTAGTTTAATCCACTAAATTAATCAAAAGTAATCAAAGTCTAAACCCACTAACCACCCCACTATCTTAAAGTAAAATGAACTTTAGTTTATAATTTGAAACAACTACGAATGACAAATAAGTTGCAACCCTGGTCGGCCATTATGCAGTCTCTAATAATTAATATCATTTTGAAGGAGTTTAAAGGAAACAAGTTGGTTTATAGAACAGAAATATTGCAGCGAATTTACTGTTCAGCTTCTTCTTCATTCCCCTTGTTATTCGTTTGAACAGCAGCAGCAACATATTGTAATTGAGTGTGGGTCTGTTGGTATTCTGGCCAAGACAGAAAAAGGAGGGTGATAGAAGAGAGAGATAGTGACGGATTAGAGTGGAAGGTGGTGGTTTCTGTGACGACCCGGAAATTTCCGACCAAATTTAAACTTTAATCTTTATATTATTCCGACACAATAAGCAAAGTTTGTTAAGTTAAATCTCAAGAATTTTAAACTGTGTTCATACATTCATTATAACCTCGACCAAATTCTGACGATTCACGAACCGTTATATATAAATAGATATGTATATGTATATATGTATATATGTATATATATATATATATATATATATATATATATATATATATATATATATATATATATATATATATATATATATATATATATATATATATATTATAACTTGAGAATATTAATAAAGTATTAAACGTATAATACTTTACACGAACGTATTAGTTTCAATATGATTTTCGACGAAATTTAAAAAATATATATTAAATGATTGAATTATCAGAAACATTGAATTATGATTACAAGTCTCTGTTGAGAGGTCCACTATGATTTGAGAAAATCTATTCCTCTTAACGATATTCAGAATAATTTGTAAAGCTATTTATAAATAAAAATAAAAAGTTTCATTTATGAAAGTTAGACAAAAGTTAGTGGAGAATTGGTTTCCATAATATTCTATTAATCTATTTTCAAACGTGCAAAGACGTTTTCAGTTTAAAAAGAACTTTATTATTAAAACGTATATAACTTTTATAAATATCTAGAATCACTTTTGACAACTCATTACTTAACCAGTATAATAAATATAACGATATTTATATTTTATTTTATTAAATATGTAAAATGATTTAAATTAATATTATATATATTTATACGCGTATTATACATACATAGTTTTTATACTTTTACTATACTTTAACTTTACCTTTACTTTACTTTTACTTTACTTTAACTTTAATAATTCACTTTAATAATTTATACTTTAATAATTCACTTTAATAATTCATACTTTAATAATTCACTTTAATAATTCATACTTTAATAATTCACTTTAATAATTCATACTTTAATAATTCACTTTAATAATTCACTTTAATAATTCAAAAATCTATTATAAATAGAATTCAATAGGTTTCATTATTTCATAGAAACTTGAAAATATATTTCTCTAAACTCTCTCAATCGATTTATATATATATAAATATATATATATATATATATATATATATATATATATATATATATATATATATATATATATATATATATATATATATATATATATATATATATATATATATTTGCTCTGTATTATTTCAAGATATTATTAGTATACATAAAATATTACGACGGAGTACTGTCCGAGTGATTTCAAAATAGTTTTTTTGAATGATTCGAAGCTAAGGAAATTATGGGTTATAGCTATGGAGGTGATGGGTATGGTTCATGGGTATCCTCGTGAGGTCAATCTAGTGTTTATCATCTCCGTTGCGTCTACGTACTTTCCTGCAATATTGAATCTCAATATTGATACGTTCGTGAATCTGAGGCCAACCTTGCACTTGTTAAATGACGTTATATGTATTTTTACTACGAAATACAGTATTGTGAGTTTCATTACTCCCTTTTTATATATATTTTTGGGCTGAGAATACATGCGCTGTTTTATAAATGTTTTACGAAATAGGCACAAGTACTAAAACTATTTCTATGTGGGTTTAAACCAGAAATATACCCTTAGCTTGGTAACATTAAACTACTTGTCTATGTACGGTAGGCACGAATTCTAAAGATAGATCTATTGGGCCTGACAAACCCCATCCTGACTATGGGATGCTTTAGTACTTCGAGGTTATTTTAAACATACCTGATATGGTGTACTTCAGAGGGTAAAACATGAAAGTTAAGGCTTGTTACCGGGTGTCTACAACTTATAGAATACTTTTCTACACTTGCGAGTGTACATATATTATAAACGGAAATCTTGTGGTCTATTAATATATTGAAATGATTGTTATGATAAACCTATGAACTCACCAACCTTTTGGTTGACACTTTAAAGCATGTTTATTCTCAGGTATTAAAGAAATCTTCCGCTGTGCATTAGCTCATTTTAAGGATATTACTTGGAGTCATTCATGGCATATTTTGAAAGACGTTGCATTCGAGTCATTGAGTTCATCAAGATTATTATTAAGCCAATTATAGTTGGATGTATTATGAAATGGTGTGTATGCCATCAACTTTCGTTGTAAAGAAAGTTTGTCTTTTAAAAACGAATGCAATGTTTGTAAAATGTATCATATAGAGGTCAAATACCTCGCGATGTAATCAACTATTGTGAATCATTTATAATGTATATGAACGGGTCCTTTCAGTTGGTATCAGAGCGGTGGTCTTAGCGAACCAGGTCTGCATTAGTGTGTCTAACTGATAGTCGTTAGGATGCATTAGTGAGTCTGGACTTCGACCGTGTCTGCATGTCAAAAGTTTTGCTCATCATTTTTATCGGAAATTACCTGCTTATCATTCTTAGTCTAGACACATCTTATTGCATTGATTGCATGAATAGTGTATAGACAAAATTCATATCTTAGCGTATCTGTTACTGTAAACTTTGCCTGACATATTCCGTAAAGTCCTCCGTAATCTACGAAACCTTTTGCTCTATATAATTAGAATACCACCCGATAGCCGAAAAATCATTTAATATCGAAAAATTCTTTATTCAATCGTACGAAATGGAATTCGTCATTAGTTCAAGTCCCTCGGATTCCAAAATGGAATCCCACTCAAGTTCCGAAAGCAGTGTGACCGGAATGGATCAACCAATTAGTCATCATCTATTCTGGATGAATTGGGGATGGGTTCGTAGCCTCCTTAATCATTGGAGACAAGAAGAAGGTGATCCCTTCCATCTACCACATTGCCCTCTTAGCGAAGAACCTGAAGCACTTACCGGCGAACCTATCCGAAACACCATTTTCTCTCTTATTTCTAGAGTATCTCGTCACGATTACATACTACACCAAATTCTAGATTTTATTTATCCGCTCATCCGAACCGACAATCACCCCGGTGTAATAGAAGAAGTCAACGAGCTTCGCGCTCGGGTAGTGGCTTTGGAGAATATGGTGCAAAGTTTACAAACACCAGCAGCAGCACCAACAGCATAAACAGTACCACCATCAGCAACACCAACAGTACCATCACCACCACCAACAACAACATCTACATCCCACACCGCAACATCACAATATGTATCTCAAACATCAACGTCATACGCCCTGTAAATATCCAGGAATATCAACAACAACAAACGATGATGTATTAATTCATAAACTTCATTGAAGAGATATCTCTGCGGCAGTTATGTAATCTCCAAAATCTTAGAGATTATTTAATTCTGACCGTAAATCGGATGAGTGGTAGAGTAGAAACTTTGATCGAAAATGGTGTACTATTTACAAGCTAGAATTGTTTTACCAATAGCATCAACAGGACCGTAGCATCATCAACACAGTCAGTGCCGTCAGTATCGTCAGAATCAACAGCACCTGTAACATCACAAACTCTGTCAGTTCAAGAATCATTGTGGACATCATTACGAATCAACAACAAATATATTGTATCAACGCGTTATGAAGTATTAACTCATTTCCAATCGAAAGATTTATATGTATATTTTATATGTATAAATTTTTAAACCATAATAAATCTTCCCGTACTAAACTATTATGTGTGAATCTTAACTACTCAGTTAATTCATATTACAAATATGCAATGATGTACGTCCTTCGTCCTCAACTTAACCAATGTTAATTACAATCTCTGTCTCAATTCAATAAAAATCCAATTCATGATAAATAAAGTATATTATTCGAATATATGTTTGATTTTACACTTTCATCATCGATGTACTCGAAACTTTTCAAATAACATCATTCGTACCTTGCGAAGTTCACAAGAATTTCACGAAAACCAACAAATAACAAAGTAATGATTCATAATTTCAATATTATTGAAGAAATACTTATGCAATTTATAAAGTTTTAGGGATTACTCAATTCTAGTTCCAACCATAAAACAAATGAGTTTAATTTAATATTAACTCATTAAATCTATATTACATCTAAAGAAAATATACACATATATTTTCATAAAGACTGTAATAAACTTCTTTTGTACAAAATATTAATTGTGAAATTTTTTTTAACGGGTAGGTAATACCCGAGAGATATATAAATTCACAATTAATATATTACATTTTTCGAAACTGATTCAGCAATCATCAACTATACTCCCTACTTTCACAACAATATCTATTCTTTCATATAAATCAAAACAATCATACTCATTCAAATTCAATTACGTATTCTGATTTTGAAATTGCATAATTCAATTCAAAATATAACCAGTATCATCACTCTTAGATTCCTATATCTTTCAAAGCTATACTTTGACTTCAAAACTGTGTTAGAACATCATATGTATTAATGATTACAATATGTGCTCAAACCTTTCGAAATTCCTGAAGACACTTCAACTAAGGAACAATCGAGATGATGATCCAACCACATATTACCCACAGTTATACACCTGAAAAACTCTCAAAAACCAAGTCATAGTTCGATACGTATCCATGTTAGACCCTTTGGCATTTACTAGCTAAAATAACTTTTCAATTCCGTTTCAAAATAGACAGTTTTGTCACAACTCCAGCAAGTCAACTTCGACTTCTCAATCAAAACAGTCTTATTATAACCTCAATAGATATGTTGCCAGTTCACCAACGTTACCTGGGAATCGTTTATATTCACCACATTAGCAATAAACTTACCAACAACTTCACCGATCTTTGACTTTCAAAAAAAAAATCATTATAATTATCGAAACCCTATCATATACTCATTCGTACCTTATAACAAGAATTGTCATACCAATTATTGAGAATTAGCAATCAGTATTTTGAAACCTCACAGCATGTCTACATCAACAATTACATATACACACAAAGTCTACCTCCAAGACTTACATTCTTTGAATGAGAAATTTCTGAAAAACACCCTAAACTGCGAACCAGTTCTCGAAATTTTGAAAAATGCTGATGAAGCAGCAAAAACTGTAAACGACCTTAACAGTAAAAAGTTGGATGATAAAGGATAGTATATTGGCAAAGCTCAGAAAAAGAGAAGCTTTGGAACTGGAAAACGGATTGAGCAAAGTATGAAGGAGGCTGTGGATAAATCACAAAGGCTGAACCTGCCTTCAAAGAATCCAAATGATTCAGTACTTGCTGAAGTCATTAACGAATACCTTGCTCCTGACTCTAAACCCCTGCGAACAATATCCTTCATCATCCTCTGATATTAGACATTCTAAGATATCATCGTATCTTTCATTATAAATATCATCCATACTTCTGAAGATATTTTTATAATTATTCTTATCTGAAATCATTTACCGCTTCGCGCTATCTGTATTATATCATAAAAGAAACTATTTTAGTTTCTAAATTCTGAAACATTCGAGTTTAAAATAGGAATATTCTTGAAGAAGTGTTGGGAGCTGAAGCATGAGTTAGTATAATATAATGACACTTGATCAACGTGATTATATTACAGTAATTCATACTGAGTTTCTAAATGGAACATGATTATTCACAGATCATAACGTCATCATGTGCTATGTTACATGACTCTTGTATTCTCTTTGATCTCTAAATATCAAGAAAATATTTCTTGATGATTCGGCCTTTTCCGAGGTATTCTGGTAATTTGACAAGTCAAGATCGTGCCATTATAATTTCCTTCCTAGAACATTAACAATGTTCATTCCGAAATTTATATCTGCGAATTCTGGACCATTACAAGCGGTGCTTAATCGCAAGAAGAAGAAACGAAAGGACAAAGCTCCGAACTAGAAATGGGAGTATAAATCATAGCAAATAGAAGAGAGCATTAACTGTGGATGACAATGATTATAGAAGAAGCAAGGACTTTGAAATATAAGGTAAGATATAAAACCCACAACATCCCAGAAATTACAAACCGTATATATCAATGCATATAGCAATATAAAGACACGGGAGAACTAAAAACACTATAAAACCAAGAGTATAGTAGAAGTAAATAGATTCTTTCGGAGGCAGATGAAAAAGAAGAGCGACAGATATGAAAGTGAGGAGTATATCAAGAATCAGCACTGGATGAAGCATATTGACAAATACTTTAAAATATGAGTTGAGAAGGTGTGAGTTGTAAGAAAACAAATGAGGTGAATTTATAGTGAAATATCCGACAGAGAAATCAAAATGGATTATCGCATTAATTAGAAGAGGATCATAATTTCCTTAATCGCCGAATAATCAAATCCAATATAGATTACAAAGATTTTCTTTTCGGAGATCAAACGTGATGACGTCAAAAGATACGATGAATCACTATTATCTTATTTCATTCATTTACGATAACTTCACTCACACGCTTCGAGTAATCGAATTATTTTATCCATTCTTCTTGAACATCATAAAACTCTATAATCGTTATAATAACATTCTCATTGTTAGTCATGACGACCTCTATCAAATTTCGGGGACGAAATTTCTTTAACGGGTAGGTACTGTGACGACCCGGAAATTTCCGACCAAATTTAAACTTTAATCTTTATATTATTCCGACACGATAAGCAAAGTTTGTTAAGTTAAATCTCAAGAATTTTATACTGTGTTCATACATTCATTATAACCTCGACCAAATTCCGACGATTCATGAACCGTTATATATAAATAGATATGTATATGTATATATATATTATAACTTGAGAATATTAATAAAGTATTAAACGTATAATACTTTACACGAACGTATTTGTTTCAATATGATATTCGACAAAATTAAAAAAATATATATTAAATGATTGAATTATCAGAAACATTGAATTATGATTACAAGTCTCTGTTGAGAGGTCCACTAGGATTTGAGAAAATCTATTCCTCTTAACGATATTCAGAATAATTTGTAAAGCTATTTATAAATATAAACAAAAAGTGTCATTTACGAAAGTTAGACAAAAGTTAGTGGAGAATTGGTTTCCATAATATTCTATTAATCTATTTTCAAACGTACAAAGACGTTTTCAGTTTAAAAAAAACTTTATTATTAAAACGTATATAACTTTTATAAATATCTAGAATCACTTTTGACAACTCATTACTTAACCAGTATAATAAATATAACGATATTTATATTTTATTTTATTAAATATATATAACGATTTAAATTAATATTATATATATTTATACGCGTATTATACATACATAGTTTTTATACTTTTACTATACTTTAACTTTACCTTTACTTTACTTTTACTTTACTTTAACTTTAATAATTCACTTTAATAATTTATACTTAAATAATTCACTTTAATAATTCATACTTTAATAATTCACTTTAATAATTCATACTTTAATAATTCACTTTAATAATTCATACTTTAATAATTCACTTTAATAATTCAAAAATCTATTATAAATAGAATTCAATAGGTTTCATTATTTCATAGAAACTTGAAAATATATTTCTCTAAACTCTCTCAATCGATTTATATATATATAGATATAGATATAGATATAGATATATATATATATATTTGCTCTGTATTATTTCAAGATATTATTAGTATACATAAAATATTATGACGGAGTACTGTCCGAGTGATTTCAAAATAGTTTTTTTGAATGAGTCGAAGCTAAGGAAATTATGGGTTATAGCTATGGAGGTGATGGGTATGGTTCATGGGTATGCTCGTGAGGTCAATCTAGTATTTATCATCTCCGTTGCATCTACGTACTTTCCTGCAATATTGAATCTCAATATTGATACGTTCGTGAATCCGAGGCCAACCTTGCACTTGTTAAATGACATTATATGTATTTTTACTACGAAATACAGTATTGTGAGTTTCATTACTCCCTTTTTATATATATTTTTGGGCTGAGAATACATGCGCTGTTTTATAAATGTTTTACGAAATAGGCACAAGTACTAAAACTATTTCTATGTGGGTTTATACCAGAAATATACCCTTAGCTTGGTAACATTAAACTACTTGTCTATCTACGGTAGGCGCGAATCCTAAAGATAGATCTATTGGGCCTGACAAACCTCATCCTGACTATGGGATGCTTTAGTACTTCGAGGTTATTTTAAACACACCTGATATGGTGTACTTCAGAGGGTAAAACATGAACGTTAAGGCTTGTTACTGGGTGCGTACAACTTATAGAATACTTTTATACACTTGCGAGTGTACATATATTTATAAACGGAAATCTTGTGGTCTATTAATATATTGAAATGATTGTTATGATAAACCTATGAACTCACCGACCTTTTGGTTGACACTTTAAAGCATGTTTATTCTCAGGTATTAAAGAAATCTTCCGCTGTGCATTAGCTCATTTTAAGGATATTACTTGGAGTCATTCATGGCATATTTTGAAAGACGTTGCATTCGAGTCATTGAGTTCATTAAGATTATTATTAAGCCAATTATAGTTGCATGTATTATGAAATGGTGTGCATGCCGTCAACTTTCGTTGTAAAGAAAGTTTGTCTTTTAAAAACGAATGCAATGTTTGTAAAATGTATCATATAGAGGTCAAATACCTCGCGATGTAATCAACTATTGTGAATCATTTATAATGTATATGAACGGGTCCTTTCAGTTTTGATGGGACAAACAGAAACAATGGTGGAGGTGATGTAAGAGAGGTGTGAGTCAAGGTGGTGTCGTGAGAAGATGATCTAGGTGGATTGGGTTTTGTTTAAGGTGGTCTGACCGAAATATCGAGCAGTTGCAGGGTTGTGTTTGAAATCGAGCATGAGCTAGAGGTGGCATTTGAACTAGGAATTATGAACCGCAGGTAAATGGTGGTGTATTCTTGGGTGGGTTTGGTGATCGATTGAAGAAGAAAAATAGGAACATAATAGTAGTTGTAAGGTAGTATTGTGTAGTTAGTTTGTGGGTGTGTGATAGTTCGTGAAGGAGAGTAACAATAGCAACAGTAGCGTAAATGAATTTCAGTAGTCTGGTTCGTTGTGTCTTGATGATTTATCATAAAGCTGCAGTAATAGCAGCAAACAAAAACAAGCAGTATGTTTGGACGGTTTTTGTTTGAAAGGAATAGAAACAGAAACATAGGAGTTACAAATGTTTATGAGGGTGTTTGATTATCCATATGTATCTATGTGTATATATGGTTATAGTAGTATTGTAATAAGATAGATAAGATAGATAGGGATAGAATACGATGGCTAAAAGAAAGTAGATCATATTCAAACACATATCAATCAAGTATCAATTTAAAACAGTAATATCTTTTAGAACTCAAATCACGGGTATCAAAAAATAAAAGAAAATAAAAAGATGAAAATGGTAGCTAACTGATTTTGTTTGATAGTATTTGTAATTGTTTCTGAGTGTGGAGAGAACAAACGAGTTGATCATTTGTAAATGAGATTCAATCGTTGTCAATAATTAAGAAATCGACTTTTAATAGAAATAATAAAAAAAATTTGAAAAAAAAATAAATAGAATATGATTTTGATGTCTAACTGCTTACGTTCTTATTGTAATTGATTTGTACGAATTAGATAATCATCTACAGATGGGAAAAGGACCTGAAACAGAATCTGATCTTCCAAACCTATATATATATATATATATATATATATATATATATATATATATATATATATATATATATATATATTCGGTTTTTATATAAATAATAAATTCATATTTAATAATTATTATAAAAAAATATATGCTAATTATAATAATGATACTAATAATAGTAATAATAATAATAATAATAATAATAATAATAATAATAATAATAATAATAATTACTATTGATAATAATAATAGTAAAGGTAGTAATAATAATCATAATATGATTATATTTATAATAACAATAATAATAATTTTATTAAGTTTAATAACATTTAATAATTGTGATAATAATAATGAAAATAATATTAGTAGTAATAATACTATAACAAATTATATTTATCACACTTCATATCTACATATCAAATTAATAATAATACTCCTAATACTGATTTTAATATTAGTAGTAATTTTTATAGTAATGAGGGTAATAACATTGATATAACCATTTTATTTTTAACTTGTAATAACTTTTAATATACTAATCTTTCATATTATTATTAATTATGTAATACCTATAACAACACATTTGAATCTTTAATATTTATATATATTAGATATATTACAACATACATATAATATTAATTGTATACAGAATTCATATATATATATATATATATATATATATATATATATATATATATATATATATACAATTAATATTATATGTATGTTGTAATATATCTAATATATATAAATATTAAATATTCATATATTTATTTTACTAATATCTTATTTATTTACAAATAATTATTCGTGAATCCTCGGGAATGGTCAAAGGTCAAATGAATTCATGTAATCAGTTCAAAATTCTGTGACTCAATATTATAGACTTTGCTTATCTTGTCGATATCATATAAAGATTAAGTTTAAATTTGGTCAGAAATTTCCGGGTCGTCACAGTACCTACCCGTTAAAGAAATTTCATCCCAAAATTTGAGTGAGGTCGTCATGGATAACAATAAAAATGTTTTTATGACGAATATGAGTCGATAAATAGGGTTTTATTATTATTGACTAATATAGATAAAATGACTTGATTAATCGAAGCGTATGAATGAAGTTATCACAAAAGATCGAGATGAAGAAATGGAGATTTTCCATAACTTTTGACGTAGTCGCGATTGAATTCCGGAAATCAGGGGATTTAAAGAAAATCTTCGAAATCTAAGAGATTTGATTCTTCGGCGAATAAGGAGATTAAGATCTCTATAATTAAATACGGTGATCTGCCTCGATTTCTATGTCTGATATTTCCATTATAAATTAAACTCCTCCGTTCCATTATTCTCACCATTCCTATACTTTCTTTCTTAGTTCATACATCCAAAAGATTGTGAAAATGCTTAGTCCAGTTCTAATCCCTAATATTTTCCTAATTATCATTTCTGTCATCCTTCTTTTCAATCTTCCAGGTGATACTATTCTTAATTATGCCGTGTCTTTATATTGCTATTCCTATTAATATTTACGGTTTGTAACTTCCGTGTTGTTATTGGGCTTTATATTTTCTCTTATATTTTGGAGCTCTTTGCCTTTTTATTATCCTCCCGACCTCTAATAAAGCGAGTAATGGTCCAGAATTCGTAAGTATGGAATTTCGGATAAACATCATGTTCTAAATAAGAAAAAAATGTATTAGCACGATTTGATTTGTCAAATTACCAGAATCACTGAGAATAGAACTATCAAGAATATACTTTCTTGATATGTTCAGAATTTAAGCATAATGAAAGAGTTATGTAACATGACACATTATGACGTTATGATCTGTGAATCATCACATTCCATTAGAAACTCAGCATGACTTACTGTAATATAATCACGTTGATCAAGTGTCATTATATTATACTAACTCATGCATCAGTTCCCAACATTACTTCAATAACAATCATATTTTAAGCTCGAAAGTTTACAGAATATAGAAACTAACAGTTTCTAGTTTCTATATGATGTGACACTGATAGCACGAAGAGATTAATGATTTCAGATAAGAATAGTTATGAAAATATCTTCATAAATATGTAGGATATTTATAATGAAAGATACGATGATATCTTGGAATTTCTAATATTGAAGGATGGTGAAGAAAATTTATCCGCAAGAGTTTGGAGTCAGAAGCAAGGTATTCGCTAAAGATTTCATCAGAAACAGAATCATCAGAATTCTTAATGTACAAGTTTAGTCTTTGTGATTTTTTCATAGACTCCTTCGTAGTTTGCTCAATCAGTTTTTCAGTTTCAAACTTTTTCTGAGCTTTACAATATGCAATTCTTTATCATCAACTTTTGACTGTTGAGATCGTTTACAGTTTTTGTTGCTTCATTCAACTTTTCAAAATTCAGAGCATTAATTCGCAGACTGGGTGCTTTTCAGAATTTCAGAATTTCAGAATGAAAGATCATAGTTCTAAGAGATAAATGTTATATAGATACATATAACTGTTGATGTGGAAACGTTGCGAGACTCCCAATACAGATTTGTTGATTCCCGGTAATTGGTATGGCAATTCTTGTTACAAGATGCGGACGAGTACATGATGAGACTTCAATAGATAAATATAGTGATTTGTCAGAGAGATTTAAGCCAAGGAGCAACGAGGTTTCTGGTACGTCTGCTGGTAATATGATGGAATATAAAAGGGTTCTCCAGTAACCATAAAAGAGCACGCATGTATATCAAGGTTATAATAAGGTTGTTTAGAACGAAAGGTCGAAGTTGACTTGTTGGAGCTGTGACAAAATTGACTAATTTGAAAACAATTGAAATGTTATTTTCGGTAATAACAACGCCAAAGGAGTTAGCACTGATATGTGTTAAATGTTTACTCAGTTTCCGAGATTTTTTCTGGTGCATAACTATATGCATCAATCTTTTCTTCCGTAGATGAAGTGCGGTTGGTTTATCCTCTCGATTGAGGTGTTTTCAAGAATCATGAAAGGTTTGAACGCAGATTGTAATTATCAAGATACAAACGAAGTTTAAGATGAAATCAAGTGGCAAACTTGAAGAATTGTTTAGTTTTATATGTTATATAATCAATATTTTAATTCATTTTAATTGTCCAATATTATTAGTCCACAGTCGATAGTCCACAGTTAACAGTCCAATAATTCATATATAGTTTAACATATAATATTCGAATTAATTAATACGTATCGCGACCCGTGTACATGTCTCAGACTCGATCACAACTCAAAGTATATATATTATTATAGAATCAACCTCAACCCTGTATAGCTAACTCTCGCATTACTGCATATAGAGTGTCTATGGTTGTTCCAAATAATATATATAGATGGGTCGATATGATATGTCAAAACCTTGTATACGTGTCCAAACCTTGTATACGTGTCCCGATATTTAAAATGCGTAAAATAAATAACAGAAATTAAATGACGATAAATAAAATTGCGAGAATATAAATTGCGATAAATAAATTGCGATAAATAAAATGTAATCAGTTAACTAGGAACAGTTAGCTAGGAACAGTTAGCGTGGATTCTTAACAAAATTTCCCATAGTTAATTTGTTTGTTTCTAACAAATTTTATTTTGTCCAATGTTTTCTTCATTATGCCACTTGTTAGATTCCGATAAGTCAAAATCCAAATATGAATTTTGAATGAAAATGGTTATTCTGCTGTGAATGGATACGTATATCTGTAGATGTAAGTAGGATAGTAAATGAATGTTGAATCAGATTTGAAGAATGTACAGTGTAACTTATTAATGTGAAAAATAAATATTTCTAGGGTATTACCTACCCATTAAAATATTTTCACCATTAACAGTTTGTACAAAAGAATTTTTAATTACAATCTTTATGAAAATATACTTACATATATATCTTCTTCAGATGTAATCATGGGTTTAATGAGTTAATATGATATTAAACTCATTTGATTTACCGTTAGAACAAGAATATGTGTTCTCTAAAATATTAGAGATTACATAATCATCATGAAGAACGAAGATAACCGATGTAGAACAAGATGTAGAACGAAGATTATGCTCTAGGTATAGATTGCGATGTTGAGGCATGTGATGTTGAAACTTGGGTTGTTGGTGGTAGTGGTGTTGATGTTGATGGTACTGTTGGTGCTGGTGATGTTGCTAAAACTGGTAGGTTTTGCACCACGTTTTTCAAATTGATTACTCGAGCGTGAAGTTCATTGACTTCTTCCATTATTCCAGGATGATTGTCGGTTCGGATGAGCGGATGAATGAGGTTTAGAATCTGAGATAGTATATGATCGTGACGAGATACTCTGGAAATGAGAGAGAAAATGGTGTCTCGAACAGGTTCGCCGGTAAACGCTTCAGGTTCATTGTCAAGAGGTGAATTCGGTTGGTGAAAGGGATCGCCTTCTTCGCGTCTCCATTGATTAAGTCGACTACGAACCCATCAGATGAATTGGGGATGGCTGATTTGGTTGATTCATTCTGGTGACGCTGCTTTCGGAGCTCGAGTGAAACTCCATATCGGAATAGCTGTCGGAATAACTATCGGAATAGCTATCGGAATCTGAGGACTCGAACTGTTTGAGGGATTCATCTCGTACGATCAAATGAAGGATTTTCGATAAAAAATAGATTATAGGATGTAGATTAGTACCTTGCAATACATAATCTGCATATGCATATATAATACTAAAATCCCATAAGTTACGGAGGAATCTACGGAAGCTGTCAGGTAAAGGCAACAATAACAGATACGCTAAGATATGAATTTTATCTATACACTGTCTATGCAATAGAGGCAGTAAGACATGTCTTGACTAAGAATGATAAGCAGGTAATTTTTTAAGGATGATAAGCAGATGATTTCCGACTAGAAATGATAAGCAAAACTTTTGACATACAGACACGGTCGAAGTCCAGACCCACTAATGCATCTAAATAACTATCAGTTAGACACACTAATGCAAGAACTGGTTCGCTAAGACCACCGCTCTGATACCAACTTTCATAACCCGTCCTAATCCATCCGGACGAAGTCCATATCGATTACAAACGATTCATAATAGTTGATTACATCACGAGGTACTTGACCTCTATATGATACATTTTACAAACATTGCATTCGTTTTTAAAAGACAAACTTGCTTTACATCGAAAGTTGACGGCATGCATACCATTTCATAATATATCCAACTATAATTGACTTAATAATAATCTTGAAGAACTCAACGACTCGAATGCAACGTCTTTTGAAATATGTCATGAATGACTCCATGTAATATCTCTAAAATGAGCAAATGCACAGCGAAAGATTTCTTTCATACCTGAGAATAAACACGCTTTAAAGTGTAAACCAAAAGGTTGGTGAGTTCATTAGTTTATCATAATCATTCATTTTCATCATTTTAATAGACCACAAGATTTTCATTTTCATTTCTCATAAATATACGTCCCATGCATAGAGACAAAAATCATTCATATGGTGAACACCGGGAAACTGACATTAACAAGATGCATATAAGAATATCCCCTATCATTCCAGGAAATCCTTCGGACATGATAAAAGCACCATCGAAGTACTAAAGCATCCGGTACTTAGGATGGGGTTCGTTAGGCCCAATAGATCTATCTTTAGGATTCGCGTCAATTAGTAGATCGGTTTACTAATTCTTAGGTTACGAAGCAAAAAGGGCATATTCGGCTTCGATCATTCAACCATATAATGTAGTTTCGATTACTTGTGTCTATTTCGTAAAACAGTTATAAAAATTTCGCATGTATTCTCAGCCCAAAAACATAAAGGGTAAAAAAGGCAAATGAAACTCACCTACTGTATTTTGTAGTAAAAATATATATGACGTCATTTAACAAGTGTAGGGTTGACCTCGGATTCACGAACCTATATCATTCATATGTATATTAATACATATAATCATAATCGAATAAATTTATATATATTAATACTTATTTTGTCATCAGAAAAATTTATATACATATATATTTATCAAAGATGTCAATTTTATATTAATACTTATATGTTTAAAAAATATATTCATTTTATGTATTTTAAATAAAATATAGTAATGTTTTATGTGTTAAGTATAGTTTTATATAAGTACTAGTTATTTGATAAAATAATATTAATAAATAGTAAGTAAAAAGTTGTATCTTTTTATGATAATAATAATAATAATACTAATAATAATGATAATATTAATAAGTAAAATGTTATATGTAAATACCTATTTTAATAATAATAATATTAATAACAATGATAATAATAATGATAATAATAATAATAATAATAATAATAATAATAATAATAATAATAATAATAACAATAAGAGGAATAATAAATATAAGTAAAACTACCGCAAGAAAATGTTCCAAAAATAATGACTATGCCCGGGCTCGAACCCACGACCTCCCGCTCACACGAAAATTCCCCTAACCATTCAGCCAATTCTATTTTTCTGAATTAAATCATGACCCAATATATATATATACCCCGTTCTATCTATTACAGCTCACCAACTTTTGTATAATTCGGCCCAACAGAGATTAATAGCCCAACATATTACCAAGCCCGATTAAAGGTATGAAGAAGCCCAATTAATCAAAGGTTTATGGTTTCAGTTTTCTTACTTCTTCTTATTATCTAAAAAAAATATGCCACAAGTAGGGATTGAACTTGTGACCTCTCGGTTAACAAGCACACACCCAAACCAAGTGACTACTCGATATATTCTTGAAATAATCTCCTCGTTTATTCATTTTAACCTACTGCTTCATCATTATCATCCTCTAATCTTGTCATCATCATTAATCATTGCAACATCACTTAAACTTTTCGTCATCTTAAACGTTTTCTTTATCATCATATTCGCTATAAAGCACTAACATTATCATTATAATTGATGCATCCACATATCATATTAATAAGATGATCATCACCATCATCATAGTATACTCATTTTATTTGGAGTTTCGGTCCAAATTAAAACAATCCATTAGTTTAATCCACTAAATTAATCAAAAGTAATCAAAGTCTAAACCCACTAACCACCCCACTATCTTAAAGTAAAATGAACTTTAGTTTATAAATTGAAACAACTATGAATGACAAACAAGTTGCAACCCTGGTCAGCCATTATGCAGTCTCTAATAATTAATATCATTTTGAAGGAGTTTAAAGGAAACACGTTGGTTTATAGAACAGAAATATTGCAGCGACTTTACTGTTCAGCTTCTTCTTCATTCCTCTTGTTATTCGTTTGAACAGCAGCAGCAACATATTGTAATTGAGTGTGGGTCTGTTGGTATTCTGGCCAAGACAGAAAAAGGAGGGTGATAGAAGAGAGAGATAGTGAAAGATTAGAGTGGAAGGTGGTGGTTTTGATGGGACAAACAGAATCAATGGTGGAGGTGATGTAAGAGAGGTGTGAGTCAAGGTGGTGTCGTGAGAAGATGATCTAGGTGGATTGGGTTTTGTTTAAGGTGGTTTGAATGAAATATCGAGCAGTTGCAGGGTTGTGTTTAAAATCGAGCATGAGCTAGAGGTGGCATTTGAACTAGGAATTATGAACCGCAGGTAAATGGTAGTGTATTCTTAGGTGGGTTTGGTAATCGATTGAAGAAGAAAAATATTAACATAATAGTAGTTGTAAGATAGTATTGTGTAGTTGGTTTGTGGGTGTGTGATAGTTCGTGAAGGAGAGCAACAATAGCAACAGTAGCGTAAATGAATTTCAGTAGTCTGGTTCGTTGTGTCTTGATGATTTATCATAAAGCTGCAGTAATATCAGCAAACAGAAACGAGCAGTATGTTTGGACGGTTTTTGTTTGAAAGGAATAGAAACAGAAACATAGGAGTTACAAACGTTTATGAGGGTGTTTGATTATCCATATGTATCTATGTGTATATATGGTTATAGTAGTATTGTAATAAGATAGATAAGATAGATAGGGATAGAATACGATGGCTAAAAGAAAGTAGATCATATTCAAACACATATCAATCAAGTATCAATTTAAAACAGTAATATCTTTTACGAACTCAAATCACGGGTATCAAAAAATAAAAGAAAATAAAAAGATGAAAATGGTAGCTAACTGATTTTGTTTGATAGTATTTGTAATTGTTTCTGAGAGTGGAAAGAACAAACGAGTTGATCATTTGTAAATGAGATTCAATCGTTATCAATAATTAAGAAATCGACTTTTAACAGAAATAATAAAAAAATTTTGAAAAAAAAAATAGAATTTGATTTTGATGTCTAACTGCTTACATTCTTATTGTAATTGATTTGTACGAATTAGATAATCATCTACATATGGGAAAAGGACCTGAAACAGAATCTGATCTTCCAAATCTATATATATATATATATATATATATATATATATATATATATATATATATATATATATATATTCAGTTTTTATATAAATAATAAATTCATATTTAATAATTATTATAAAAAAATATATGCTAATTATAATAATGATACTAATAATAATAATAATAATAATAATAATAATAATAATAATAATAATAATAATAATAATAATAATTACTATTGATAATAATAATAATAAGGGTAGTAATAATAATCATAATATGATTATATTTATAATAACAATAATAATAATTTTATTAAGTTTAATAACATTTAATAATTGTGATAATAATAATGAAAATAATATTAGTAGTAATAATACTATAATAAATTATATTTATCACACTTCATATCTACATATCAAATTAATAATAATACTCCTAATACTGATTTTAATATTAGTAGTAATTTTTATAGTAATGAGGGTAATAACATTGATATAACCATTTTATTTTTAACTTGTAATAACTTCTAATATACTAATCTTTCATATTATTATTAATTATGTAATACCTATAACAGCACATTTGAATATTTAATATTTATATATATTAGATATATTACAACATACATATAATATTAATTGTGTACAGAATTCATATATATATATATATATATATATATATATATATATATATATATATATATATATATATATATATATATATATATATATATATATATATATATGAATTCATATATTTATTTTACTAATATCTTATTTATTTACAAACAATTGTTCGTGAATCGTCAGGAATGGTCAAAGGTCAAATGAATTCATGTAATCAGTTCAAAATTTCGTGACTCAATATTATAGACTTTGCTTATCTTGTCGATATCATATAAATATTAAGTTTAAATTTGGTCGAAAATTTCCGGGTCGTCACACCTTAATCTTGTTTATAACATGAAGCATAATGGTCCAGTTAACAAAAAAAAAAAAAAAAAAAAAAAAGAAAACATGAAACATAATGTTGTGTTGAGTACCAATGGGCCGATCAATGGAACACTTATGGTTGTATTTCTAAAATAATAATAATAATATATATATAATAATTTGGTAATCGTACGTAATATTATAACTTTTGAGATGATTTGCCCTATTTACGGCGCATCAACTGCCATCACGTATCCTATATAACAAACGCATTGTTCATCGGCGATGACATTCACAACCCTAATAATTCAACTACCTACAACTCAAACACACCACAATCAACCATCGTTTTTCATAATGGACGTACGTTGTGTTTGTGGAAAACTATGCATTATTCGAACATCTTAGACGCAAGCAAACCCTGGGCGAAGGTTCTACTGCTGCCCTAGTAATGTAAGTTTCCAGATTCTCTATTTTGTTTTAATTTTTTAACCTAATTCGTTAACTTTATGCCTTTCCAAATTAATAAAATAATTGATAACTTTAATTATCTAATCATGATTCAAACGATTGTGGATTTATTGGATGGGTGGATCCACCCATGTGTAACAGAGCATGTGAGATAATTCCTAGATTGCAGCGAAACAATTACAGGCTGGAAGAAAGTATCAAAGAAAAGGATGTTGAATTGCTAATGTTGAAGAAGATTTTTGTTGTTAGCTGGATTGCTTTTATTTATTATTTTTTGTTTCATTAGATGATCCTTTATTTAATCTGGTCTTTCTTACAAGTTGTCTATGTTTTTGTTTGTTACTTTTGAAGTTGGATCGTTTTGAATTTTATTGAATAATAATTTAATTCAACAATTGTGTCATTTACTCTGACTGCAATTGTTTGGCCGTTTGTGATGATGTATGCTTGTCACAATATCTCATCTATACAAGTGACCAATAAAGTTACTAATGATATATGCTTCTAAAAACAACTAACCAATTAAATGAATACACAAGTTTGACATTATGTTGAATCCTCTCATCAGTGTAACTACGATAAAGTAAATAAGCAGTTTAAGCTGCACTGGTTATTTTAACAAAAGTTTGACACTTGTTTATGTAACAGTACACCAATATCGTATGTATGCAGCACTGTAACACTGTATTTTTACACTAGTTGTAATCAAACAACACAGGCTTGAATCAACTGACTTATAACCCGGTGTATTGGTTAAAAGGACCCTTTATTAAACCGTCCAATTTTCTGTACAGTTGGCTAAAAATGAAAACTATAATTTTTACGACTAAAATAAAGGGTCCTAATATTAACATTTATTAACGGCCATGATAACCTAATTAAATTATTAAAAGGACCCTTTATTAAACCATTCTATTTTTTGTACACTATGCTAAAAATTAAAGCTATAGATTTTACGACTAAGGTAAAAGGTCCTATTAATAAAGTTAATTAATGACTATGATAACCTAATTATGTGATTAGAAGGACCCCATTATCAAACTGTCCTATTGATATATTGAATTCACAGCCATGATAATCGGATGATATGAGTTTTGGGACCCTTATATTAAACCGTCCTATTAATTCGATTTGTATGTACACTTTGTTAATAACGCAAGTTATAATTCTGCGACCAAATTTAAGGGTCCTGATATTACAGTTAATTAATGGCCAGGACAACGTAATGATATAAGTAATAGGACCCATACATCAAACGGTCCTATTATATAACTAATTCATGGTCATGATAATACATTTATATGAGTTATAGGACCCTTTTTTTAAACCGTCCTATCAATTCCAATTCTTAGTACCCTTGGTTAAAATTTAGAATTAAACTAGCATGAATAATGGCGATGAAGATATGATGATTCGTTATTTTTTTAGGCTATCTGACGAAGGGTACTATCAGGTGTTGTTTAGTACCCGTTTTTTTTTTGTCCCAGAAAAAGGGTCCCGAAAGGTCATTTTTGTTGTAATGCATGATTTTTGGCAATTTTAGCTCGATTCAAGGCACATACACTTCGTATAATACATATAAAACATGTTTCTGGGCTCAAAACAACATCACAAACATATTCAAATCATGAATCAAGCATCACAAACTCATTTTACAATAACCCACATAAAACTCAATTTAATTCATTAAAATCTGAGATATTTACCTTGTTTGTACTGAAATCACAAAGAATTAGATGCCCACAATCACTAGCTTTGATTTGCACTTTTAGTTTCATAGATTTAGAAGCGAAATGGTGTGTTTAGGGTTATGAATTGCCAAAAATGGAAATTAGGAACGAGCAGGAGCATATATACATGAATTAGATTTCTTCATGACTAGGAAACCTAATCTCCATTTCACACTGGTATTTATCAGTTATCTGGAACACAATGTACCTCATTAGGCGACCCTAACGAGGTCCAACTCACATAAGAAAATATGTTATGTGACCCTTGTTACAAAACACACATTATCCCATACACAAACAATTATAAAACACACAATTTAATTATCATTGAATTTATATTAACTAAGAGCAAATGGGTCATTATCACTAGGCTCAAATTCAGGTTGTTACATATTTCACGTTTGCCATTCGAATTTAAATGTAGATTAGGATTAGATATCAATATTTCACGTCTACTATTCCTTACATGCATCACTTTAGTTTGGTATATATCTTATATACGGAGTATGCATCACTTTAGTTTGGTATACTAAACTATTTGGTATACTAGTCAGCGAATTTAATTAGCCTTAATTAGGAAATTGTATGTAAGCATTACTATTTGAGAATAATTAATTCACTTTAAATTAGAAAATTACACATAAATATAATTAGTTCAGTTTTAATTAGAAAATTACAAATAAGCATAAGCATAATGTACATGCTTTACATACAAGTATAATTTCAAACTTTAAAGAAGTATAAGCAGGCGAGGGTTTAAATTTACCTACTAAAGATGCCATAGAAAAAGGATTATTCAGTGGTGTGAAAGTTGGCAAAGATAAGGTACCGTTTACGCATCTCCATTACGCGAATAATACTATTTTTATTGAAAAGTGGTCCAAAAGGAACATAAGTAATTGTATGGAACTACTTATGTGCTTTGAAGATGTATCGGGCCTCAAAATCAATTTTTAAAAAAAGCACTTTGTACGACATCAATGTATTGGCGGCTGATGTAAATACTATGGCTAACTGGTTTGGATGTAAATGCGATATTTTTCCGTTAACATATCTCGGGTTACTGGTGGGGGCCAAAATGAACAAAACTAATAATTGGGAATCGGTAATTAAGAAATTCCATAAACGTTTCTCGGATTGGAAATCTAGAACGGTGTCATTCGAGGGGCGTTTGACGCTCATTAAATCGATCATCAATTGTTTACCGTTGTACTATTTCTCTAGTTTCCGTGCACCCGCATGCGTCACCAATTTGCTTGAAGGTTTGCGTCCTAACTTCGATTGGGGCGAGACAGGAGAGGGAAATAAAATGTCTTGGGTCAAGTGGGATTATATTTTACTTTCTTATGGGGAGGGGGATTAAATATCGGGTCTTTGAAAGAAAAAATTGGGCACTCTTGGGTAAATGGTGATGGAAGTTCCGTACCGAAACTGATGCTTTTTGGGTTAAGATAATCAAAAGTATCTATGAGCGGGAGGGCGTGTGGTTACCTTGACATAATGTCGGGTAGGGGTTATCAATTCACCTTGGAAAGATATAATAAAAGTTGGTAAAGACATGGCTAAGTGTGATACTTTGTTTTGGGAAGATCTCTGGATTGGCGATCAATGTTTTAGATAAAAATATCCGAGGTTATATCTATTGCAAGAAGTAAAAGATGTCAAAGTATGCGAACGTGTAACTTGGAGCAACTCTATACCGATTGTTAATTGGCAGTGGAGTAGAGTACCGTTTGGTAGGTTCTGTGATGACATCGACTATTTGAGGCATGCGATCTCAGGTCCGGTTCAAACGGTTAGTATACAGGATGGTTGGTGTTTTTCGGCTAGTGTTGATGCTAAGTTCTATACCAAAAGGCTAGCTAATATTCTTGATTAAAAAAATAACATGGTCAATATAATGTGATGGAAACGGAGTTAAATAAATTACTCCCTCAATCACTTGGTATTTTTGTATGTTGTGCCAAACGTAAACGTCTTCCGGTAAGAGTAGAACTTGATAATCGTGGCATAGATCTTCATACGGTCCATTGCCCAATGTGTGATGATGACGTACAATCAACTAACCATGCTTTAGTTCTTTGTAGATACGCGTTCGAGGTATGGGAAAGTATTTATCGTTGGTGGGGACTTGGGAGTTTTGCATCCACAAATGTTAGTGAGTTGTTCAATGGTGAAGGGCATAACATAAACAGGTCAAAAAGAAAAACTTTATGGCAAGCCATAGAATGAGCATGCAGGTACTTAATTTGAAAAAAATCGAAATCAAGAAGTCTTCCATAACATCGTCGCACAAGTGCTACATTACTTAACGGCATTCAAATTAAAAGTTTTGAATGGATATCGAGAAGGGGAAAAAAACTAAATATCGAGTGACATCAATGGTTGATAAACTCATCTTCTTATGGGGATGTCGTTAACAATCGAACCGGGTCCCTATTAGTATCCTATTAGTATATAAGGGAAATGTATACTTGATTTTCATTTAAAGAAAAATAAGTATAAGTATAGATGGATAGATATAGATTTTAAATATTAAAATTTTTATATTATTTTAAAAAGAGTGACAAATATAATACTCCTTATTACTAGTGAAATGACCCGTGAAATCACGGGTTTTTTTTAAAGAAACAGTTTAATGATGTTTTAAGTATTAAGTGAACGTAAATGCTAAAGTTATTTAGTTTAATGACCCGTGGAACCACATATTCCGACTAAGTAACTTGTTTTTTTTACAAACATATTACTCCGTAATATACTTAACTTAATCAGAATAAATGAACTACATTTATTCTTCCACGACATTCTTCCAATTTTCATCACAATTACTATTTTCCTTGTCGTCGTAACATTTATTTTGTCGAAAATATGAAATAAATAAATAAGTAATTTAATTTAATTAGTAATAATTAGATTAATGACATCAGCTTAAGGCATTAAATTTTTTTTTTTTTAATTTTTTCTTAACAAATAAATTAGTCTAATAATAACATTATTATTATAGGATTTTAATAGAAACTATAGATTATAGTCTAGATATTAAATATCTTTTATAAATTAGTATTTTATTTCTATATATAATGAGATGAGATATTTATATTTCTATATTTATATCTTTAACTACCGTATAAAAATTGCATGAACGAAGTTTCTCTTTTTGGAGCGTCGTATTCTGCATCCGACATATATATCTACTATTTTTTTGTGTGTCAAAAATGACATATACATGGTGATCATATGTAAAAAGCAGTTTATACGTACGTGTGAAAGATTCCACGAGACTTGGAAAGAGGGAGTTACTTTTCCATATTTTTCTACATATCTATTTTAAGTACTACTTTTTGAATGCGAAAAGTATTGGCGTTTTATGTTGAATAAGACTTCATTTCTACCTTTTCACACACACACACACACACACACACACATATTAATGATCTACTCAATTAATTGGGATAATATAATCACACGTGTTTTCGACACATGACACATGTGTAAAGTATACAATCGAATAGAATCCAAAATTTTTGAAATGTCTAAAATTATGAAAAATAATAATGTATTTATTTATATAGTTTATTATTGTTTGCCCTCAACTATTAGATAACTCAAGCTCAAATCAGCAAGTCTCATTTATCTTTAAGTGACGGAACTTGAAGGATTTTATAAGGGGGACGGATATGACATATTTTATCAAGATGACAAAATGATTTTAAAGTACGATATAAACTTTTAGTACGTTGGTAATAGGACCTCGACTGTATGGGAGGATCTGAATTTTCAGATAATCATAAACTAAAAACTTGTAACCCTTTAAGTTATGAGCATTTTAGTTTTTAAATCAACCAAATCTAAATCTATATGAATGAGACAAGACTAAAATGGTGACAACTCATAAATTTTGTGAACCTTCACCATTTCCATCTCATGTCTTTAATATAGACTATGATTTAATTGATTCAAAAAGTTTAAATGTTGGTAATTCAAGAAACTACAAGTTTCTTTTTATTTTGGGGGGCCCACGACCCCTCCCTGCTCCGCCTTTGACCCAGAAACAAAGGTCCAATTTGCCGTCCTGAAGAGGGTCTTCAAAAACAAATAGATGGCCCTGAATATAATATTGATTTCCACAGTGACATTATTTTTTTCTTAAGATTTCAACGAGAATTATTTATTAATATATTAAAATTGATTTTTCTAATGATGACTCTTACGACTATATTAAGGAATTTTTCTTATTTTTGTATAGAATTTTCGTTGTAGTTTGATATAAGATTATAAAAAATCTGATAAAAAACATGAATTATTATATTGGGTCACCCATAACTAAATTTTAATTTGTAGCTTCGCCACTAAATATATCAGCACTACGTTGTGTGCTCTTACGATAGAATGAAATATGCCAAACAAAAATGTATGCATATACGAACACATAAAAGATATCATGCATATGAATTTATGATTCTGCGTACGTGTTACAAGTACAACAGTAATAGTAAAGGTTCTATTTCGACTAAAAGTATACATTTAACACCAACTACCAAAAAAGACCTCATAATAATGAGGACAAGAACTTAAGTTTATCTCCATGTTTAAATGGGCCTTACGAAATGCAAGTTCCGCCATATTTTCAAGAATCTTGTCTACTTGCACATGGTAGACATAATTATAAATATAATTTTCAAATGACAAGATTTGCATATGTAGCTTTTAGTGATAAAGCTTGAGGACCTCTCCTTTTAATTCCTTGTGTTTGTTATTTTTAATGTTTATCAGTAACCCCACACACGCTCTCAAATTAGAAATGGTCATTTCATAGTAATTTAGACGCTCACATCGGAGCGCCGTTGCAGCTTCGTTGGGGGCGTCGTTGAAAGACGCCGCTGCTAGTGGCCGCCGGTTGGGCGCGGTTGATTTGGCCGCGGTTCATTTTGCCCTGCAACGACATTCAGCAACACGCTGGGTGTGGGACCAAATGGGGAAAATTAGCTTTATTTCTTGTATATTGTGGATATATGAGTTGTACAATTGTATTAATAATTAATTAAAGTGGGTCCATTTTATAATAAAGGTGTATGTCATGGATACTAGCGAGTGTGATGGGTTGAGTGAAAAGGAGAAGCTGCTGAGTTGGCGTTGATGTGGCAGCAATGTGGTTCCATGACATGTGTCATGGATAAGAGTGGTCTTAAGGAGAGCAAACTAAAATTGTCGAACATTCTTTTCAATTTGTTTTACATTTCTCTTTCAATTTTAAGAAAAATGAGTTGTCAAAACTCAAAAGTTTTACGCTGTATATATGTATGAAGCAACGTGAAAGACAGTTATATTAGACCACGACCAACACATCATCCGTGTTCCCCGTCGAGAAGATCTGGGCTTGGATGGAAGTGAGTAGCCAGTGGCATCTTAGAAGAAGTGCAAAGTGTGCAGTCGCACAAGGCCCTACAATTTTAATGGGCCAAAATATTTGTAATTCCTTTATTATTATATACATTTAATCCAAAAAATAATGTGGGGCCGAATTTGTGTTGGTTCACATAGCGGATCAGATCAGTTTAACCCAAAAAGTAATTAGCGTTTAAGGGCCATTTCTTATGTCTGTACAGGGCCCTCAGAATCAGTGAGACGGCCCTGTGAGTAGCCCTCATTTAGTCCAGGAGCTTTAGCCCTCTGATATTATTAAAATGGACGATTTTGTTTATGCGGTGTCGTCAAGTCGTAAATCTTCAATCTAAGTTACCAGAGGGAGGCGGTGGTTTTATAATTTTATTTAGTTGGCTTTCCTAACTATATTTCACCTACTTGTCTTTCCTATAAGGAGTAAGCAGCAAGTATAACTCAGGTTCGTATTTTTGTACGTTTTTCGATATGTGGGATCGAAGTTAACCTAAAGTTAACCCTAATGACAAGTGGTGGTATATTGATTTGTATTAAGTAAAACACATAACATTTAAAGAATAAAAGTGATAGGCATGTGATATTTAATACTGACGGAGAGTTGTTGACAGAGTTCCAGTTCCTAAAATGAACACTAAAACCTCAATCAAAAACCTCAATCAATCGGTTAAGTAACCTAATCAATTTGTCACTCAGAATTCAGGCTTTGAAGATTTTGGCCAAGACATATATACACACTCCCAACATTAACCTTAATAGGTTTGAATGACCTTATGGATGGAATCCTAGGTACATAAATAAAGTGGTATACCTAAAGGAAGTACCTAGCTTTTCTTAATCCTAGTTGGTTTAACTGCTATCACAATCTCCACTTAACACCTAGTTTATGCTTATAACATTAACAGGTGTGAAATCTTAGATATCCTTAGGTACTGCTAACTGGGCTAAAAGTCTCTCCTTTGCGATCAATTACTCAACCTCGGATCATCTTACAACACCTCAAGGATCTTGCTTCTGACGTAAACCATGCTTAATGTTCCATGAACGCTTGACTAGTTACTCTAATCACAACCTAAACGGGTAGTTCTTCTTTGACATATAGGGGGTTATCTATACGTAGGTATTAAACCCTATTGTGACGTTAAGCACAGATAACTAGCTACCTTGTATCCTATGATTGATCAGGTCATAACACCATGTTATAGCCACGTGGGTAATTGGAAATGGTGGAGCGTAAATTAGATTTCTAGGCCCGATATGGTTTAAGCATAACAACAGTATAAGTTTCAGATAAAATATTCAACATGTAATAAACATTCATAACAGGTAGACAAGAATGCGAGATGAAAGCAACTCAATATAAAAAATCATATTATTAAATTAAGGAAAGCGTTCACCGTTTACAAACTTAGTCTGGACTATTACAAGTGCTGACATCCTCTAGACCGCTCCAATTACAATCTGCGACGTTCGCCTCTCGGTACTTAATTTCCCTATCAGAGGTGAGAAGGCCTTGAAAGCACAAGTCTTTTAGAAAGAGAAGCTATATCGTAGTGTGAGAGTGAAAAGAGAAGTATGTTGAAATTGGAAACTCGGAATCCTTAAATAGACCATTTTAGGCTTGGCAGGCCATAGGCTTGGTTATGGCAGGTCCTAGGCCATGCCCGTATGGCATGACCGTGGGCTGGTGGTGGACCGTGCAACATGGGCATGACCTGTGAACCTTGGCAAGCCGTATGGCTTTGGGTAGCCCGTACTGCAAGGTCGTGGGCCAAGCCCGTATTGCTTCCTGGTCAGGTCAGTTTCCTGGATCGTAATTTGGTCTTTCGAGGTTGTAACTTGGTCTTCACTGTTTTCGCTCCAGATTCTTTGTTGTACGTCCGATTTCTTCGATTCTTCTTGCATTATCTTTGTAATCACTTAATCTACAAAATAAGGCGAATAAACGCTTAATTTGGCGATAAAGTTTATATTTTTTTTTTGATTTGAGGGGTCAATACTGAAATGTCCCGTTCTTATTGATTAAAAACGTTCCATATTAATTGATTTCGTTGCGAGGTTTTGACCTCTATATGAGACGTTTTTCAAAGACTGCATTCATTTTAAAACAAACCATAACCTTTATTTCATCAATAAAGGTTTAAAAAGCTTTACGTAGATTATCAAATAATGATAATCTAAAATATCATGTTTACGCGTGACATTACATAATGGTTTACAATACAAATATGTTACAACGAAATAAGTTTCTTGAATGCAGTTTTTACACAGTATCATACAAGCATGGACTCCAAATCTCGTCCTTATTTAAGTATGCGACAGCGGAAGCTCTTAATAATCACCTGAGAATAAACATGCTTAAAACGTCAAAAAAAATGTTGGTGAGTTATAGGTTTAACCTATATATTATCAAATCATAATAATAGACCACAAGATTTCATATTTCAATACACATCCCATACATAGAGATAAAAATCATTCATATGGTGAACACCTGGTAACCGACATTAACAAGATGCATATATAAGAATATCCCCATCATTCCGGGACACCCTTCGGATATGATATAAATTTCGAATTACTAAAGCATCCGGTACTTTGGATGGGGTTTGTTAGGCCCAATAGATCTATCTTTAGGATTCGCGTCAATTAGGGTGTCTGTTCCCTAATTCTTAGATTACCAGACTTAATAAAAAGGGGCATATTCGATTTCGATAATTCAACCATAGAATGTAGTTTCACGTACTTGTGTCTATTTTGTAAATCATTTATAAAACCTGCATGTATTCTCATCCCAAAAATATTAGATTTTAAAAGTGGGACTATAACTCACTTTCACAGATTTTTACTTCGTCGGAAAGTAAGACTTGGCCACTGGTTGATTCACGAACCTATAACAATATATACATATATATCAAAGTATGTTCAAAATATATTTACAACACTTTTAATATATTTTGATGTTTTAAGTTTATTAAGTCAGCTGTCCTCGTTAGTAACCTACAACTAGTTGTCCACAGTTAGATGTACAGAAATAAATCGATAAATATTATCTTGAATCAATCCACGACCCAGTGTATACGTATCTCAGTATTGATCACAACTCAAACTATATATATTTTGGAATCAACCTCAACCCTGTATAGCTAACTCCAACATTCACATATAGAGTGTCTATGGTTGTTCCGAAATATATATAGATGTGTCGACATGATAGGTCGAAACATTGTATACGTGTCTATGGTATCTCAAGATTACATAATATACAATACAAGTTGATTAAGTTATGGTTGGAATAGATTTGTTACCAATTTTTACGTAGCTAAAATGAGAAAAATTATCCAATTTTGTTTTACCCATAACTTCTTCATTTTAAATCCGTTTTGAGTGAATCAAATTGCTATGGTTTCATATTGAACTCTATTTTATGAATCTAAACAGAAAAAGTATAGGTTTATAGTCAGAAAAATAAGTTACAAGTCATTTTTGTAAAGGTAGTCATTTCAGTCGAAAGAACGACGTCTAGATGACCATTTTAGAAAACATACTTCCACTTTGAGTTTAACCATAATTTTTGGATATAGTTTCATGTTCATAATAAAAATTATTTTCCCAGAATAACAACTTTTAAATCAAAGTTTATCATAGTTTTTAATTAACTAACCCAAAACAGCCCGCGGTGTTACTACGACGGCGTAAATCCGGTTTTACGGCGTTTTTCGTGTTTCCAGGTTTTAAATCATTAAGTTAGCATATCATATAGATATAGAACATGTGTTTAGTTGATTTTAAAGGTCAAGTTAGAAGGATTAACTTTTATTTGCGAACAAGTTTAGAATTAACTAAACTATGTTCTAGTGATTACAAGTTTAAACCTTCGAATAAGATAGCTTTATATGTATGAATCGAATGATGTTATGAACATCATTACTACCTCAAGTTCCTTGGATAAACCTACTGGAAATGAGAAAAATAGATCTAGCTTCAAAGGATCCTTGGATGGCTTGAAAGTTCTTGAAGCAGAATCATGACACGAAAACAATTTCAAGTAAGATTTCCACTCGAAATAAGATTGTTATAGTTATAGAAATTGAATTAAAGTTTGAATATGATTATTACCTTATATTAGAAAGATAACCTACTGTAAGTAACAAAGGTTTCTTGATCTTGGATGATTACTTGGAATGGATTTAGAAAACTTGGAAGTAAACTTGCAATCTTGGAAGTATTCTTGATTTTATGAAACTAGAACTTTTGGAATTTATGAAGAACACTTAGAACTTGAAGATAGAACTTGAGAGAGATCAATTAGATGAAGAAAATTGAAGAATGAAAGTGTTTGTAGGTGTTTTTGGTCGTTGGTGTATGGATTAGATATAAAGGATATGTAATTTTGTTTTCATGTAAATAAGTCATGAATGATTACTCATATTTTTGTAATTTTATGAGATATTTCATGCTAGTTGCCAAATGATGGCTCCCACATGTGTTAGGTGACTTACATGGGCCGCTAAGAGCTGATCATTGGAGTGTATATACCAATAGTACATACATCTAAAAGCTGTGTATTGTACGAGTACGAATACGGGTGCATACGAGTAGAATTGTTGATGAAACTGAACGAGGATGTAATTGTAAGCATTTTTGTTAAGTAGAAGTATTTTGATAAGTGTCTTGAAGTCTTTCAAAAGTGTATGAATACATATTAAAACACTACATGTATATACATTTTAACTGGGTCGTTAAGTCATCGTTAGTCGTTACATGTAAGTGTTGTTTTGAAACATTTAGGTTAACGATCTTGTTAAATGTTGTTAACCCAATGTTTATAATATCAAATGAGATTTTAAATTATTATATTATCATGATATTATGATGTATGAATATCTCTTAATATGATATATATATATATATATATATACATTAAATATCGTTACAACGATAATCGTTACATATATGTCTCGTTTCAAATTCATTAAGTTAGTAGTCTTGTTTTTACATATGTAGTTCATTGTTAATATACTTAATGATATGTTTACTTATCATAATATCATGTTAACTATATATATATCCATATATATGTCATCATATAGATTTTACAAGTTTTAACGTTCGTGAATCACCAGTCAACTTGGGTGGTCAGTTGTCTATATGAAACCTATTTCAATTAATCAAGTCTTAACAAGTTTGATTGCTTAACATGTTGGAAACACTTAATCATGTAAATAACAATTTCATTTAATATATATAAACATGGAAAAGTTCGGGTCACTACAAATATCATGGGTAAAAATGTGACTTTTAGAGGATATCACCATCCATTGTGTCATTTTATGATATTTGTGAGGACGGGTGAATTGTATAGGAAAGTTGGACATTAGTTGTATTGTTTGTACCATAGATTAATTAATTAATATAGTGTGTCATAATTTTTATGAAAAATGTATATCATAGTTGGAAATCTTTTTTTCTAAGGTTAATTTTGGTGAGAAAGTGCTGATTTAGTGATGATGTGACACTTAGTCATGGAGAGGAAATATGTCATGGTTGAGACTGACCTTCCTAATCCCAATCATGATATATTTTTAAATAGATCGAACTGTAACATCACCTAAACAATTTTTACAAACACCGGAGAAAAAATTGAACATTTGACATCCATAAATTGCCTTCTTAGAACCACTACGACTCTTTATATTATCTAATTCGAATAAATATTTTTAAAATAAAAATACTTTTATTTTTATTACTCGTATTATATATGAATATGTTTGGACGAAAATAGCTGGAGCTAGAGTTTAAGCTGGAGCTGGAGCTTATAGCTTATAGCTGAAACTTATTTATAAAGTTGAAACCTGGAGCTTATTATTTTTTAAAAATGTTTGGTACGGTAGCTGATGCTGGAACTTTTATGTGTGAATTTACTAGAAAAGACAATAATAATAATAATAATAATGATATATAATTATGTAAAAGGGTAATTATGTAAATTATCATCTCATACGCTAACAGTTTATTTTTTAAGCTAGTTGGAATGAGGTTAATTTTTAAGCTCTATTTTTTTTCACAAACTTTTTTTTTTTCTTTTTTACCAAATCAAGCTTAAAAACTATAAGCTCCATAAAATTATAAACTATAAGCTCCATAAAATTATAAGATCTTACATTTTTAAGCTCCCATAAGTTTTAAAACTATGTCATCTAACCACACCCTCATAGTTTAGGTGGTTCTTGTAAACCCCAAATACCTGTATTAGTATTTTTCATTCGGGAATATTATTCTAATATTCATCTTCATAATATACATATAAATGCATGTAATATATTCCGCCATTTTTGCTTGAAGTATTTTTTTTTTTCTTTTTCTTTTGAAGAATAATTAGCGAAGAAAAGAGAGAACGGACTCGCCCAATTCATCTTTACACACTTGCTTGAAAATGACATAGAGGATGTTTAGTAGAGACGATGCTTGAACCGAAGTTTAGAGAGTGAAATTCATCTAAAAGTAAAATACTACAATATAGATAGAGAGTTGAATAAGAACTTTTGTTGTGTTGATGGTGAAGAATATCAAAAGAAAGAACATAATGCTGCTGCTATGCTACTCGCGACCGCGAAGGGGAGGTCGCGATCTCGACATGGTCTTAGTCAGGATTCACGAGTGGGAAAGAACAAGTCGCAGCTGGAAGTCATGCTCGATCAGAGACTCGCGAACGCGAGAGTTGTGCTGGGCAGAATCTCGCGATCGCGAGAAAGCACCTGGGCCGCCAAAATTTCGACAATGTTTTGGCTTGCTCGTTAAGTTGTTTCCTTGTTTGTTTTCCCCTATAAAAAGACCCAATTGTAACTCATACATGTATGCACGAATTTTATCAATAAAATCTCTCTAGTTTTATCCGTGAATTAAAGTAATCAACTTTTGATTACATATAACCACGTTAATTATTGTGTTCTTAATTTTCTCGGTATTGTCTTCGTTTATCTTGGTGGGTGGAGTGATTTTTATGGAATTACTCATATTGTTGGGTCCTAAAATCCTTACAGTTTGTATTAAGAGCTAAAGCTGCGAGTTTGGGAAAGATGACGAAAGACTAAAAATTTAGAATCGATCGATTTGATGGAAAAGACTTCGGCTTTTGGAAGATGCAAATAGAAGACTATTTGTATCAAAAGAAGCTTCACCAACCCTTGTTGGAGACTAAACCCAAAGGCTTGAGCGATGCCCATTGGACGCTTTTGGATCGCCAAGCCTTAGGCCCGATTCGTTGTTCACTTGCTAAGAACGTTGCGTATAATGTTGTGAATGAGAAGGCGATGTTTGCTTGCTTGAAAGCACTCTCCAACATATACGAAAACCCTACCGCTTCTAATAAAGTTTTCTTATGCGTCAATTGTTCAATACGAAGATGAAGTAAGGTATGAGTGCAACAAATTATATCAATGAGTTCAACAATATCATATCGAGGTTAGCTTCGGTGGATATTGTGGTTGATGATGAACTAAAGTCACTAATCTTGCTTACATCATTCCCGGAAAGTTGGTCGGGTGAGGTTACCATGGTTAGTAGCTCTACCAGAACTAAAGGCAACGCGCACTCAATCCATATATCCTGTCTGATTGAGAAAGTCCCTCTCGGTTGGCCTTTGCCAGCCACTAGAGCAAGTAAGAGAACCTACAGTGAGCTAGCGTATAAAGGAATAAGGGATTTTTATCTAGACGAAGATACTCGTAGGAGAAACTCGGGAGAATCATCATCCGGCTCCTTGTTAAGTATCGACAACCGTGGTAGGAAAGTTGATGGCGGTGAGAAGAGGGGTAAAAGAAAGTCTTAGAAGCGGTATCCATCAAAGGACCGAAGTGAAGCTATTTGTTGGGGTTGTAATCAAAAGGGGCACTATCAAAGGGATTGCAACCTAAGCTACAGGTGTCAACTTGATCGCGGAAGATACGGATGATGCACTATTGTGTAGCGTTGAGAATTCGATGGAGTCTTGGATCTGGATTCGGGAGCTTCTTTTCACGCTACTCCCACTATGAGCGTGTTGAAAAATTTTCGATCGTATCAAGGTAAAGTGAGATTGGCAAACAACAAAAAGCTTGAGATTGAAGGAATTAGAGATGTTATATTGAAAACTACTCTTGGTTCTAATTGGACTTTGAAAGACGTGAGGTTCATTCCTATGTTAAAGAGGAAGCTTATCTCAGTCGATCAATTGGATAAGGAAGGTAATTTGGATGCTTTTGAAAATAGACAATGGAAGGTGTCGAGTTGGAGAATTCCAGATTTGAAGAAAGTGAAGCTTGAGTTTTGTGACTCATGTGTTTATGGGAAGCAAAAGAAGGTGACTTTCAGGAAATCGTGGAATACATCCAAGTTGGAGAAATCAGAGCTAGTTCATACGGATGTGTTTGGTTACACGAAAGTAGAATCACATGGATGTTCTAAGTATTATGTCACCTTCATTGAAGACTCCACTTGAAAGGTAGGGTTTATTTCTTAAAGCTAAATCCGATGTGTTTTTCTTTTTTTCTTTTTTTTTTGTGAGGTGGAAATCTACGGTAGAGAATGAAAAAATCTAAAAGTTGAATGCTTAAGGTCGGATAATGGAGGGGAATATGGTAGTCTTGAGTTTGAAGATCATTGTGCAAAGCGCGATATTAATATGTTAAAGATGGTACCACGGACACCGCAACACAATGGGGTCGCCGAATGTATCAATCATACGTTAAATAAAACAGCTAAGAGTATGAGACTACATGTCGGTTTGCCTAAGATGTTTTGGGCGGATCTCGTAAATACGGCGGCTTATTTGATCAAAAGGGGAGCCTCAACATCGTTGGGTTTTCGAATTTCCGAGTAATAATGGCAAGGTAAAAAGGTGAGTTATGGTCATTTTAGAATCTTTGGGTGTAATGCATATGTGAAGACCAAGGATGTGGATAGAGACTAGCTTGAGGCTAAATCGAAGAAATGTACTTTCATCGGTTACGGTTCAGATGAAATAGGTTATCCTTGTTGGGATAACGAGGCTAGAAAAATGATTCGTTCTCGTGATGTTACCTTTGATGAAGATTCGGTTTATGGCAAACCGGAAACGGGAATCCTAAACCGAATTATGTTACTTTTGACCATGTTTCTATTGATGATCTTTAGGTTCTAGTAGGAGTTCGGGTAACAAAAAGTTGCCAAATAACGGTGAAGCGTTGGATAATACTAATGATAGAGATGGTTCGAAAAGCGGTGACAATTCCAAACATAGTGCGAGTTCTAGTGATGAGGAGGCTACTAATGAAACCGGTTTAACCATTTTGGTTGCTCCCACACTAAAACGCTCGACCCAAGCCTAATTCTAGTATTCTCTGAAAAACAAATACTTGCTCTATACCGAGAATGATGAACCCAAAAGTTACTTTGAGGCAAAGAATTCCAAAGAATCCACACAAAGGAAGCATGCCATAAAAGAAGAGATGGAGTCACTTGAGAAGAATGAAACTTAGTAACTAGTGAAATTACTTCATGATAAAAGGGCGTTGCAAAATAAATGGGTGTATTGAATCAAGAATGAGTTGGATGGCAAGAAAAGGTACAAGGCTCGATTGGTAGTCAAAGGCTTTCAACAAATGGAAGGGGTTGATTACAACGAGATATTTTCATCGGTAGTTAAAATGACTACTATTCGATTGGTACTTTCTATAGTTGCATCTGAAGAATTACAATCAGAACAATTGAATGTGAAGACCGCATTCTTACACGGAGATCTTAATGAAGAAATCTATATAAAGCAACCCGATGGCTTGTGGTGAAGGGTAAAGAGAAGTGGGTTTGTAAGTTACGTAAAAGTTTGTATGGATTAAAGAAAACACCTCGTCAATGGTACTTCAAGTTTGATGAGTTTATGAAGAAGATTGATTTCTTATGATGTGAAGCAGATCATTGTTGCTACTTGAAGAAATTCAAGTCTTCTTACATAATCTTGTTGTTGTATGTTGATGATATGTTACTTGCGGGTACTAACATGTCTGAAATCAATAAATCGAAGGGATTACTTAACCATGAATTCGAGATGAAAGATCTTGGTGGTGCTAGGCAAATACTCTGCATGAGTATTATTCGTGATCATGAGAAAGGTACTCTATACTTGTCTCAATCCATATATATATTGAGAAAGTTGTAAAGAGGTTTAACATGGAGAATTCAAATGCTCGTTCTATGCCTTTAGGAAGCGCGATGAAGTTATCAAAAAATCAATCACCAAAAATGAAAGAATTAAAGGTGGAGATGGAAAAGGTTCCGTATGCATTGGCTGTGGGTAGTGTCATATATGACATGGCTTGTATGAGACCGGATATTTCCTATTCAATGGGAGTTATGAGCCGGTATATGTCTAATCTACGGAAAGAGAATTGGGAAGCGGTCAAATGGTTGCATCGGTATTTGAAAGGTACTTTCAAGTATGGGATTGTGCTTCTCTAATGTCATACTTAGGGGTTATACGGATGCAAATTTGGGTGGATGTGATGATTCGTAGAAAAGCACTATGGGTTATGTTATCATAATAGGGAAGACAGCAGTTAGTTGGATGTCTCGACTACAAAAGAGTGTTGCTTTATCAACCACGGAGGCTGAATACATGGCTATTGCGGTAGCTTCTCAAGAGCTTGTTTAGTTGAAGAACTTCTTGGGAGATTGGGTAAAAGATTGCGTCTTGTACTGTGATAATCAAAGTGTGGTTCATCTTGGGAAGAATCCAGTGTTTCATAGTCATTCGAAATATATTAAGTTAAGGTATCATTTTATTCGACAACATATAAATGATGGTACTTTAAAATTGAATAATGTCCTTGGTACGAAGAATCCTGCAGATATGTTTACTAAGGTGGTTACGATGGACAAGTTGAGGCATTACCTCAATCGGTCTTCTCATGAATTAATGAGAGAAGATAACCGACTAGAGAGATAGAGAGTTGATGGTTTGATTCTAACAAGACGTGTTGAAGACCATTGTATCGAAAGTCTACTCATCTGAAGTATGTGTTGAGTGTGCGTGTCCCAAATGGAGTTTGGCGGTAAATAGTGGTTTAACATTCTTGGTTAGTTTGTTGAGGTGTTGGATTGACGAAGATTGGGTTTGTTTAGATTATCCTTCAAGTGGGAGATTGTTGGATGGTGAAGAATATCAAAACAAAGAACATAATATTGCTACTATGCTACTTACGACCGCGAAGGGGGAGGTCGCGATCGCGACATGATCTTAGTTGGGATTCACGAGTGGGAAAGAACAAGTCGCGACACCAAGTCATGCTCGACTAGAGACTCATGAAGGCGAGAGTTGTGTTGGGCAGAATCTCGCAATCGTGAGAAAGCACCTGGGCGACCAGAATTTTCTAGAATGTTTTAGCTTGCTCGTTGAGTTGTTTCCTTGTTTATTTTCCCCTATAAAAGGACCCTATTGTAACTCATACATGTATGCACGAATTTTATCAATAAAATCTCTCAAGTTTGGTCTGTGGATTAAAGTAATCAACTTTTGATTACATATAACCACGTTAATTATTGTGTTCTTAATTTTCTTGCTATTGTCTTCGTTTATCTTTGTGGGAGGAGTAATTTTCTGAAATTACTCATATTGTTGGGTCCAAAAAAACCTTACAACTTTCATAACAAACAAGATGAATTGCTTCTGTACTGCATTAATAATATACTTGCATCAGAATTGCTAAACCACTAATAAAGGGTTAAGGTGTTAATTATTTAGGCTACCCTGGAAAACAATTAATAGAAAAAAGTATTTTTACCAAGATGTACACAAAATAATCAGGTTATTACATAACTGTGCACAACCCTCTTTCCCGGTACACCAAATTCTAATGCTAGTAATGTTTCAACCTAAGAACACTCATGATGTATTAAATTGTTTATTGCAAATTCCGTGATATCTTTTTCATACAAACTCCGACTTATTTAACTCAAATCCAAAACACACATAACTCAAAGAGCTACAAACTTAAATACTTTCTTACACTTCAGAGAGACACATCTCCTCCTAACTAGGGATGACAATTGTCACCCGATTAGATGGATATCCACCCAATTCAATTTACTAACAATGGATATGGATACCTTAACATCTGATCCGATTAAAATGAATATCGATGAGATGATTAGTGGTTCGGATATGGATGTCAATTTCCCAATTGTTATAGATTTTTAAGGGTTTCTTTCATCAAAAAATGTACGTAATTTTTCTTTTAGTTGGGTTAGATATAGAGTGATGTGCAAAAGTGTGTGCTTGTAGTGTTTAGCTTTATCTCAACTTTTAAATTTAAATTATCTTAATTACTTTTCACTTTAACACCCTTACGAGCAACAAAACCCGATCAAGGTAGTATGGTAATTAGTAAGCTAAGGATCGTCTTAAGAGACGCGGAGCTTTATGAATTGTTATTTATCTTTTGTCTAGTTCTAAAAAAAGAAGTAGAGTTATTAATTTATATTATATTGTTATTTTAAATATTGGAATATTATCTCTTAGGAAATAGACAATTATAAGATATATTTGATCAAGACTTTTTATGATTCTATCTTGTGAAAGATAGAATGAATATTTAATTAAATTCAAATAATATTAAAAAGGTGGTTAACTAGACTTAAGAATCATTAAGGATTGTTTTCGCATTTAATAGGTTTCAACTTATATTGATAATTAATATAATAACAATTAAAGACCGATTGTTATTTCTATGAGCATAGTAAAACTAATTATAACTTAAGTTTAATCATTAGGACTTAATCATGGTTTACTTGTGATGAGGCAGACCTATTAACTAAGTGTGCATACAAAGTTAATATCTTTATTTTATAGAGTTCATATAATTGCATAATAAATGTCATCACAATTTTGTGATGAGAACTAAGACAACATTCAACCAGACTGACAAATAGATAAGCTAATAAACCTAATCAAATTCAACATTAGTGATGTTCAAATATTTAATCTTAATCAGATTCTCATGCAATTGATATACAAACTCACAAAACCAAAGGTTCTTTCAATCAAGCCTAATAATTTAATTACTATATAAGCGCAATTAATAATTTTCCATAAATTACTACTAATAACTCTCAACTAGATTTCATGGAATTTAAACACTTTTTCTGTTGTGATTATAATTAATCTTCTGAGTAATTTAAATCAAGTAAACAAACAACTATAGATTAATGATTTCCTAAGCATTTATCCACTTATTAATTAAGCATTCAATCAAGTTTTAAATCATAGCAACAAATAAGCATACTCATACAATCACATAAACCAAACTTCAACAGTTTTGGAAAAACCAGAAACTGTCGAAATCTTCAAGCACAGTCGGGACTTTCTAGGCTACATCCGAAGGCTGTTGATACCAGAACCGGCGGCTTTAGCCGATTTATTCCAAAATCATCTTTCTCCAGTTAACCACCATGATGTTTAGTTCATGGTTGGAGACGAATAGAAATAATTAAATACATAATTAAACATAAAGTAAGACATAATTAAATAAATGAGAGAATATAAATGTAAATTGTACATTAATAAAAGAAACTTGAATTGAATTGAAAAGAACTTGAATACAATTCGAAAGAAAACTTAAAGTACTAAATAATTCGTAACTTGTCGTGGCTAACCCTAAAAACTGAATATACCTTTAAAAAACTATGAAATTCGACTTTTATTTATAATAGTAAAAAATATGCCAGAGCCGGCGGCTCCAATAGACCTAGCTGGCGGCTTTAAGAGTCGATTATCCTCGTCTATACATTTAACTTATTCTTCAAGCACACGTAATCTTCTTTTTGAAAATCCAGTCGGCGACTTTATACGGTATACGGCTCCAGTGTCTGGAATCCGATACATATATGTTTCCTTATTTATCTCTAACTTGGGCTTCACGTACAAGTAACAAGTATTCTAGCCGACGGCTTCAAATACATCAGCCGGGGGCTCTTTGTGATTTTACTTGAGCTCCAAGTTCTTCAATTTCTTAGCTCGAATCCGGAACATTCTGGAACTTTCTGCTCCTGCCAGCGGCTCTCCTTGCTTTTGCCGGTGGCTTTGATCATTTCCTGCATTTTTCCTGTTTTTGTCCTTGTTGGTTAGTGATCCGATGATAATATTCAAATGTTAACCACTTTGTTTTGATGATGACACCAAGCCTTATGTGCTTAAACAACGTATAGAACAACACAAGTTCATAAACCTACATAATCTCTAGCAAAAGACTAATACATAAAATAGACAAGTCAAAAGAGTCATTTGAAAAACACTGGAAGAGCACGGCTGGGTCCACAGTAGACCACAGGTCCGACTGTGGATGCCCTGTACCTTGGTTCTAAGGAACAAGGTACACAGTTGTAATGATCCGGGAATTTCCGATCAAATTTAAACTTGAATCTTATTTGATTTCGATACGATAAGCAAAGTATAGCCTCGAAAACTTTGAACTGTAGTCATATATTCAATTACCCTATGACTAATCCCGACGATTCACGAACTATTATGTATATCGAATATGTAAATATATATATAAAAATAAATATAAGTATATATATATATATATATATATATATATATATATATATATATATATATATATAATATTTTGAAGTAATAAAATACACTTCAATCAACATGAATTAAAAATATAAAATAATAAATAGAATATGTAAGTTACTATTAAAATGTAAATATATAGATATATATGTATAAATACAAGTTTCAACATAACTGTTATATTATTATTAATAATATTACTTCTAATATAAAATATATAAATGTAAAGATATATAATAAGTAGATATAATATAAGATATAAATTGTAAAATAGTAAACGATGTAATAACAATTAAGTTGTTATTAAATATAACAAATGATTTATGTACATATTTATTATTAGATGTATGTTAAAAATGTAAAGGTTATACTATTAACTCAACTGTCATTATAAATGTTAATAATAACATTTGTATTATTAATAATATTATTGAAATATACAAAATATATGAAGCTCGAGATGTACAAGTATTGTTATTAATATTATTATTATTGAATCTATTATTACTATTAGTTCCACTCTTAATAATAAAAATTAATGATAAATAATAATGTTTATATTATATTGTTTCTTTATATAATTAATATACAAATAGAGATATATGGATATATGTATATATTTTCGTTAAATACATACATATATATATATATATATATATATATATATATATATATATATATATATATCAGTATTGTTGTTATTTATTATTATAATTATTATTATTATTAATAAAATTATTAATTATTAAAAATCAAAATAATATATACATAGAAACAGATATATTTAGCACGCGTAATTTTTTTTATTTTAACCTGCTTTTTAAATTCTTCCTTCTGCTGATCCGTAATTATATGTCGAGGCTACAAAACAGTTTTTGTTCATATCACTTGAGGAGAGGGATGAATTAAAACGGATATTTTTTTTCCTTTCTTTTTCTGCTCGTACCTCAGTTATTCTACTTTATTGCCGAAAAACGAATTTGATTTTTATTTCAAAAACTATAAATGCAGGATTGTTAGGAATCTTGTACTCAAACTCTCTGCAAATTTTTATATCTCAATTCGTTTTATCAATCAAGAATTTCGAGGTCAAAGTTTTGAAACTAAAAAGTCAAACTTTATTTTCTTCATGAAATTTGATTTTAATTTAATGTTTCTGTTACAATTGAGGGTTCACAAAGCTTTTACGAAACATTTGTAACCAATTTTGTGTTATAACAATTATCTAAAACGATCTTGAAAGTGGAAACAATTTTTTTTTCCTTACTGAGCAGCGACGGCAGCAAGCTGCCAGTTGTGATTTTTTTTTATATTTGTTTTTAGAAACGCCTTTTTGTACTAATTGTAATTGTTTACAAGTCGTTAAGGAACCTACAAATTCATTATCTTGAGTGTTGATGTTCCATGGCAGATTAGTTTTCATGAGGAAGAAGAAGAGGAAATTAGAAACAGAAATACGGGTTATATAATATTAGTTTTAGGATAGTACATATAAACAGAAACAGTAGGTTGGTTAGGGACGTTTGGGTTAAACGAGAGGTCGTGGGTTCGAGCCTTGGGGTTGGCAATTTTTTTTACACAAGGCTTTAAAGGGTATAAATCTTTTATTTTCTTTTCTATTATTATTAGTATTATTATTATCATTATTATTAATTATTGTTATTACAAATATTATGATTACTATTATTATTACCATCGCAAATGAATGTATTATTATTTTGTTAACATGAATAGGATTACTATTAGTATCATTTTTTTTAGTTATTAAGATTATTATTATTATTAATCTATGTATCATTATAAAAATATTAGTGCTAGTATTATTGTTATTATTAGTATTATAGTAATTATTATCATTAATATCATAGTTACAAGTATAATAAATATTACTCATGTTATTATTATTAATATTATTATTATTATTATTATTATAGATATTATTATTATCAGTATTAGTATTAATATTACTATTATTACAAGTATTACTAAAAGTAACGTTACTCTTAAATCTGTCATGCCTGTTAACAAACAGTATTATCATTGGAAGTAACGTTACTACTATTATTGTCATTAGTATTATCAATATCAGTATCACTAAAAATTATTACGCATATAAATATTAGTATGAAAATTAAAAATAAGATTAAAAATGAAAAATCGTTACTATTATTATTATTATTATTATTAACACCGTTATTGTAATTGTTATTGTTACAAACAAAAACTTTGTATAAAAACATATTATGATTATACTAATATTACTTATTGCTATATTTAATCAATAAAATGTTACTAATTAGACCCTATAAACATTTAACATAATAATTATAAACTATATAAAATGTATGAAACAAATATAATTAAATTATCTATATACCATATAATATAAACAAGTATATTATTAATAATAGTAATATATTTAATTATTCGACTACAATTACATGTTTTAATATATATAATTGATATAGGTTCGTGAATCCGAGGCCAACCCTGCATTGTTCAATTGTTAAATTTCGTCATATGTATTTTTACTACAAAATACATTAGGTGAGTTTCATTACCCCCTTTTTAAATACTTTTGCAATATATATTTTTGGGACTGAGAATACATGCGCTGTTTTTATAACTATTTTACGAAATAGACACAAATAATTGAAACTACATTATATGGTTGAATTATCGAAATCGAATATGCCCCTTTTTATTTAGTCTGGTAATCTAAGAATTTGGGAACAGACACCCAAATTGACGTGAATCCTAAAGATAGATCTATCGGGCTCAACAAGCCCTATCCAAAGTACCGGATGCTTTAGTACTTCGAAATTTATATCATGTCCGAAGGAGGATCCCGGAATGATGGGGATATTCTTATATGCATATTGTGAATGTCGGTTACCAGGTGTTCAATCCATATGAATGATATTTTCGTCTCTATGCATGGGACGTATGTTTATGAGAAATGAAAATATGAAATCTTGTGGTCTATTAAAATTATGAAATGATTATTTATGTTAAACTAATGAACTCACCAACCTTTTGGTTGACACTTTAAAGCATGTTTATTCTCAGGTACGAAAGAAATCTTCCGCTGTGCATTTGCTCATCTTAGAGATATTACTTGGAGTCATTCATGACATATTTCAAAAGACGTTGCATTCGAGTCGTAGAGTTCATTAAGATTATTATTAAGTCAATTATAGTAAGATATATTACGAAATGGTATGCATGTTGTCAACTTTCGATGTAATGAAAGATTGTCTTTTTAAAAACGAATGCAATGTTTGTAAAAGGTATCATATAGAAGTCAAGTACCTCGCGATGTAGTCAACTGTTGTGAATTGTTTATAATCGATATGGACTTCGTTCGGATGGATTAGGACGGGTCTCTACAGTTGGTATCAGAGCAGAGGTCTTAGCGAACCAGGTCTGCATTAGTGTGTCTAACTGATAAGTCGTTAGGAGGCATTAGTGAGTCTGGACTTTGACCGTGTCTGCATGTCATAAGTTTTGCTTATCATTTATAGTCGGAAATCATTTGCTTATCATCCTTAGTAAATTACCTGCTCATTATTCTTAGTCTAGACACATCTTATTGCATTGACTGCATGAAAAGTGTATAGATGAATTCATATCTTAGCGTATCTGTTATTGTTACCTTTACCTGACAGCTTTCGTAGATTCCTCCGTAACTTATGGGATTTTGGTATTATATATGCATATGTTAATTATGTATTGCAGGGTACTAATCTACATCCTATAATCTATTTCTTATCGAAAATCCTTCATCTGATCATATGAGATGAATTCCTCAACCAGTTCGAGTCCCTCAGATTCCGATAACTATTCCGATAGTTATTCCGACAGCTACTCCGATATGGATTTCCATTCGAACTCCGAAAGCAGTATAACCAGAATGAATCCACCAATCAGTCATCCCCAATTCATCTAATGAGTTTGTAGTCGACTTAAACAATGGAGACGCGAAGAAGGCGACCTTTTCCATCCACCAAATTGCCCTCTTGGCGAAGAACCCGAAGCACCTACCGGCGAATCTATCCGAAACACCATTTTCAGCTTCATTTTCAGAGTAGTTCGACACGATTATATTCTATCCACAATTTTAAACCTTATTCATCCGCTCGTTCTGACCGACAATCATCCCGGAATAATAGAAGAAGTCAACGTGCTTCGCGCCCGAGTTGTAGCCTTGGAGAATATGGTGCAAAATTTACCAGCTTCAGCAACATCACTGGCACCAACAGTACCATCAGTAACAGCACCAGTACCATCAACAATCCATGCCTCAACATCTCATTCTGTACCTCGAGTATAATCATCGTTTTACATATCATTCTACATCAATTATCTTCGTTCTTCATGAAAATTAAGTAATCTCTAAATGTTTTAGAGGTTAGGTATTCTAGTTCTAATGGTAAACCAAATGAGTTTAAGATCATATTAACTCAATGAATCCATGATTACATCTGAAGAAAATATATATGTATATATGTTCTCATAAAGATTGTAATTAAAAATTCTTTCGTACAAAGCGTTAATTGTGAAAATATTTTAACGGGTAGGTAATACCCGAGGAATATTTAGATTTCATATTAATAAGTTACACTGTACATTCTTCGAATTTGATTCAACGATCATTTACTATCCTATTTACAACCACCGATATACGTATCCGTTCACCAAAGAATAACTATTTTCAGTCAAATTCAATTTCATATTTAGATTTTAACCTATCAGAATCCAACAAGTGGCATAATGAAGAAATAATGGACACAATAAAAATTGATTAGAAAAAGACCAATTAACAATATGAAATGTTGTTAAGAAACCACGCTAACAAGATCCTAGCTAACTGTTCCTAGCTAACTGATAATTCTGTATCACATTTTATTTTATCGCAATTTAATTATCGCAATTTATTTATCGCATTTTATTTATCGCAATTTTAATTCTAGCAATTTTATTTATCGTCATTTAATTTCTGTTATTTATTTTACGCACTTTAAATATCGGGACATGTATACAAGGTTTTGACATATCATATCGACGCATCTATATATATTATTTGGAATAACCATAGACACTCTATATGCAATAATGCAGGAGTTAGCTATACAGGGTTGAGGTTGATTCTACAATAATATATATAGTTTGAGTTGTGATCGAGTCTGAGACGTATACGGGTCACGACACGTATTAATTTATTCGAATATTATATATGAATTATTGAAATGCTAACTGTGGACTAGTAACTGTGGACTACCAACATTGGATAATTAAAAGGAATTAAAATATTGATTATAACATATGAAACTAAACAATTCTTTAAGTTTTCCACTTGATTTCATCTTAAACCTCATTTGCATCTTGACGATTCCAATATGCGTTCAAACCTATCATGATTCTTGAAAACACCTCAATCGAGAGGATGAACCAACCTCACTTCATCTACGAAATGAAAGATTTATGCATATAGTTATGCACCTGAAAAACTCTAGGAACCTGAGTAAACGTTTAACACGTATCTATGCTAACTCCTTTGGTGTTAGTATTACCAAAAATAACTTTGCAATTCTTTTTCAAGGTAGCAAATTTTGTCACAGCTCCAGCAAGCCAACTTCGACTTTTCGTTCGAAAGAACCTTATTATAACCTTGATATATATATGCGTGCTCTTTTATTGTTACCGGGGAACCTTTCATATTCTACCATATTACCAGCAGACGTACCAGCAACCTCGTTGCTTCTTGGTTTAAATCTCTCCGATAAATCATTATATTTTTTTCATTGAAACCCTATCATATACTAATCCGCATCTTGTAACGAGAACTGTCATACCAATTACCAGGAATCAGCAATCAGTACTTTAAAAACTTACAGCATATCTACATCAACAGTTATATGTATAACATTTATCTCTTAGAATTATGGTCTTCCATTCTGAAATTCTAAAAAACACCCAGTCTACAAATCAATACCACAAATTTTAAAAAAACTGAATACAGCGGCAAAAACTGTACACGACCTTAATCGTCGAAAGTTTTATGATAAAGAATGGAGTATTGGAAACATTCAATAGAAAATTTTGTACCGAGAAGCGGATTATGCGAAACTATGAAGGAAGCCGTGGAAAAATCACAAAGAATAAGTTTGACTTCAAAGAATCCAAATGATTCAATGCCTGCTAAAGTCTTTAGCGAATATCTTGCTCCTTACTCTAAACCCTTGCGGACAATAGTTTCTATTATCCTCTGATCTTAGATATTCCGAGATATTATCGTATCTTTCATTATAAATATCTTCGCTATTTTTGAATATATTTTCATAACTAATCTTATCTGAAATCATTAATCGCTTCGTGCTATGAGTGTTACATCATATAGAAACTGTTAGTTTCTATATTCTGTAAACTTTCAAATTTAAAATATGAATGTTTTGAAGTAGTGTTGGGAACTGATGCATGAGTTAGTATAATATAATGACACTTGATCAACGTGATTATATTACAGTAAGTCATGCTGAGTTTCTAATGGAACATGATGATTCACAGATCATAACGTTATCATGTGCCATGTTACATAGCTCTTTCATTCTGCTTAACTTCTGAACATATCAAGAAAATATATTCTTGATAGTTCTATTCTCAGTGATTCAGGTAATTTGACAAAACAAATCGTACTACTACCTTTTCTTTCTACCTTGTATAATATCATAATTTGAAACTCCATACCTATGAATTCTGGACCATTACTTGCGAAAAGTAAACAAAAGCATGAAGCTCCAAAATAGAAAGGGGGTATGAATCACAGTAAATAAGAGAGCGCATTAACTGTGGATGACAATAATTATGGGAGACAGAAGCAGGGACATTGAAATATAAGGGAAGATATAAAATCCAACAATAACGTAGAAACTATAAACCGTGTATATCAATATTTATCGCAACATACAGAAACGGGAGAATTAAAAACACTATAACCCCAAGTGCAAAGTAGAAGAAAGCAGATTCCTCCGATGGAAGTTGGAAAAGGAGAATGATAAAAGTAAGAATAAGGATAAGGATCAGAACTGGATTAAGCATTTTCACAATTTTTTTGGATGTATGAACTAAGAAAGAAAGTATAGGAATGGTGAGAATAATGGGACGGAAGAGTTTAATTTATAATGGAAATATCAGACAGAGTAATTGAGGCAGATCATCGTATTTAACTATAGAGATCTTAATTTTCTTACTCGCCGAAGAATCAAATCTTTCAGATTTCGAAGATTTTCTTTAAATTCCTTGAATTCCGGAATTCAATCACGACTACGTCAAAAGTTAAGGAAAATCTCCATTTCTTCATCTCGATCTTTTGTGATAGCTTCATTCATACGCTTCGATTAATCGAATCATTTTATCTATATTACTCAATAATGATAAAACTCCATTTTTCAACTCGTAAGAGTCATGAAAACATTTTTATTGTTACCCATGACTACCTCACTCAAATTTCGGGACGAAATTTCTTTAACGGGTAGGTACTGTAATGACCCGGGAATTTCCGACCAAATTTAAGCTTGAATCTTATTTGATTTCGATACGATAAGCAAAGTCTAGCCTCGAAAACTTTGAACTGTAGTCATATATTCAATTACCCTATGACTAATCCCGACGATTCACGAACTATTGTGTATATCGAATATGTAAATATATATATAAAAATAAAAATAAGTATATATATATATATATATATATATATATATATATATATATATATATATATATATATATATATATATATATAATATTTTGAAGTAATAAAATACACTTCAATCAACACGAATTAAAAATATAAAATAATAAATAAAATATTTAAGTTAATATTAAAATGTAAATATATAGATATATATGTATAAATACAAGTTTGAACATAACTGTTATATTATTATTAATAATATTACTTCTAATATAAAATATATAAATGTAAAGATATATAATAAGTAGATATAATATAAGATATAAATTGTAAAATAGTAAACGATGTAATAACAATTAAGTTGTTATTAAATATAACAAATGATTTATGTACATATTTATTATTAGATGTATGTTAAAAATGTAAAGGTTATACTATTAACTCAACTGTCATTATAAATGTTAATAATAACATTTGTATTATTAATAATATTATTGAAATATACAAAATATATGAAGCTCGAGATGTACAAGTATTGTTATTAATATTATTATTATTGAATCTATTATTACTATTAGTTCCACTCTTAATAATAAAAATTAATGATAAATAATAATGTTTATATTATATTGTTTCTTTATATAATTAATATACAAATAGAGATATATGGATATATGTATATATTTTCGTTAAATATATATATATATATATATATATATATATATATATATATATATATATATATATCAGTATTGTTGTTATTTATTATTATAATTATTATTATTATTAATAAAATTATTAATTATTAAAAATCAAAATAATATATACATAGAAACAGATATATTTAGCACGCGTAATTTTTTTGTTTTAACCTGCTTTTTAAATTCTTCCTCCTGCTGATCCGTGATTATATGTCGAGGCTACAAAACAATTTTTGTTCATATCACTTGAGGAGAGGGATGAATTAAAACTGATATTTTTTTTTCCTTTCTTTTTCTGCTCGTACCTCAGTTATTCTACTTTATTGCCAAAACTCGAATTTGATTTTTATTTCAAAAACTATAAATGCAGGATTGTTAGGAATTTTATACTCAAACTCTCTGCAAATTTTTATATCTAAATTCGTTTTATCAATCAAGAATTTCAAGGTCAAAGTTTTGAAACTTAAAAGTTAAACTTTATGTTCTTCATGAAATTTGATTTTAATTTAATGTTTCTGTTACAATTGAGGGTTCACAAAGCTTTTACAAAACATTTGTAACCAATTTTGTGTTATAACAATTATCTAAAACGATCTTGAAAGTGGAAACAATTTTTTTTCCTTACTGAACAGCGACGGCAGCAAGCTGCCAGTTGTAATTTTTTTTATTTTTTTTAGAAACGCCTTTTTCTACTAATTGTAATTGTTTACAAGTCATTAAGGAACCTACAAATTCGTTATCTTGAGTGTTGCTGTTCCATGGCAGATTAGTTTTCATGAGGAAGAAGAAGAGGAAATTAGAAACAGAAATACGGGTTATATAATATTAGTTTTAGGATAGTACGGATAAACAGAAACAGCAGGTTGGTTAGGGACATTTGGGTTAAATGAGAGGTCGTGGGTTCGAGCCTTGTGGTTGGCAATTTTTTTTACACAAGGCTTTAAAGGGTATAAATCTTTTATTTTCTTTTCTATTATTATTAGTATTATTATTATCATTATTATTAATTATTGTTATTACAAATATTATGATTACTATTATTATTACCATCGCAAATGAATGTATTATTATTTTTTTAACATGAATAGGATTACTATTAGTATCATTTTTTTTAGTTATTAAGATTATTATTATTATTATTAATCAATGTATCATTATAAAAATATTAGTGCTAGTATTATTGTTATTATTAGTATTATAGTAATTATTATCATTAATATCATAGTTACAAGTATAATAAATATTACTCATGTTATTATTATTATTAATATTATTATTATTATTATTGTAGATATTATTATTATCAGTATTAGTATTACTATTACTATTATTACAAGTATTACTAAAAGTAACGTTACTCTTAAATCTGTCATGCCTGTTAACAAACAGTATTATCATTGGAAGTAACGTTACTACTATTATTGTCATTAGTATTATCAATATCAGTATCACTAAAAATTATTACGCATATAAATATTAGTATGAAAATTACAAATAAGATTAAAACTGAAAAATCGTTACCATTATTATTATTATTAACACCGTTATTGTAATTGTTATTGTTACGAACAAAAACTTTGTATAAAAACATATTATGATTATACTAATATTACTTATTGCTATATTTAATCAATAAAATGTTACTAATTAGACCCTATAAACATTTAACATAATAATTATAAACTATATAAAATGTATGAATCAAATATAATTAAATTATCTATATACCATATAATATAAACAAGTATATTATTAATAATAGTAATATATTTAATTATTCGACTACAATTACATGTTTTAATATATATAATTGATATAGGTTCGTGAATCCGAGGCCAACCCTGCATTGTTCAATTGTTAAATGTCGTCATATGTATTTTTACTACAAAATACATTAGGTGAGTTTCATTACCCCCTTTTTAAATGCTTTTGCAATATATATTTTTGGGACTGAGAATACATGCATTGTTTTTATAACTGTTTTACAAAATAGACACAAGTAATTGAAACTACATTATATGGTTGAATTATCGAAATCGAATATGCCCCTTTTTATTTAGTCTGGTAATCTAATAATTAGGGAACAGACACCCTAATTGACGCGAATCCTAAAGATAGATCTATTGGGCTCAACAAGCCCCATCCAAAGTACCGGATGCTTTAGTACTTCGAAATTTATATCATGTCCGAAGGAGGATCCAGGAATGATGGGGATATTCTTATATGCATTTTGTGAATGTCGGTTACCAGTGTTCAATCCATATGAATGATATTTTCGTCTCTATGCATGGGATATATGTTTATGAGAAATGGAAATATGAAATCTTGTGGTCTATTAAAATTATGAAATGATTATTTATGTTAAACTAATGAACTCACCAACCTTTTGGTTGACACTTTAAAACATGTTTATTCTCAGGTATGAAAGAAATCTTCCGCTGTGCATTTGCTCATCTTAGAGATATTACTTGGAGTCATTCATGATATATTTCAAAAGACGTTGCATTCGAGTCATTGAGTTCATCAAGATTATTATTAAGTCAATTATAGTAAGATATATTACGAAATGGTATGCATGTTGTCAACTTTCGATGTAATGAAAGATTATCTTTTCAAAAACGAATGCAATATTTGTAAAAGGTATCATATAGAAGTCAAGTACCTCGCGATGTAGTCAACTGTTGTGAATTGTTTATAATCGATATGGACTTCGTTCGGATGGATTAGGACGGGTCTCTACAACAGTCGACTTCACGGTCTGCCGTGGGTCGACCGCAGTTTTCTCTGTCCGAATTTTTGATCAAAAAATGTTTGACTACTTCGGGGTATATATAATTACTAAACTCATTTCAACATGCTTAGTATAGTTGCCTCCTTCATATCCAAATGAGTTTTGGTCACTAAAACACTAATATTGGTTAATCACACTTAATGACGTCTTAATAACACTTTTAGCTTGTGATTAATATTAAACACATAAGTATTGCTAAAAGTTCTTTTTTCAAAGTCATCTTTTTAAATCTAAATTAAAATAATGATGGTCATTAAAGTCTCAACTAAAGAGATGCTCTCCACTTGATTAACCATTAAGCATTACTTACATGCTAAATAAGAGTTTAGTGTAAACTCTCAAAAGTGTTTATGTAAAAACAAATTGGTCTTATTTGGAAGGTTGCAAGTAACCAATGGATGCATATACTTGCAAAGCTAATGTTGACAAAATCCTTAAAGACTTGTGACTTGAAGTTTGGAAGCTTGTGGTTGTCAAGGGATCAAAATTATGCATTTACCATAAAGGCAAATCAATGACACACTACTAGTATAAAGAGAATTTCCTCTTTTAAGCCAAGGTCAACCACAAAGAATACATCTAAGATAAAAGTGGTAATGCATATCTTTTCAAATGTTTTTGGCATCTAATTGCAGCCATCCAATAAGGGAAGATGACAAAGTTAAGGATCTCAAACGGATACAAATTCAGAACTCAGAGACCTGCACGGTCGACCTACGGTCGACCGTGAGGTGAGCTGCACAAGGCCGGGTTTGAATTTCTCTTGCCTATAAAGCCAAACCTTGGAGCACTTGAAGACTCACCTCTTGCACTTACATTTCCATACATTTACTGATATCATTCAAATACTATTGTAATCTATATAGAGTGATTCAAGAAAGAGTGATTGTAAACTTAGTTGTAAATTTACTTGTAAACTAACTTCTTAAAGGGATCTAGAAGATAGGTGAGGTTTTACTTAGTGGAAGCATTAGGGTCTTGTGGTAAGAGCATTTGGTGATTGTGAATTCTTCAAAGGGACGTAAGGGTTCATAAGTTGTGGCTTATCGAGGAGCTAATGTTGTATCCTGACACTCCACCGAGTTTGGAGCATCATAGTGAAACTAACTCTTAATTCGTTAGAATTAAGGAGTGGATTAAGGAAGATTAGTTAACATCTTCCAGAACCACTATAAATCTATGTGTTCGTTTTCTTATCCCTTATCTTTGCATTTACTTTACTGCTGAACAAACAAATCAAATCACACTATAGTAATCTCAAGTTCTAAATCAAAAAAGTTTTAAAAATCGCATTAAGTAACTATTCAGCCCCCTCTAGTTATTTACAATTGGTATCAGAGCGATTGCTCTAAACGTTTTGCTAAAATTGTTATTTTTAAGATAAAAATTAATTTTTGAAAACTTTTGAGTTAAAGATCATGGAACAAAAATTTTGAGAACTTAAGCTATAGTGAATGTTCCTCTATGCAAAGACCTCCACTAATTGAGAGTGAAGGATTTTGCTATTGGAGACAAGGATTTGAAACATATGTCCGTGCAAAAGACATAGATGTTTGGAACATCATTATTAAGGGTGATTATGTTACATTCTAATTTAGTGAGGATAAGAAAACTAGAGTAATTATACCCGAAGATAGTTGGACCATAGAAAATAGAACAGATGTAGGGAAAAACTTTCAAGCTAAACTAGTCCTATTTAATGTTTTGCCTAGAAAAGAATATGAAAGGGTTTTTATGCTTAAGAGTGCAAAGGAAATATGGGATAGTTTAATAATTACTCATCAAGGAAATGTACAAGTCATTGAAAATAAAATTGAACTACTAGTAGCTCAATATGAACAATTTGTTATCTCGGATGATGAGAAAGTTGATATCGCTTATTCTAGATGAGTCAAAGGACTAGGAAAAATTGTCTCTTGATGAGCTCATTGGAAATCTTAAAGTCCATGAGGTCATCCTAGACAAGGATGAAGAAGCGGATAAAGCTAAGAAATAAAAGAATAAGTCAATTGCTTTGAAGGCCAAAGCAAGTGAAGAAGGTGAATACGAAGCAAATGAAGATGTTATCCTAAACAATGATGAACAACTTGCATTTATTGTTCGATCATTCAAGAAATTCTACCAAAGACCCGGGAATCACGTTCGACCTCCAATAGACTCAAAGAAGGCACCTTTTGATTTCAAGAATAAGTTCGTAAGAAAATGTTTTGGATGTGGTGATCCAAATCATTTGATAAGTGAATGTCCCAAAAGAAAGAACGAGAAGGTGTTTCTTGGAGGTGCATGGGATGATGAAGAAAATGAGACACAAGAAGAAGGAAAGGAAACATGTCTCATGGCCGTTGAAGCACCAAGCTTGGAAGGAGATGATGAAGTAAGCCTAGTAGGACGAATCGACAATGAGGTTCTTAATATTGATAATTTCATTAAGCTTTGTGATCGAAGTAGTAGAGTTAGCACTAGTAACACTAACCTAAAAAGGGAAAACAACTTACTTAAGTTAGAAGTGTCTAGGCTCAAGGAAAGATTAAATAACTCACGAAAATGCCTTACTTGTGATGATCTACAACATGAAAATAAAGCACTCAACAAAACCGTTAAACTACTTGAAAATAAAATCAAGTTTTCAATATATGATAAAAGTGGTAAAGTGTTAGAAGACATTTTAAGTGCTCAAAGGTCAAACAATAACAAACATGGTTTGGCTTTTAAAGAAAGTTCTCTCAAAATCATCAAAACAACAACCTATAGTGTTTGTTAAGTCTCAAGATAGGCCAAACATTACAGAAGGCATGCGGTCGAAGTACGGCAAATCCGTGGAGTCGATCGCGGGCCAATATTCAAAAATTAAAACTTTTCAAAAGGAAGAAGTTAAACAATTCAAGAAGAATTCCTTAGAAAGTAAAACTAACCACTCAAGAAACCGTAGGAAGAAAACCTTTGAAACTAGGGCCCAACTCAAAAGAAATCACAACGCTAAAGTCGTAAAAAGATGGGTTAGAATATGAATTTTTGATGCTAATCATCCCTGACCCAATAAAATTGGGTACCAAAGATATTAATTAACAAAATATAGGTTTGCCTAAATGGCGTTGTACAAGAAGAAGATTGGATAATCGATAGTGGATATACAACGCATATGATGGGGAAAAAATTCACAAAGTATAAAGAACATAACGGTGGTGACGTAATCTTTGGTGGCGATGTATGAGGCAAAATCGTCGGAAAAGGTAACATCACTAACTATAAAATTACTCTTGAGGATGTCGTGCATATTAAGAACCTAAGATTTATTTTGCTAAGTGTTGGTAAAATACATGATAAAGGTTATAACATCACATTCACTAAATCCTCATCGCATATAACCAAAGATGGTAAAAATGTTATAAATAGAATTAGGAAAAAGGGCCTTTATACGTGCAAACTAAATGACTTTAAACATTTAGATATTTGTCTTACTTCCATTCATGACACTACCACTTTGTGGCATAGGAGACTTAGGTTTGCTAATATGAAACTAATTCACAACATATCTTCTAAAGAAATGGTTAGAGATTTACCCAAGCTAAAATATGAAAGTCATTTTTGTGATGCATGTAAAATAGGAAAACAAGTCCATGCTAGTCATAAACCTAAGAACTTTATTTCAACTAAAAGATATGCAGAACTCTTACATATGGATTTGTTTGGTCCATCGTCCGTTCAAAGTTATGGTTGGAATTTCTATGCCTTAGTAATCGTTGATGATTTTTCTAGATATACATGGACATTATTTTTAAAACAGAAAAATGAGGCATTTGAAAGGTTCATAATTTTTACTACAAAAATACAAAACTTTCTTGGGTGTACAATTGTCACCATATGAACAGATCATGGAAGAGAATTTGATAATGATGCCCAATTTGGAGTCTTTTGTGATTTACATGGAATTTCTCATAATTTCTCGGCTCCTCACACTCCTCAATCTGAAATGTCCCGTTCTTATTGATTAAAAACGTTCCATATTAATTGATTTCGTTGCGAGGTTTTGACCTCTATATGAGACGTTTTTCAAAGACTGCATTCATTTTAAAACAAACCATAACCTTTATTTCATCAATAAAGGTTTAAAAAGCTTTACGTAGATTATCAAATAATGATAATCTAAAATATCCTGTTTACACACGACCATTACATAATGGTTTACAATACAAATATGTTACAACAAAATAAGTTTCTTGAATGCAGTTTTTACACAATATCATACAAGCATGGACTCCAAATCTCGTCCTTATTTAAGTATGTGACAGCGGAAGCTCTTAATAATCACCTGAGAATAAACATGCTTAAAACGTCAACAAAAATGTTGGTGAGTTATAGGTTTAACCTATATATATCAAATCATAATAATAGACCACAAGGTTTCATATTTCAATACACATCCCATACATAGAGATAAAAATCATTCATATGGTGAACACCTGGTAACCGACATTAACAAGATGCATATATGAGAATATCCCCATCATTCTGGGACACCCTTCGGATATGATATAAATTTCGAAGTACTAAAGCATCCGGTACTTTGGATGGGGTTTGTTAGGCCCAATAGATCTATCTTTAGGATTCACGTTAATTAGGGTGTCTGTTCCCTAATTCTTAGATTACCAGACTTAATAAAAAGGGGCATATTCGATTTCGATAATTCAACCATAGAATGTAGTTTCACGTACTTGTGTCTATTTTGTAAATCATTTATAAAACCTGCATGTATTCTCATCCCAAAAATATTAGATTTTAAAAATAGGACTATAACTCACTTTCACAGATTTTTACTTCGTCGGGAAGTAAGACTTGGCCACTGGTTGATTCACGAACCTATAACAATATATACATATATATCAAAGTATGTTCAAAATATATTTACAACACTTTTAATATATTTTGATGTTTTAAGTTTATTAAGTCAGCTGTCCTCGTTAGTAACCTACAACTAGTTGTCCACAGTTAGATGTACAAAAATAAATCGATAAATATTATCTTGAATCAATCCACGACCCAGTGTATACGTATCTCAGTATTGATCACAACTCAAACTATATATATTTTGGAATCAACCTCAACCCTGTATAGCTAACTCCAACATTCACATATAGAGTGTCTATGGTTGTTCCGAAATATATATAGATGTGTCGACATGATAGGTCGAAACATTGTATACGTGTCTATGGTATCTCAAGATTACATAATATACAATACAAGTTGATTAAGTTATGGTTGGAATATATTTGTTACCAATTTTCACGTAGCTAAAATGAGAAAAATTATCCAATCTTGTTTTACCCATAATTTCTTCATTTTAAATCCGTTTTGAGTGAATCAAATTGCTATGGTTTCATATTGAACTATATTTTATGAATCTAAACAGAAAAAGTATAGGTTTATAGTTGGAAAAATAAGTTACAAGTCATTTTTGTAAAGGTAGTCATTTCAGTCGAAAGAACGACGTCTAGATGACCATTTTAGAAAACATACTTCCACTTTGAGTTTAACCATAATTTTTGGATATAGTTTCATATTCATAATAAAAATCATTTTCTCAGAATAACAACTTTTAAATCAAAGTTTATCATAGTTTTTAATTAACTAACCCAAAACAGCCCGCGGTGTTACTACGACGGCGTAAATCCGGTTTTACGGTGTTTTTCGTGTTTTCAGGTTTTAAATCATTAAGTTAGCATATCATATAGATATAGAACATGTGTTTTGTTGATTTTAAAAGTCAAGTTAGAAGGATTAACTTTTGTTTGCGAACAAGTTTAGAATTAACTAAACTATGTTCTAGTGATTACAAGTTTAAACCTTCGAATCAGATAGCTTTATATGTATGAATCGAATGATGTTATGAACATCATTACTACCTTAAGTTCCTTGGATAAACCTACTGGAAAAGAGAAAAATGGATCTAGCTTCAACGGATCCTTGGATGGCTCGAAGTTCTTGAAGCAGAATCATGACACGAAAACAAGTTCAAGTAAGATCATCACTTGAAATAAGATTGTTATAGTTATAGAAATTGAACCAAAGTTTGAATATGATTATTACCTTGTATTAGAATGATAACCTACTGTAAGAAACAAAGATTTCTTGAGGTTGGATGATCACCTTACAAGATTGGAAGTGAGCTAGCAAACTTGAAATTATTTTTGATTTTATGTAACTAGAACTTGTAGAATATATGAAGAACACTTAGAACTTGAAGATAGAAATTGAGAGAGATCAATTAGATGAAGAAAATTGAAGAATGAAAGTGTTTGTAGGTGTTTTTGGTCGTTGGTGTATGGATTAGATATAAAGAATATGTAATTTTGTTTTCATTTAAATAAGTCATGAATGATTACTCATATTTTTGTAATTTTATGAGATATTTCATGCTAGTTGCCAAATGATGGTTCCTACATGTGTTAGGTGACTCACATGGGCTGCTAAGAGCTGATCATTGGAGTGTATATACCAATAGTACATACATCTAAAAGCTGTGTATTGTACGAGTACGAATACGGGTGCATTCGAGTAGAATTGTTGATGAAACTGAACGAGGATGTAATTGTAAGCATTTTTGTTAAGTAGAAGTATTTTTATAAGTGTATTGAAGTCTTTCAAAAGTGTATAAATACATATTAAAACACTACATGTATATACATTTTAACTGAGTCGTTAAGTCATCGTTAGTCGTTACATGTAAGTGTTGTTTTGAAACCTTTAGGTTAACGATCTTGTTAAATGTTGTTAACCCAATGTTTATAATATCAAATGAGATTTTAAATTATTATATTAAAATTATATTATCATGTATGAATATCTCTTAATATGATATATATACATTAAATGTCTTTACAACGATAATCGTTACATATATGTTTCGTTTAAAAATCATTAAGTTAGTAGTCTTGTTTAGATGTATATAACTCATTGTTAATATACTTATGGAGATACTTACTTATCATAATCTCATGTTAACCATATGTATATCCATATATATATCGTCATGTCGTTTTTACAAGTTTTAACGTTCGTGAATCGCCGGTCAACTTGGGTGGTCAAATGTCTATATGAAACATATTTCAATTAATCAAGTCTTAACAAGTTTGATTGCTTAACATGTTGGAAACATTTAATCATGTAAATATCAATCTCAATTAATATATATTAAATGGAAAAGTTCGGGTCACTACAGTACCTACCCGTTAAATAAATTTCGTCCCGAAATTTTAAGCTGTTGAAGGTGTTGACGAATCTTCTGGAAATAGATGCGGGTATTTCTTCTTCATCTGATCTTCATGCTCCCAGGTGAACTCGGGTCCTCTACGAGCATTCCATCGAACCTTAACAATTGGTATCTTGTTTTGCTTAAGTCTTTTAACCTCACGATCCATTATTTCGACGGGTTCTTCGATGAATTGAAGTTTTTCGTTGATTTGGATTTCATCTAACGGAATAGTGAGATCTTCTTTAGCAAAACATTTCTTCAAATTCGAGACGTGGAAAGTGTTATGTACAGCCACGAGTTGTTGAGGTACCTCAAGTCGGTAAGCTACTGGTCTGACACGATCAATAATCTTGAATGGTCCAATATACCTTGGATTTAATTTCCCTCGTTTACCAAATCGAACAACGCCTTTCCAAGGTGCAACTTTAAGCATGACCATCTCTTCAATTTCAAATTCTATATCTTTTCTTTTAATGTCAGCGTAGCTCTTTTGTCGACTTTGGGCGGTTTTCAACCGTTGTTGAATTTGGATGATCTTCTCGGTAGTTTCTTGTATAATCTCCGGACCCGTAATCTGTCTATCCCCCACTTCACTCCAACAAATCGGAGACCTGCACTTTCTACCATAAAGTGCTTCAAACGGTGCCATTTCAATGCTTGAATGGTAGCTGTTGTTGTAGAAAAATTCTGCTAACGGTAGATGTCGATCCCAACTGTTTCTGAAATCAATAACACATGCTCGTAGCATGTCTTCAAGCGTTTGTATCGTCCTTTCGCTCTGCCCATCAGTTTGTGGATGATAGGCAGTACTCATGTCTAGACGAGTTCCTAATGCTTGCTGTAATGTCTGCCAGAATCTTGAAATAAATCTGCCATCCCTATCAAAGATAATAGAGATTGGTATTCCATGTCTGGAGACGACTTCCTTCAAATACAGTCGTGCTAACTTCTCCATCTTGTCATCTTCTCTTATTGGCAGGAAGTGTGCTGATTTGGTGAGACGATCAACTATTACCCAAATAGTATCAAAACCACTTGCAGTCCTTGGCAATTTAGTGATGAAATCCATGGTAATGTTTTCCCATTTCCATTCCGGGATTTCGGGTTGTTGAAGTAGACCTGATGGTTTCTGATGCTCAGCTTTGACCTTAGAACACGTCAAACATTCTCCTACGTATTTAGCAACATCGGCTTTCATACCCGGCCACCAAAAATGTTTCTTGAGATCCTTGTACATCTTCCCCGTTCCAGGATTTATTGAGTATCTGGTTTTATGAGCTTCTCTAAGTACCATTTCTCTCATATCTCCAAATTTTGGTACCCAAATCCTTTCAGCCCTATACCGGGTTTCGTCTTCCCGAATATTAAGATGCTTCTCCGATCCTTTGGGTATTTCATCCTTTAAATTTCCCTTTTTTAAAACTCCTTGTTGCGCCTCCTTTATTTGAGTAGTAAGGTTATTATGAATCATTATATTCATGGATTTTACTCGAATGGGTTCTCTGTCCTTCCTGCTCAAGGCATCGGCTACCACATTTGCCTTCCCCGGGTGGTAACGAATCTCAAAGTCGTAATCATTCAATAATTCAATCCACCTACGCTGCCACATATTCAGTTGTTTCTGATTAAATATGTGTTGAAGACTTTTGTGGTCGGTATATATAATACTTTTGACCCCATATAAGTAGTGCCTCCAAGTCTTTAATGCAAAAACAACCGCGCCTAATTCCAAATCATGCGTCGTATAATTTTGTTCGTGAATCTTCAATTGTCTAGACGCATAAGCAATCACCTTCGTTCGTTGCATTAATACACAACCGAGACCTTGCTTTGATGTGTCACAATAAATCACAAAATCATCATTCCCTTCAGGCAATGACAATATAGGTGCCGTAGTTAGCTTTTTCTTCAATAACTGAAACGCTTTCTCTTGTTCATCATTCCATTCAAATTTCTTCCCTTTATGCGTTAATGCAGTCAAGGGTTTTGCTATTCTGGAAAAGTCTTGGATGAACCTTCTGTAGTAACTAGCTAGTCCTAAAAATTGGCGTGTGTGTTTCGGAGTTTTTGGGGTTTCCCACTTTTCAACAGTTTCTATCTTTGCCGGATCCACCTTAATACCTTCTTTGTTCACTATGTGACCGAGGAATTGAACTTCTTCCAACCAAAATGCACACTTTGAAAACTTAGCGTACAATTCTTCCTTCCTCAATACTTCTAACACATTTCTCAAATGTTCACCGTGTTCTTGGTCATTCTTTGAGTAAATAAGTATGTCATCAATGAAAACAATGACAAACTTGTCAAGGTATGGTCCACACACTCGGTTCATAAGGTCCATGAACACAGCTGGTGCATTAGTTAAACCAAACGGCATGACCATAAACTCGTAATGACCGTAACGTGTTCTGAAAGCAGTCTTTGGAATATCATCTTCTTTCACCCGCATTCGATGATACCCGGAACGTAAGTCAATCTTTAAATAAACAGACGAGCCTTGTAGTTGATCAAATAAGTCATCGATTCTCGGTAGTGGGTAGCGGTTCTTGATAGTAAGTTTGTTCAACTCTCGGTAGTCGATACACAACCTGAATGTACCATCTTTCTTCTTGACAAACAACACAGGAGCTCCCCACGGTGATGTGCTTGGTCAAATGAAACCACGCTCTAAAAGTTCTTGTAATTGGCTTTGCAATTCTTTCATCTCGCTGGGTGCGAGTCTGTAAGGAGCACGAGCTATTGGTGTAGCTCCTGGTACAAGATCTATTTGAAATTCAACGGATCGATGTGGGGGTAATCTCGATAATTCTTTCGGAAATACATCGGGAAATTCTTTTGCGACGGGAACATCATTGATGCTCTTTTCTTTAGTTTGTACTTTCTCGACGTGTGCTAGAACAGCATAGCAACCTTTTCTTATTAGTTTTTGTGCCTTCAAATTACTAATAAGATGTAGCTTCGTGTTGCCCTTTTCTCCGTACACCATTATGGGTTTTCCTTTTTCTCGTATAATGCGAATTGCATTTTTGTAACAAACGATCTCTGCTTTCACTTCTTTCAACCAGTCCATACCGATTATCACATCAAAACTCCCTAACTCTACTGGTATCAAATCAATCTTAAATGTTTCGCTAACCAGTTTAATTTCTCGATTTCGACATATATTATCTGCTGAAATTAATTTACCATTTGCTAATTCGAGTAAAAATTTACTATCCAAAGGCGTCAATGGACAACTTAATTTAGCACAAAAATCTCTACTCATATAGCTTCTATCCGCACCCGAATAAAATAAAACGTAAGCAGATTTATTGTCAATAAGAAACGTACCCGTAACAAGCTCTGGGTCTTCCTGTGCCTCTGCCGCATTAATATTGAAAACTCTTCCGCGGCCTTGTCCATTCGTGTTCTCCTGGTTCGGGCAATTTCTAATGATGTGGCCCGGTTTTCCACATTTATAACAAACTACATTGGCATAACTTGCTCCGACATTACTTGCTCCGCCATTACTCGTTCCGACACCATTTGTTCCTTTCGTTCTATTAACCCCTGGTCCGTAGACCTCACACTTCGCCGCGCTATGACCATTTCTTTTACACTTGTTGCAAAATTTGGTGCAGAACCCCGAGTGATACTTTTCACACCTTTGGCATAGCTGCTTCTGATTGTTATTGTTGTTGCGGTTATTATTGTTGTTGGGATGATTGTTGTAGTTGCTGTTGTTGTTGTTGTTGTTGTTGTTGTTGTTGTTGTTGTTGGGCCGTTTGTTGTAGTTGCGATTGATGTTGCGATTGCTGGGATAACTGTTGCGATTATTGTTGTAATTGCTGTTGTTGTTGTATTGGTGATTCTTATAACCGTTTTCCTCCCACTTTCTTTTGACTTGCTTCACATTGGTCTCTTCAGCAGTCTGTTCTTTAATTCTTTCTTCAATCTGGTTCACTAGTTTGTGAGCCATTCTACATGCCTGTTGTTTGGAGGCGGGCTCGTGTGAACTTATATCTTCTTGGATTCTTTCCGGTAATCCTTTCACAAACGCGTCGATCTTCTCTTCCTCATCTTCGAATGCTCCCGGACACAATAGGCACAATTCTGTGAATCGTCTTTCGTACGTGGTAATATCAAATCCTTGGGTTCGTAACCCTCTAAGTTCTGTCTTGAGCTTATTGACCTCGGTTCTAGGACGGTACTTCTCGTTCATCAAGTGCTTGAATGCTGACCACGGTAGTGCGTACGCATCGTCTTGTCCCACTTGCTCTAGATAGGTATTCCACCATGTTAACGCAGAACCTGTGAAGGTATGCGTAGCGTACTTCACTTTGTCCTCTTCAGTACACTTACTTATGGCAAACACCGATTCGACCTTCTCGGTCCACCGTTTCAATCCGACCAGTCCTTCGGTTCCATCAAATTCTAAAGGTTTGCAGGCAGTGAATTCTTTGTAGGTGCATCCTACACGATTTCCTGTACTGTTAGATCCAAGGTTATTGTTGGTATGTAGCGCAGCCTGTACTGCGGCTATGTTTGAAGCTAGAAAAGTACGGAATTCCTCTTCATTCATATTCACGGTGTGTCGAGTAGTCGGTGCCATTTCCTTCAAAATAGTCAAATGGAACAAGTTAATCATACAGAATATTAAGAGTAGTTAATAGTATTTCGTAGCATAATATGAACTCCTTTATAAAAGCTTTTTCTTCATATTAGCGTTTTATAAGTTTAAATTCGGGTAGTACCTACCCGTTAAGTTCATACTTAGTAGCTAATATACAATTCAACTACTACAATTCTATATGAAAAACTGATTATAATAATATTTCACGTTCAAACTTTTACACAATATTTTACAAACTTACAATACCGCTTATTTTACATATAGCATGAAATATAGCACACAGTAAATTTGATACAAGATGGTTGTGAAGATAATTCTAGCTAGTACACAAGTCGTTCAGCAAAGGCAATAAAGACACGTAATTCATACGTCCAGAAACAAGTCATGCATTCTGGTTTTACTAAGATTACTTCCCATCCTTGGTCTTGTGGAACATAACCGTTATGGCCGTTGATAAGACAGCGTGTTGTAACGTCGTCAAAGGGACGAGGGTTACGTAATGTCCAACAGTCCCGTAACAATCTAAAAACCTCATTTCTTACCCCAATTACCGACTCCGTCACTTGTGGAAACGTTTTGTTTAATAGTTGTAGCCCGATGTTCTTGTTCTCACTTTGGTGAGAAGCGAACATTACTAATCCGTAAGCATAACATGCTTCTTTATGTTGCATGTTAGCCGCTTTTTCTAAATCACGAAGTCCAATATTCGGATATATTGAGTCAAAATAATTTCTTAACCCATTGCGTAAAATAGCATTTGGGTTCCCCGCAATATATGCGTCAAAGTAAACACATCGTAACTTATGGATTTCCCAATGTGATATCCCCCATCTTTCGAACGAAAGCCTTTTATAAACCAAGGCATTCTTGGAACGTTCTTCGAATGTCTTACAAACTGATCTCGCCTTAAATAGTTATGCCGAATAATTCTGACCGACTCTAGACAAGATTTCATCAATCATGTCTCCGGGTAGGTCTCTTAAAATATTGGGTTTTCTATCCATTTTGTGTTTTTATACTGTAAAATAGACAAGAGTTAGATTCATAAAAAAAATACTTATTAATACAAGCAATTTTTACATATATCATAAAGCATAAGCACCCTATATTACATATATTACACCACACGAATACAACTATCTTATTCCGACTCGCTTGTTTCTTCTTCTTCTTCGGTTTTGGTTCGTTTTGCCAAGTTTCTAGGGATATATGATGTTCCCCTAATACGAGCCGTAATTTTCCACATTGGTTTATAAAAACCTGGTGGTTTAGAGGTTCCCGGGTCATTGTTACAACTTAAGGACTTCGGGGGTTGACGATACATATAAAGTTCATCGGGGTTAGAATTAGATTTCTCTATTTTTATGCCTTTTCCCTTATTATTTTCTTTTGCCTTTTTAAATTCAGTTGGGGTAATTTCTATAACATCATCGGAATTCTCGTCGGAATCCGATTCATCGGAGAATTGGTAATCCTCCCAATATTTTGCTTCCTTGGCGGAAACACCATTGACCATAATTAACCTTGGTCGGTTGGTTGAGGATTTTCTTTTACTTAACCGTTTTATTATTTCCCCCACCGGTTCTATTTCTTCATCCGGTTCCTCCTCTTCCGGTTCTGATTCTTCTTCCGGTTCCGACTCTTCTTCCGGTTCCTCTTCGGGAACTTGTGAATCAGTCCACGAATCATTCCAATTTACATTTGACTCTTCATTATTATTAGGTGAGTCAATGGGACTTGTTCTAGAGGTAGACATCTATCACATAATATCAAACGCATTAAGAGATTAATATATCACATAATATTCACATGTTAAAAATATATAGTTTCCAACAAAATTTGTTAAGCAATCATTTTTCAAGTAAACACGGTCGAAGTCCAGACTCACTAATGCATCCTAACAAACTCGATAAGACACACTAATGCAAAATTCTGGTTCTCTAAGACCAACGCTCGGATACCAACTGAAATATCCCGTTCTTATTGATTAAAAACGTTCCATATTAATTGATTTCGTTGCGAGGTTTTGACCTCTATATGAGACGTTTTTCAAAGACTGCATTCATTTTAAAACAAACCATAACCTTTATTTCATCAATAAAGGTTTAAAAAGCTTTACGTAGATTATCAAATAATGATAACTAAAATATCCTGTTTACACACGACCATTACATAATGGTTTACAATACAAATATGTTACAACAAAATAAGTTTCTTGAATGCAGTTTTTACACAATATCATACAAGCATGGACTCCAAATCTCGTCCTTATTTAAGTATGCGACAGCGGAAGCTCTTAATAATCACCTGAGAATAAACATGCTTAAAACGTCAACAAAAATGTTGGTGAGTTATAGGTTTAACCTATATATATCAAAATCATAATAATAGACCACAAGGTTTCATATTTCAATACACATCCCATACATAGAGATAAAAATATTCATATGGTGAACACCTGGTAACCGACATTAACAAGATGCATATATAAGAATATCCCCATCATTCCGGGACACCCTTCGGATATGATATAAATTTCGAAGTACTAAAGCATCCGGTACTTTGGATAGGGTTTGTTAGGCCCAATAGATCTATCTTTAGGATTCACGTCAATTAGGGTGTCTGTTCCCTAATTCTTAGATTACCAGACTTAATAAAAAGGGGCATATTCGATTTCAATAATTCAACCATAGAATGTAGTTTCACGTACTTGTGTCTATTTTGTAAATCATTTATAAAACCTGCATGTATTCTCATCCCAAAAATATTAGATTTTAAAAGTGGGACAATAACTCACTTTCACAGATTTTTACTTCGTCGGGAAGTAAGACTTGGCCACTGGTTGATTCACGAACCTATAACAATATATACATATATATCAAAGTATGTTCAAAATATATTTACAACACTTTTAATATATTTTGATGTTTTAAGTTTATTAAGTCAGCTGTCCTCGTTAGTAACCTACAACTAGTTGTCCACAGTTAGATGTACAAAAATAAATCGATAAATATTATCTTGAATCAATCCACGACCCAGTGTATACGTATCTCAGTATTGATCACAACTCAAACTATATATATTTTGGAATCAACCTCAACCCTGTATAGCTAACTCCAACATTCACATATAGAGTGTCTATGGTTGGTCCGAAATATATATAGATGTGTCGACATGATAGGTCGAAAAATTGTATACGTGTCTATGGTATCTCAATATTACATAATATACAATACAAGTTGATTAAGTTATGGTTGGAATAGATTTGTTACCAATTTTCACGTAGCTAAAATGAGAAAAATTATCCAATCTTGTTTTACCCATAACTTCTTCATTTTAAATCCGTTTTGAGTGAATCAAATTGCTATGGTTTCATATTGAACTCTATTTTATGAATCTAAATAGAAAAAGTATAGGTTTATAGTCGAAAAAATAAGTTACAAGTCGTTTTTGTAAAAGTAGTCATTTCAGTCGAAAGAACGACGTCTAGATGACCATTTTAGAAAACATACTTCCACTTTGAGTTTAACCATAATTTTTGGATATAGTTTCATGTTCATAATAAAAATCATTTTCTCAGAATAACAACTTTTAAATCAAAGTTTATCATAGTTTTTAATTAACTAACCCAAAACAGCCCGCGGTGTTACTACGACGGCGTAAATCCGGTTTTACGGTATTTTTCGTGTTTTCAGGTTTTAAATCATTAAGTTAGCATATCATATAGATATAGAACATGTGTTTTGTTGATTTTAAAAGTCAAGTTAGAAGGATTAACTTTTGTTTGCGAACAAGTTTAGAATTAACTAAACTATGTTCTTGTGATTACAAGTTTAAACCTTCGAATCAGATAGCTTTATATGTATGAATCGAATGATGTTATGAACATCATTACTACCTTAAGTTCCTTGGATAAACCTATTGGAAAATAGAAAAATGGATCTAGCTTCAACGGATCCTTGGATGGCTCAAAGTTCTTGAAGCAGAATCATGACACGAAAACAAGTTCAAGTAAGATCATCACTTGAAATAAGATTGTTATAGTTATAGAAATTGAACCAAAGTTTGAATATGATTATTACCTTGTATTAGAATTATAACCTACTATAAGAAACAAAGATTTCTTGAGGTTGGATGATCACCTTACAAGATTGGAAGTGAGCTAACGAACTTGAAAGTATTCTTGATTTTATGTAACTAGAACTTGTAGAATATATGAAGAACACTTAGAACTTGAAGATAGAACTTGAGAGAGATCAATTAGATGAAGAAAATTGAAGAATGAAAGTGTTTGTAGGTGTTTTTGGTCGTTGGTGTATGGATTAGATATAAAGGATATGTAATTTTGTTTTCATTTAAATAAGTCATGAATGATTACTCATATTTTTGTAATTTTATGAGATATTTCATGCTAGTTGCCAAATGATGGTTCCCACATGTGTTAGGTGACTCACATGGGCTGCTAAGAGCTGATCATTGGAGTGTATATACCAATAGTACATACATCTAAAAGCTGTGTATTGTACGAGTACGAATACGGGTGCATACGAGTAGAATTGTTGATGAAACTGAACGAGGATGTAATTGTAAGTATTTTTGTTAAGTAGAAGTATTTTGATAAGTGTATTGAAGTCTTTCAAAAGTGTATAAATACATATTAAAATACTACATGTATATACATTTTAACTGAGTCGTTAAGTCATCGTTAGTCGTTACATGTAAGTGTTGTTTTGAAACCTTTAGGTTAACGATCTTGTTAAATGTTGTTAACCCAATGTTTATAATATCAAATGAGATTTTAAATTATTATATTAAAATGATATTATCATGTATGAATATCTCTTAATATGATATATATACATTAAATGTCTTTACAACGATAATCGTTACATATATGTTTCGTTTAAAAATCATTAAGTTAGTAGTCTTGTTTAGATGTATATAACTCATTGTTAATATACTTATGGAGATACTTACTTATCATAATCTCATGTTAACCATATGTATATCCATATATATATCGTCATGTCGTTTTTACAAGTTTTAACGTTCGTGAATCGCCGGTCAACTTGGGTGGTCAATTGTCTATATGAAACATATTTCAATTAATCAAGTCTTAACAAGTTTGATTGCTTAACATGTTGGAAACATTTAATCATGTAAATATCAATCTCAATTAATATATATTAAATGGACAAGTTCGGGTCACTACACAATCAAATGGGGTTGTTGAAAGGAAAAAACCAAACTCTTCAAGAAATGAGTAGAACAATGTTGAATGAACAATCAATCCCTCAAAAATTTTGGTGTGAAGCCGTAGCAACTTCCACTTATATTCAAAAGAGAGTTCTAATTAGGACTTCAATGGATAAAACACCCTATGAAATTTTAAATGATAAAAAACCCATCGTAAATCACCTTAAGGTATTTAGATGTAAGTGTTTCATCTTAAACAAAAAGGAATACTGATGTGCAAAAAGTGTGCAGTGCTTAATTTGTCTTTTCAAACTTTTAAATTTATATAACCTTTTAATTCACTTTTAACACCATAACGAGCAACAAGACCCATCAATGTAGTATTTTAGGTTATCGTCCCAAGAGAGCGTAGATGCGATTTTATGTTGGTTTGTTATGTAGTCTAGTTCTTATTAAAGATCTAGAGATAGCTTTTTATGTTTTTGGTCGTTGTTTAGATTTTAGATTTTATCTCTTAGGAATGAGGTAATCAAAAGTGTGTTATTAATGATTTGAATAATAAAATATTAAGAAAGAAATAAAGAATAAAATAAAAAATTATAAAATAAAAGCAGTTACATGAACGAATAACTTATATGAGAATCATATTAGACAAGTTTCATACTTATATTAACACAAAGCAAGATAATAATCATAGACCAACTACTATCCCTAAGCAGGTTAAACTAAGTGTTGTATATCATTCAATAGATAGGACATAGAGCATATGTTAGTTATGTGATGTTCAAGGCTAACATCTCAATTCTTAGTGTTCAATTCAATCATATGATACATATCAATTTAATTTTATGATGAGGATCAAGTAACATGCAAATAGATTAACAAATAAATATACTATTAAACTTAAGTAGATCAACTCAAGTTACTAGCTGAAAGCTAATCTTTACCCAGTTTTCATGCAATAATTAACTGAACACATCTAAACAGAGGTTCTTTGACTAAACCTATCAATATTAAATTCTATTATATATGTGTGATTCAAGTTCAACAAATTCATCACTACCAATGTTGTTTAACCTAGTTGCATTGTAACGACCCTAGTTCGTTATCTCAAAAACACGCCTAAAAAAAAAACTTTCGTGAATCAACACATCTGGACGGCGTCCAGCAAAGAAGGCTTGGACGGTGTCCAAATGAACTGCCTGATTCTGATCTGGTTGTCCAACATACTCGAGCGGAAAACCCGCTTCCCGACACTTTTAAACGAAAACCTTTTCACAACATGTTAACATAATTAAAACTGAGAAGTTTCCACCATAAAACCAAGTTTTACAACATCGGGCCCACATCGACCATTTTACGAGTTTCGTACAAAAACACAAGTTAGACCATAAGAGTTTAAATTCCAAACGAAACCTAGAGCATGGTGTTTATGGTTAAACTACCCACATATTGGCCAAACTTCAAAAGCTAAACATGTCCAAAAGCGTCCCCTATCAAAACAATACGGGATCACTAATCCAAAAGAACGCCCTTACCATTGTCCACGTCGGAGCCTATAAAAAGATAAACAACGAGAGGGTAAGCTAAAGCTTAGTGAATGCAATAATTATACACATACATATATAATGTACCTACTTGCATACACTTACACACCGTATAATCGCTAGTAATAACAATTAGCATACCAACTCCGAGTATAAGCTAAATACCTTCAAATACCGCAACTAGCATAATCAATAGCATATTCACTGAAATAATATATTATGTTATACAACAACACATACACAACTATATGGTTAACCATAAACGCGTCATGGTGCTACCGGCTCCGTGGTTCACACCATATGCAATGCTATGACGCTACCGGCTCCGTGGTTCACGTCACTACGCATTTGAGTCATACCCTTTTATAGTGCTACCGGCTCCGTGGTTCACACTTTGGTGTTACCGGGTCCGTGGTTCACACATCATTTTATAGTGCTACCGGCTCCATGGTTCACACTTTGATGCTACCGGCTCCTTGGTTCACATCACAACTCGAGTCTTACTCTTTTATAGTGCTACCGGCTCCGTGGTTCACACTACAACACATGTACCATGATGCTACCGGCTTTGTGGTTCACATCATAATACACTCACACATGCTATGGTACTACCGGCTCCGTGGTTCATACCATAGCACAAAAATAAATACACTATATACACACATGCATAATTATTCCACTCACCTTAACGCCTTCTGTGAATGTTAAATCAAGCTCGCAACCTTCAATGTAACGCACCTATTACAATAGATACTCAATCAACACACAAACTAGTTGGACTAAACACCAACCATTCATTCATGTGCATTTAATGACTCAAATGCATTAAATGCCCCATTTTCACCAACCGTCCATTTAAGGTCAAGACCATCACATATCACTAAAAGGTAGTGACTAAGGTCTACAACACTAACTAATACACAATTAGGGTATTTCATACCCATCTTTCCCAACTAGGTCAATTGTTATCCATTTGACCATTTTAAAATCACACATCCATTTCGGGTCATCCATTAACCCAATTAACACCCATTTGCTTAATAACTAGGTGTGCTAGTAATTAACTTACCAATTATGACTCATAAGTTCATTTAACATTTCCAAAATTGTGATGACCCAGAAATTTCTGACCAAATTTAAACTTTATCTTTAAATGATTTAATGTTTTCGACACGATAAGCAAAGTCTGTAATATTGAGTCTCAAAGTTTTGGAACTATAATCATGTAATCAATTATTCTTTGACTGTTCTCGAAGATTCACGAACAATATATATATATATATATATATATATATATATATATATATATATATATATATATATATATGATTTCAAGTTATTTAGTAAATGATATTAACATTCGATTATTGATTCGATTAATATTTAGAGAAGTTAACTAAAACGTTTAAGATGAACCAGTAAAACACTAATTTGCCACAGTATTTTCGAATTGCTACAGTACCCGAAAAGCTACAGTGTTTTGGAAAATCACTATTTGCTACAGTAAACCACTATTTCAAAATGAAAATGTATATATTATAAATATATATATTAACAAATAGCGAGATGATGATTTATAGAAGTAAATGACCAAAACACTCGAAAGTTTAAGATATACTTTGAGTGGTATAGTTCATGGATAATTTAAGGCTATATTTTGACAAAGGTACGTGACACGAAACGTAAAATGCAAGTTTTCTAAATGTACGAAAGGACATTCGAAAAAACGGAACCGGGACATAAGTCGAGTGACGACGTACGACATATCGGAACAAAAATTACAAGTCAACTATTCACGTGAATTTATTATAATATATAATAAATTATATAAATTATATATTAATATTTAAATTATGTCGACAAACAAGAAAACAAAAATATGTGAGCTGGAACCTCAGGCCATGCGATCGCATGGCCAATGCTCCTCAGACCCATGCGATCGCATGGGGACGATTATCAGGCCACATCTATAAAAGCTCGAACATTCTGCTTCTGATTTCATTTCATTATTACTCCGTAAGTATTTATTATTTATTGTTCTTATTATTATTATTATTATTATTATTATTATTATTATTATTATTATTATTATTATTATTATTATTATTATTATTATTATTATTATTATTAAGATTAATATTATTATTATTAATCTTATTATTATTATTAGTATTATACATAAAATACTACGACGAGGTCATGAGCGTGTCACTTTCAAAATGGGTTTTCGAGTGGGAAAGAGTTAAGTAAACTATGGGTTATAGCTATGGAGGTTATGGGTAATGTACGTGGGTATTATTGGCAAATCAAACCTAGTGTTTATCATCTCCGTTACGTCTACGTACTTTCCCACAATATTGAATCTCAATATTGATATGTGAGTATTCATATCTTATATTTTATATGTTAATTGTGTACCCATGTCTAGTGCTCGAGTATATATAATTATGCATGCTTGTACGCTAAATTTCATCGTTAAATAGTTTATAATGAATCACGAATTAAATACATATATTACTGGAAAAAGGTATATGATATGCATGTTTTTGGAAAGCTGGCGAAAAATCAATAACTTTTCATTTAGATATCGAATAGTTTCGATGAACGGATTAAAAGATATGGTCAACTGAATTATGATTGACGTTAATTGGAATTGCTTTTGAATCTGCAATTAATATTTAAACAACTTGTTTGTAAGATTGATAAATTGGATTTTTGAATATTACCAACCGAGTAAATGAATTCTTATATAAGGCACGTCTCGTTTTGTTGAACTATTGTCAAAATTGACTTTTTGAAACGACTTTGGATAACTTTTGTATGTCGATCTCGAGCATTAGGATTGTGATACACTATGACCTGACCTAGCTTAATAGACATTTATTGACCAACATATGTTCTCTAGGTTGAGATCTACGGTTATTTGGTAATCCGAGTTTCAGTCACATTTTGGTGAACGACTTTATATGCTGCTAAGGTGAGTTTCATTTGCTCTCTTTTTAATTGCTTTTGCAATATATATTTTTGGGCTGAGAATACATGCACTTTATTTTAAACGCAATGGATACAAGTACATACTAAATTCTACACTGAGTTTGAACCGAAAATCCCTTAACTTTGGTAACTAGTAACTGACAGTTATAAGAACTGGTGGGCGCGAGTAGTAGTATATGGATCCATAGGGCTTGATATCCCCGTCCGAGCTAGAGCGCTAGCCTTTTAACGGACGTATGCTATTTAAGAAGCGTACACGTTGGTTTGCGTGTATTATTAAGATGATTATACAAAGGGTACAAATTATATATACGTTAAGTTTAGTTACCAGGGTGCTCAATCTTGTAGAATATTTTGATAAACGTTTCTGGATGAAACAACTGAAATCTTGTGATCCACCTTTATATACAGATTATGCGAACCAATTAAAACTATGAACTCACCAACCTTTTGGTTGACACTTGTTAGCATGTTTATTCTCAGGTTCCCTAGAAGTCTTCCGATGTTTGCTTATATGTTAGACAAGCTATGTGCATGGAGTCTTACATGGCATATTTATCAAGGAAACGTTGCATTCACCAAATCATCACCATGTATCTTATTTTGACTACATTGTCAACGGAATTACTATTGTAAACTATTATTTACGGTGATTGTCTATATGTAGAAATCATCAGATGTCGAAAACCTTTAATTTAAATATTCATTTATGGTGCGCCTTTTCAAAAGAATGCAATGTTTACAAAACGTATCATATAGAGGTCAAATACCTCGCAATGAAATCGATGAATGACGTGTTCGTCCATATGGATTTGGAACGATCATCACAAAAACCCTAGGTTATTCATCCTTGGGTCCTCATGACCCAATCTTACCCAAGAACACCCAAAATCACCAAATATAGGTTTTGTGTTCATCACTAGCCCAAACCCTAACCCTTAAACAAATTAAAATAAGGAAATCAAGATTAGAGCTTACCATCACAATCACAACGAATCTAGTGATTAGATGAACAACTTTAACACACGCGCTTTGGCCCGAAATCAACTTCTTCTTCCTCGATTTGAGCTTTCTCACACAAGAATCACTCTCTCTCTCTAGAATTGAAGTGGAAGGAGGAGGTAATTGAAAGTGGAGTGAATGAGGCTCCTTGAACTGATCTTGTGGCCTTAGATTCGTCCAACAAGTGAAAAGACCAAACTACCCCCATTTAATATCTAAAAGAACACAACTGGCCCGCAAGTTCAACTGGACGGCGTCCAGGATTCTGGACGGCGTCCCATAGATTTGGACGGCATCCCAAACACATGAGAAAAACAGGATCTTACAACTCTCCCCCACTTGAACCGGATTGCGACCTCGCGATCCAAGCCGCATGACAAGTAGGAAGATACACCAACACAAACTCCTCGGATTCCCACGTAAACTTGGAACCTATACTTCGACGCCATTGAACTTTAAAAGTTCTCACCTCTTTATTTCTCAACGTTTTCACTTTTTCATCGAGTATAGCAATCGGCTCATCAACATACTCTAACTTATTGTTTAGCTCAACCTCGTCTAATGGCACCCATGAAGAATCATTCGCAAGACACTTACGAAGATGGGAAACATGAAATGTATTATGGATCCCCACAAGCTCTTCGGGTAATTCCAAACGATACGCAACTTCACCAACACGAGCTAAAATTTTAAATGGCCCAATAAACCGAGGAGCTAACTTTTCCCGTTTTCGAAATCGAATGACACCTTTCCATGGCAAAACTTTAAGCATCACCATGTCACCTTCTTGAAACTCAATTGGTCACCTTCGTTTGTCGGCATAGGCCTTTTGCCTATCTTGAGCCTTTTTCAAATGAGCCCGAATCATATCAATTTTACTATTCGTCTCTAAAACCAAATCGGTACTCCCGATTTCTCTTTGACCCACTTCACCCCAACAAATTGGGGTTCGACACCTACGACCATAAAGCATCTCGTAAGGTGGCATCCCGATACTAGTATGATAACTATTATTGTACGAGAATTCCACCAATGGTAAGTGCTCATCCCAACTACCGCCAAAATCAATAATACTGTCCGTAACATATCCTCCAATGTTTGATTCGTACGTTCGGTTTAATCGTCCGTTTGAGGGTGGTACGCCGTGCTCAATTTCAATTGTGTACCCATATCTTCATGAAACTGTTCCCAAAACCGAGACGTGAAACGAGTATCTCGATCCGAAGTGATAGATATAGGAACCCCATGTCTCGATATCACCTCCTTGATAAACAACTTAGCCAAGGTCTCCGACGATATCGCTTCCCGAATGGGAAGAAACAAAGCACTTTTCGTCAATCGATCAACTATTACCCAAATCGAATCAAATTGGGTTCTCACCGTCTTTGGTAACTTTGTGATGAAATCCATGGTAATGTGCTCCCATTTCCATTTCAGAATTTCTAACGGTTGTAACATACCATACGGCTTTTGGTGTTCGGCTTTAACTTGCAAACACGTGATGCATTGTTCAACATACTTTACAACATCACGTTTCATGCCCGGCCACCAATACTCCTTCTTTAAATCAAGGTACGTTTTCGTCGCGCCCGGATGAATGGAATACTTTGGCTTATGTGCTTCATCAAATAGAACTCGTCAAAAATCTCCCATTCTAGGCACCCACACTCGTCCTTGAAAGGATAACAAACCATGCTGACCTAAGGTAATAGACTCCGTTTGGCCCACGATTCGTTCCTCATGTTTGTTGTTAACAAAAGCTTCAATTTGAGTCTCGCCAAGCTTTACAAGAAAAACGTTAGTAATAATCATGCGTAACGATCCTACTCGTATCGCCGGATGTTGACTCTTCCAACTTAACGCATCCGCGACCACATTCGCCTTACAAGGATGATAAAGTATTTCACAATCATAGTCTTTTACCACATCCATCCATCTTCGTTGACGATAATTGAAATCTCGTTGATCAAAAAGATGTTTTAAGCTCTTGTGATCCGAATAAATCGTACACTTGACACCATACAAGTAATGGCGCCAAATTTTCAACGCATGAACAACCGCCGCCAACTCAAGATCATGAGTCGGATATCTCATTTCGTGTTCCTTTAATTGTCAAGAGGCATACGCAATGACTTTACCTCGTTGCATTAGAACATAACCGATCCCATTTAAAGAAGCATCACAATAAACCGTCATGTCTTCTACACCTTCTGGCAACACTAAAACTGGAGCTTGACATAACTTCTCTTTTAACAATTGGAAAGCAATTTCTTGCTCGTTTTCCCAATTAAATCTCGCGTTCTTTCTTGTTAACTTTGTCAATGGAGAAGCGATTTTAGCAAAGTCTTGGATAAACCGACGATAATAACTGGCCAATCTGATAAAACTCCGGATTTCCGTAGGCGTAGTCGGTTGTCCCCGACCGTCTCAATCTTCCCCGGATCTACTTGAATACCATCCTTGTTCACAATATGGCCAAGGAATTGAACTTCCCTTAGCCAAAATTCACATTTGGAGAATTTTGCATACAACTTCTCCTTCCACAACGTCTTCAACACACCACGCAAATGATGTTCATGTTCCTTCATACTCTTCGAATAGACAATTATGTCGTCAATGAACACAATCACCGACTTTTCCAACATAGGTTGGCACACTCGGTTCATAAGATCCTTGAATGTCGCCGGTGCATTTGTAAGACCGAAAGGCATAACTACAAATTCATAATGCCCATAACGCGTTCAAAAAGCCGCTTTATCAATATCTTCCTCACGGACCCGCATTTGGTGATAGCCGGACCGTAGGTCAATCTTATAGAAATACGTTGCACCTTGGAGTTGGTCAAACAAATCGTCAATTCGAGGCAATGGATAACGATTCTTTATCGTCACTTTATTTAACTCCCGATAATCGATGCACATCCGCATACTACCATCCTTCTTCTTCACGAATAAAACCGGAGCGCCCCATGGTGAAGCACTCGGTCGAATAATCCCCTTTTCAAGAAACTCTTGGGTTTTATTTAACAACTCTCGCATCTCCGTTGGTACTAAACGATAAGGAGTTTTAGCAATGGGAGTAGCCCCCGAAACCAACTCAATGCGAAATTCAACTTGTCTTTCCGCCAGAACACCCGGTAATTCGTCCGGAAAAACGTCTTCGAATTCACTAACCACCGGAATTTCACGAATGGATGGTGGCTCTTCACAAGTATCAACTACATGAGCAAGAAAATCCATGCCACCATTAACAAGAAAATGATGTGCTCGTGCATAATGCATAATGGCACAAGTCTTCTCCGCGTCTCGCCATGAATAATTTACTCTCCCCCACTTGGGGTCTTCACACGAATAGATTTCTCATGGCATGCAATATCGGCTCTATAATGATCGAACCAATCCATACCAACGACAATATCAAATTCACCCAAGGTCATCGGGATAAGATCAATTTTAAACGTTTCGAAACTAAACACAATATCACAATCATTACAAACATTAACCCCTAACACCGTCTTACCATCCGATATTTCAACTTCTACCAGATGACTTAACTTAGCTAGCAGTTTATCAAGCTTAGACACAAATCTCAGAGACACGAATGACAAATTAGCACCACTGTCAAAAAGTATCCTTGTCGGATTAGAGTTAACCATGAAAGTACCTGAGACAACTTCGTTGGATTGCTTGGCCTCATCATTGGTCATCAAATAGTTTCGTCCCCTAGTCGTACCCGCCGTCTTCTCCAACTTCTTAACATGATCGGTGTTCAATTTGGGAAACTTCGGCCTTCGGTGCCCTTCCTTACCACAATTATAACAAGTGAGCTTGGTTGTAGAAGATGGCTTGGTGAAATCGCGAGCCATGTGTCCTTGTCGCCCACAATTATAACATTTGGGTCTAAAACCCCCGAACGTACCCTTCTTCACACTACCAACACTCTCACTCGCACCCTTACTTTTCTTGTTCGAATGACTAGTTGCTTCAAACTTCCTCTTGCTAAAAGTAAAGCCACTCTTTCTCAAAGCGAGCGACTCAAAACCTTTGGCCATATCAAACAACTCATCAAAACTTTTCACCACGTTTACACTAATCTTATCTTGATAGTTGTCGTTCAAGATTCGATAGAAATCTTCCTTCAACATTTTATCATTCTCGATGTACTGCGGGCAAAATTGGGTCTTTGACAAGAAAACAGATTTGAGAGTGTTCAAATCCATCGACCCTTGCCTCAAGGCACGCAACTCGTCCTTAAGTCTAGTAAGATCGGCCGAAGTTCGGTACTCGTTGAAAAACTATGCCTTGAACTATTCCCAAGTGAAATCCATACATTGTTCTTCACCATAAAGTTGGATCTTCGCGTCCCACCATAATTTAGCCTCGCCCCACAACATACTACACCCGTACCTTATCTTCTTATCGAGAGGGCATTCACAAGTACGGAAAGCCCCCTCCATATCTGAGATCCAACAGGAACTCTTAAGAGGGTCTCGTTCACCATAAAAGGTGGGAGGTTGAGAATCCTTGAAATTCTTGTAGAAAAAGTCCCGTCTTCCCACATTATCTTCTTGTAGAACAAGCTTAACTTGTTCCTTAACCACATTGACTAGTTTCTCGTCAATCGTATCTAGAAACGTCTTCTTAACGTCTTCGAGAAACTCCGCTTTTTGACATTTAAAGATGGCCTCAACTTTGGCCTTGAACTCAACATCCTCGCTCGTACCTCCATCATTGTTCTCGGGTCAGTTTCTCGTCTTCATACTATAAAACGGAAATAGGTTAAACAACGAAACGAGAGGACAAGACACAATTATATACATATACACCTCACCGCCCCATTTGCTCAATAATCGTCGTACATCGCTCGTTTGACACGATTTAAATCCGTAACAATGGTAGCTAATCATTGTTACGCGCGCACGTCGCATTAACTTGCTAGTACAACGTCTGTCTCGCTTGATGATTGCAAAACACAACTCAAAACAATTAGCGCATAGTTAGTTCACCTAAACCTAGGCACTAACCAATTTCCCGTCCGACCCGTCTCGTACAAGTCCCGAATAATGCGCATATACAATAAAGTCTAAGTCTAGGCACCTATCTCAAGTCGCCTAAATACCTTAGACCATGCTCTGATACCACTTGTAATGACCCAATTTTGTTATCTCAGAAACACACCTAAAAAAAAACTTTCCCGAATCAATACATCTGGACGACGTCCAGTTATTTGGACGGCGTCCAGTTATCTGGACGGCGTCCAGCAAAGAAGGCTTAGACAACGTCCAGAAGATCTGGACGACGTCCAAATGAACTGCCAGGTTCTGATCTGGTTGTCCAACATACTCGAGCGGAAAACCCGCTTCCCGACACTTTTAAACGAAAACCTCTTCACAACATGTTAACATACTTAAAACTAAGAAGTTTCCACCATAAAACCAAGTTTTACAACATCGGGCCCACATCGGCCGTTTTACGAGTTTCGTACAAAAATACAAGTTCGACCATAAGAGTTTAAATTCCAAACGACACCTAGAGCATGGTGTTTGGGGTTAAACTACCCACATATTGGTCAAACTTCAAAAGATAAACATGTCCAAAAGCGTCCCCTGTCAAAACAATGCGGGATCACTAATCCAAAAGAACGCCCTTACCCTTGTCCACGCCGGAGCCTATAAAAATTAAACAACGAGAGGGTAAGCTAAAGCTTAGTGAATGCAATAATTATACATATACATATATAATGTACCTACTTACATATATTTACACACCGTATAATCGCTAGTAATAACAATTAGCATACCAACTCCGAGTATAAGCTAAATACCTCCAAATACCGCAACTAGCATAACAATAGCATATTCACCGAAATAATATATTATGCTATACAACAACACATACACAACTATATGGTTAACCATAAACGCTTCATGGTGCTACTGGCTCCGTAGTTCACACCATACACAATGCTATGACGCTACCAGCTCCGTGGTTCACATCACTACGCATTTGAGTCATACCCTTTTATAGTACTACCGGCTCTGTGGTTCACACTTTGGTGTTACCGGATCCGTGGTTCACACCTCATTTTATAGTGCTACCGGCTCCATGGTTCACACTTTGATGCTACCGGCTCCGTGGTTCACATCACAACTCGAGTCATACTCTTTTATAGTGCTACCGGCTCCGTGGTTCACATCACAACTCGAGTCATACTCTTTTATAGTGCTACCGGCTCCGTGGTTCACACTTTAACGACTCGTGCTATAGTGCTACCGGCTCCGTGGTTCACACTACAATATACGTACCATGATGCTACTGGCTTCGTGGTTCACATCATAATACACTCACACATGCTATGGTACTACCGGCTCCGTGGTTCATACCATAGCACACACAAAAATACACTATATACACACATGCATAATTATTCCACTCACTTTAACACCGTCGGTGAATGTTAAACCAAGCTCGCAACCATCAACGTAACGCACCTATTACAATAGATACTCAATCAACACACAAACTAGTTAGACTAAACACCAACCAATCACTCATGTGCATTTAATGACTTAAATGCATTAAATGCCCCATTTTCACCAACCGTCCATTTAAGGTCAAGACCATCACATATCACTAAAAGCTAGTGACTAAGGTCCACAACACTAACTAATACATAATTAGGGTATTTCATACTCATCTTTCCCAACTAGGTCAATTGCTCACATCCATTTCGGGTCATCCATTAACCCAATTAACACCCATTTGCTTAATAACTAGGTGTGCTAGTAATTAACTAACCAATTATGACTTATAAGTCCATTTAACATTTCCAAAACCCTAGGTTAGTCATCCTTGGGTCCTCATGACCCAATCTTACCCAAGAACACCCAAAATCACCAAATATGGGTTTTGTGTTCATCACTAGCCCAAACCCTAACCCTTAAACAAATTAAAATAAGGAAATCAAGATTAGAGCATACCACCACAATCACAACAAAGCTAGTGATTAGATGAACAACTTTAACAAACGCGCTTTGGCCCGAAATCAACTTCTTCTTCCTAGATTTGAGCTTTCTCACACAAGAATCACTCTCTCTCTAAAATTGAAGTGGAAGGAGGAGGTAGTTGAAAGTGGAGTGAATGAGGCTCCTTGAACTGATCTTGTGGCCTTAGATTCGTCCAACCAATGAAAAGACCAAACTACCCCCATTTAATATCTAAAAGAACACAGCTGGCCTGCCAGTTCAACTGGACGGCGTCCAGGATTTTGGACGGTGTCCAGCCCTTTACAATTGGACGACGTCCCATAGATTTGGACGGCGTCCTAAACACCTGAGAAAAACAGGATCTTACATGCAACCTAATTACCAAGTTCGATGGACTGGATCTAAACAAGTAAAGTGAATCGAATAAAAGAGAGTTAGATTAAGTGTTAATCAATCCTAAAATCTTGTTATTTAATCATTAAGCATGAAAACACGTGCATTAAACATAGCAGATTCAAAACTGTTTAAATAATCAACACAGAAACTCAATAAATACAGATATGAAAAGATTAGAAACTGCGCAGAATAAAGCACGAAGCCGACGGCTTTGTCCCAGTCAAGCTGGTGGCATGAACTAAGGACTCCAGCGGCTTCATCTGATTCCCAGATAAAGTTAGTTTTCGTCCACGCAACCACTATAACCATTTAGTTCATAATGGTAGACGAATAGTAATTAAAAACATTAAATAAAATGAAAGAACAATAGTAAAATAAGATAGACATGTACCTTAAAGGTAAATTGAAGATAGAACTTGAATTAAAACTTGATTACAATGATGGAACTTGAATAAAAACTAAAAACTAAGAGTTTTCGTATTTTGATGAAAGCCCTAGATAAATAAACGAAAATTGTACTTTGAAAACTGTAACAAATGGCCTATATTTATGATGTTCAGAATCGGTGGCCCAAGCCAACGGCTTCAGGATGAAGCGGGCGGCTTTCTTGGTCGGTTACTCCTTATCCAAGTTAAACGTAATCCTCAAGCCCGAAAACGCGTATATATGCTGGCCAAGCCGGCGGCTTAGATGACAAGCCGACGACTTTAGTGATCCGTAATCTTTAATATTTTGTTGCCTTTTTTAACTATTTATTGGGCTTCAAGTACATGAAACTGGAACTAATCCTACGGCTTCAATGCTGGTTCTCGAATTCTGTTGTTATTCTGCAATGTTCTGGAATATTTTGGATTTTATCACCAAGCCGACGGCTTCCTTTGATCCATGTCAGCGGCTTCGTTGCAACTTCTGCAACTTTTATCTATTTTTGATCCTGTTTAACACATATCTTAAACAAAAACATTAAAATTACCTTTTTCCCCATTTTTACCCATTTTTGTGTGTTTAAGTATTAAAATGTCTATAAAATACCAAGATAAGTCCTTAAAATGCTATGAAAACCCGTATAATTTAGGAATTGTCAACTAGCTAACGAAATTTGAACCTAAAGCCTATGAAGGAGTATTCCTAGGATACTCGTTAGAGAGTAAATCCTATAGAGTTCTAAATAAGTACACTAATGTCATAGAAGAATCGTTAGATATCACTTTCGATGAAACTCCTCCACCTAAGTCCAAACCACTAGTAGATGATGATGTGGTTGAACAAGAAGCCATTGTGAATTGCACAACCCAAAATGACTCCAAAAAAGTCTAGGAAACCAATGAGAAAGAATCTCACTTGGAAAATGATCCTAGCAAAGATAATCTAGAACCCACAACCGACCTTAAACATATTAAGGATCATCCAATATAACAAGTCATAGGAGACATTAACACTATAACCACACGATCACAAATCTTTAATCTAGATGCAAACTATGCATTCCTCTCCCAAATAGAACCCAAATATGTTAAGGAAACTCTATTAGATGAGAGTTGGGAGGAAGCCATGCAGGAGGAATTAAATCAATTCCAAAGGAGTGATGTATGGGATTTGGTTCCCTTACCAAGTGAGCAAAATATCACAGGAACCAAATGGGTATATATAAACAAACTAGATGAAGATGAGAAGGTTGTTAGAAACAAAGCTAGGTTAGCCGCTCAAGGGTATAGTCAATGAGAAGGAATCGAATATGATGAAACCTTTGCTCCCATAGCTAGACTAGAGTCCATTAGAATACTTATTGCATATGCATCTGCTAAAAACTTAAAACTATATCAAATGGATGTCAAAAGTGCTTTTCCTCAATTACCTCCTCAACAATCACCTCCTCATCACTTTCACAATCTCCCCAAATACTATTACAAAGATTCGGTCTTCTCTCAACCTTAAAATCAATGATGTTAACTTTTTTAAAATTGAATAGTTTTTGGTTTTTCATTAGCAATATTGTTCTTTCCTTCGACAATTTGAAAAAGCTTAGTCACATTTCTTTCAAGGTTTTGCATGGAAGCTTGGTGGTTATTTTGAACTTGAGACAATTGAGATTTGATGATTTCATTAAACTCGGTTTATGTTTTGATAAATGAAAGAATATTATCTTCCAAGCTAGGGCGTTTTTCAGTTTGGTTGTTTGGTGGATGGTTTGGAGTGAAGGGGGCTCTAAGTGAATAAAAACTAGGTGGATTCTTAGGAATGAATTTATTGTTTTGGTAGTTATCAAATGGGCGATAGTTTGGATTTCCTCCTTTATAATTTTGATTAGCGTAGGAAACATTTTCAACTTGCTCCATGGTCAAACTACTAACACAATCTTTTGTCAAATGCGGTCATAAACATTTTTCACACCCCACTTTCATCGAATGCATCTCTTTCGTTATTTTCTCCACTTGTCTACCTAGATTACTGATATGACCAAAACGGACGGTATTGTTTATGCGGTGTCATTAGGTCGCAAACGTCAGGATTAGTTATCAGAAGAGAGAACAGTGGTTTATTATTTATATTTTGCGGGGCCTAAATTTACTTTTAACTTTCTAAGGTAGAAGGTGTAAGTTAACATAGGGTCGTATTTTTGAATGCTTTAATGAAGTGAAGATCAAGTGGATAATTGTCTTTGGTTAAATTAACTAGATAAAAGATAGTAGTTGATTTTAAGCTAATAATCCTAATTACGGAAGAGTAAAGGTGATGGATGGATATCCGGAGTATGCAGATCAGGGAAATGTTGACCAAGATATCAGTTTGGACTAGGGAAAGGTAATTATGTTTATGTTAAATCTATGATTAGAATGGTGTAGATCTGGTTGGATGAGCCAATTACACAGACCTACTTATCTCTAGACTCTCGGTGTTCTCGTTGAGCAGTGAAAATTATGTCACTTGGTTGTATAATTTTCGTAAAGCACTAGTTTATTAGTAAGTTTAGCTCTAATTTTAATCCTCGTTATCAGTTTTGGTAACTGAATAGTGTCGTGTTGAGTGAACACTGATCACAAACGGAAGGAGTCCGTCGGGTTAAGTTGACAAAACATTAATGTAAACTAACAACTATTTCATCATACTAATGAGATCATACCAGTCTAAATATTTTACAGCATTGTAGTTGATATGCTGAAAGTAAAGTAGATAGAAACTTAATAGATACCTAAACAGTTGATATGACTTAATTCTAGGGTAACAATGAAACAAGAACATGCAATAGGTCTGAGTCACACAATTAAGGAACTAACTAGATCTTAATAGCTCTTAAGAGATCTCTTTGGAACAATCAATAAGCATACTAGGTCATTCATGTCTCAATTCCTAAGTTTCGTGTCCTAAAAGCGCATTAGATGCCTCTCGGGAACTCCGAAAATACCGAGTTCATAGAAATTTCAGGTATAGTATAACCAGGGGTCTTAATCCTTTGAAGTAGCTAAGTTTATATAGGTGAATAAGTCCTGATCACAACCTAGGTTGGTCAATCCTTAAGATGCTAGCATACAGATCTATCAAGGTCACAGATTCAGTATAACAACAGTAATCGTACTAATATAACATAACTACGATAACCTAAAATTCTATCATGGCAACATACATATTAATTTAGCTAACATGGTAATATCGAAACGTATTATTAAACATAAATGATAAAAATACATGTTTAATTAATAAGACAAGCATTTCGGATAAAAACCTAAAAGGGCTGAAGAAATCTGCCCTAGATCGCAAGGACTCGCTGGGATATCCTCTAGAAAATAAAATCTAAGCTAGCTACTACTAAAAACTAAGTAAAATATTTGAAAATCTAAATTGAAGTACAAATTGAGTGTGTGTAAAAATGAATAAAAATGGCTCCTTAAATAGGCTTGATTTTTGCTGACATACGGTTGGCAGGCCGTATGACAAGGCAAGCCGTTTTTGGTGTCATTTTGCTAGGAGGCCGTATCTGACGTAGGCAGGCCATATGGCAGGCCGTATGGCCCCTCTAGTCTGCTATTTTTTCTGGATCGTAACTTGGTTTTCGGGGTCGTAACTTGTCTTTCACCATTTTCGCTCTGGAATCTTCGTTTTACTCTACGATTTACTTGATTCTTTTTTCATCGCCTTTGTAATTAATTAATCTACAAAATTAACTGGTAAAGCGATTATTTTTCGAATAAAGTCTGGAACTTTATTGATTTAGGGCTTAATATCGGGGGTAAAATGTGACTTTTTAGCCGATATCAAATACCCCACACTTAGCTTTGCTTGTCCTAAAAAAAAAAGCGGGAATATAAGGTTATTTTCTAATAGATTCTCCCTTGCCTTACCTTAGATTCTTTTATTATGCTTTCATCAGAAGTCGTCACATCTTTCGAAAGTGGTAGAAAAGTTTCAAACTTCAATGGTTCAGTTGCTAGATTTCAATCGCGTCCATGGTGAAAAAGGAGTACTTTCCAACTCTCAGATGTTAAGTATACATGACCAGGCTTCTTACTAGCGGATCACTCATATCACTCAAGTGTTTAGGGTGCCGTAATCTAGCTGTATTGTTGCTCAGAATCCAGGCGTGTCACGATTTTCATCATAGGCTTGGTAAATCATCGAGATCTCCACCGGTTAAGTAAGGACGACACTGATCTTCTTCCAAGGCATTCTTTCAAGAGGAAGACGGGTTGTAGGGTTGATTGAGAATTTATGGAAGGGTGAAAGGTATTTGGATCTTTTGACTTTTAAGAGAATTGATAGATTTTGATTCTTCAGAGTATCCCTTTTTTGGATAGAGAATGGCTTTGAAATCCGCGATGAGTTCTTCGGAAGACGCGGATTTTGCTAAGACTTTTGTCTAGAATTTTTCTTGGCTCTTCCGACAATCCTTCTTTAAGCAACTTCTCAATTTTTTCTTCCCTTTATTTTAGAGACTTTTCTCTTTCATAATCATTTTTTTTAAATACCCTTTTCTTCATAACTTTTGTCCTTTGTTCCTGGTGCCCAGAGCGAAAATGATAATTCACTGAAATATTTCTATATTTCTATGAACTATCAAAAACAAACGGGAGTTCAGAAACTTTTAACAAGTACTTTTGAAGAGAATTTTATCGATCTATCTCTTTATTTGATCTCAGGATCTTCTGAAAAGAGGAAACGGAATGAAGGTGAATGGGTAGTGTATTTTTGTAGTGGATTTGGGGTGTGTTTTTTTCTCATTTATCAACTCTTTGGTGTGAGTTGGTCGGTTTAAATGCGTGGAGTGGAAACGGAAATGGAAACGGATGGTTTTTTGTCTTCTCTATTCTGAATGATTTCGGAAGGAGTATCGTACCTGCACCACGTATGGCGCTTACTAACTATTGGCCTTGAAACGTTTGTCAAAACCAAGTTTTAACTCAAACCGTACATCGACACGCACATCAAATGAATTGACAAAGTACTGTAGATTTGATGGGACATACAGATACTTTGGGTCCAAGAGTTCCTCAGTTTTTAGGAGTAGGGGTCGTGCTTGGTCATGCATAGCCTTTTACATATTCATTCGAAAGAAAATCTTTTGACACAAATCATGAGTTTTAGCTTAATCGTTTCATTTTAGTGAATGTTCCGAAAACTGTTTTTTAGCAATTTTATAGATTCTTTTGGGTAAAACTAGGTGAGAATTTTTTGAAAATTTCCCTAATTGAAAGAGGTTTGAGGACAGATTACTTCCCTACGGCCAAGTTATTCTCCTAGTGCTGGGCTTTCCTATAGTTAGGCTATGCTCCTAGTGCTGAAAAGGACCAGTCTCTTTAATATGATTCTGCATGAAGAACAAAAGAGAGAGTAGCATTTCCACTAGATATATTTTTATACAATGCTTTTATAATAAAGATAAGTTTAAAAGAAAATAAAGTTGTCTATGAAATACTGTCCTGGCCTGTTTGTAGAGCAACATCTGCAAAGTATCCAAAAGGTCTGAAGATATCGTCCTCGTCATTAAGTCTTGGAAAATCCTCAAGTGATAGTCCCGCATACAATTCAGGGCCAAATAGTATGTCTAGAAATAGGTCTGATGGTATCCTTAGGTGTGAAAGACTCAGGAATGGCTCCTCATCAGGAATGCTCCCGGTGATCTCAAAGACCTGGGCCATAAGTAGCTCTACTGAAATAGGGACTGTGACTAGGTAGCAACCCTCAGGTAGATTACGGATAGGGACCGTCTCAATGACCGAAGCAGGTGGAACAGTTGGAACAGGCAGTGTGATAGGAGTAGCATGAACTGGGGTGACTGCTGAGGCTACGGAATGAACTGAAACTAGAGTAGAGCGCCTAGGAGTAGCTTGAAGTGTAGGTGGAACACGACGTGCTAATCTGAATGAGGAAGGGCTTGGAGTACTCTGGGCATTCCTTCACGCTGAAGATATGCTCTGAAAGCTCTGTAGAGTCTCTGGTGATCTCTAAGTAATGCCCATGTAACAGTTGGGTCACTCATGGTGGCTCAATGGTGAATCACAACCTGCGACTCACGCGGCTCTAATGGCTCTGGATGCTCAGCGGGTCTAGAAGCTAAACACCTGGAGCGTCGTACTGGAGGAGCAGGTGGTGCCATACTGATATCCTCCTCAACAATCTCTAGAATCTAACGTCTCGGGCCTAGCTGTCCCGTCGAAGGCCTGTGATGATCTGTACTTCTCTCTGAAAGGTAAACCTTGTGAGTCCTTCTCCTACGGATGGGTATGTTATAGGAAGCTCCTGAACTTAGCATTTTGCCTAGATACATTTCAACAAACTAGTAAGTACTAAGCGCAAGTACGGCGCTTAGGTTTAGTGCACCGTAAAATAAATCGTAGACTAAAAATAAATAAAAATTAAAAAGGATAAGCAAGGGGTGCCTCCCAAGAGCTCTTTGTTTATCAAGTCATTATAGCTTGACTTTTTCTGGCATGCCTTCAAGATGGATCAATGGAGAAGAGATATTCCTCCCTATTGTGGTCTTCTAGATAAGCTTTTAATCAGTGGCCATTGACTTTAAAATTTTCAGTAGGTCCTTCCAGTTCCACGGCTCCATGCGGAAAAGCGTGTATTACTTTAAATGGTCCACTCTATTGTGATCTGAATTTACCAATAAATTTATTGAATCGAGAATTGAAGAGTAAAAATTTATCTCCAGGAGCGAACTTTGTTGGTATTAGTTTTGCATCGTGTGTCAGCTTTGTCCGTTCCTTGTAGATATATGACGTCTCGTACGCTTGATCTCTTAATTCCACGAGTTCATTCATCTGCATCTCTCGATGCCTAGCGGTTACCGAAGGATTGAGGTTATAGGTTTTCAGTGCCCAGAGAGCTTTGTATTTGAGTTCTAGCGGAAGGTGATAATCTTTTCCATAGATCATGCGGTAGGGTGTAGTTCCTAGAGGATTCTTGTAAGCAGTTCGGAATGCCCACAGAGCATCAACTAGTTTTTCAGCCTATTTATTTCCATGATGGCCGACGGTTCATTCTAGAATTCTTTTGAGTGCTCTGCTGGTGACTTCTACCTGTCCGTTGGTCTGCGGATGATAGGCAGTGGACATCTTGTGGGTAACTCCGTATTGTTACATCACCTTCATGAACTGAGTATTACAGAAGTGTGTGCCTCTATTACTTATTATAGCGCGGAGAGCTTCGAATCGGCAAAAGAGTCTTTTCAGGAAATTGGTGACGACCTTGGCATCATTGGTTGGAAATACTTTAGCTTTAACCCATCTGGAGACATAATCTACTGCTACGAGGACATCTTCTTTCCCATTAGACTTGGAGAACAGCCCCATAAAGTCTAATCCCCATATATCAAAGATTTCGCAAGCTTGGATATTAGTCCGAGGATCTCATTCTTCATAGAGATAATCCTTTGTCTTTGGAAAGCGTCGCAACGCTTTACAAGCTCTTGCGCATCTCGGAATATAGTAGGCCAATAAAATCATGAATCATAGACTGATAATGCTAAAAACGAACATATATTTAATAGCATTATCCTTCAAGAAAGAAAAGCTTTTAGTTGCAATTGTTCTAATTTCAAGTAATTATCGTTTAAATAATAAAAGGTGAAGACAAAAGACAGATTCGACGATTTGAAGACGCAAATGACCAAAAAACTAAAAAGTACAAAGTACAATTCAAGTGGTTCAATTTATTGATGAGAAACGTCTCAAAATTACAAAAGTACAAGCCGCAAAATGCAAAGTACAAGATATTAAATTATACGAAAAGGCGTTCGAAAATCCGGAACCGAGACATGAACCAACTTTCAACGCTCGACGCAACGGAGCTGAAAGTACAAGTCAACTATGCACAAGAATATAATATAATATTTAAATAATTCATAATAAGAATAATAATAAATAATAAAAAGTTGTTAATTGAGCATAGTTAAGGGGTCATAAGTGAAAATTTCAAATTCATCATTTGCCTATAAAACGAGACTACGGAGTAATGAAAGATACTCCTTTTCTATTTTCTAAATCTCTTACTCTCTCAATATATTTATATTAATATTATAATTTTAATATTAAAGTTTAATAATAATAAGGTTATGTTAGCGAATGTTTTAAGTTTGTAAGTCGAAACTCTGTCCGTGTAACACTACGCTATTAATACTCATTGTAAGTTATGTTTAAATTATTTTTATTGATGTCTTGTAGCTAAGTTATTATTATGCTTATTTAAGCCGAAGTAATCGTGATGTTAGACTAAATATTAAAGACGGGATAATTGGGTTTTGGACCATAATTGGGGTTTGGACAAAAGATCGACACTTGTGGAAATTAGACTATGGGCTATTAATGGGCTTTATATTAACTAAACGATACCTCATTAATTTAATATAAAGGTTATGATTTGACGTATCTATATATAACCACATACGCTTAATCGGGTACGATGAGCGGGATATTTATAAGTACGAATTATTGTTCATTTGACCGGACACGGGGATGATTTAATAGTTACTAGACTCATTAAAACAGGGGTGGATTACATTCAAGGGTAATTGGTGTAATTGTTAACAAAGTATTAAAACCTTGGATTACACACAGTCGATAACCTGGTGTATTCATTAAACAAAGTATTAAGACCTTGTTACAGTTCGAATCCCCAATTAGTTGGAATATTTGACTTCGGGTATAAGGATAATTTGACGAAGACCCTCACACTTTATAATTATGACCGATGGACTATTATGGACAAAACCGTATGGACATATAGAATAATCCAGGATAAAGAACAATTAATCCATGGTAATAAATTAAAATCAACAAGTCGAACATCATGATTACGGAAGTTTAAATAAGCATAATTCCTTTATTTTATATCTCATCGTACTTTTATTTACTGTCATTTTATTTATCGCACTTTTAATTTATTGTACTTTTAATAATCGTTATTTACTTTACACTTTAAATTAAGTTATATGTTGCATTAGGTTTTAATTGTGACTTTAGTTTTAAAATCAACAAACCGGTATTTAAACGGTAAAAATCCCCAAAGTTACCTATAATTACTATATATCACTAAATCTAGTTTAACTACTTAATTAACTAATTTGACCTAGTAAGACAACCAATAATAGTGTCCACAGATCGACCTCCCGGACTTTACCTTAGCTATATTATTACACGATAGGTATACTTGCCTTTTGTGTTTTAGTTTAATTTAGGTGATTTCCTGTAGTAAATAAATATAAAACTGATAGCCGTTTCATACACACCCTCTAGAACACATCAAGTTTTTGGCGCCGCTGCCGGGGACACTTTTTGTGTCTTCACGGGGTATTTAAGTTTTTTTTTAGTTTTTGATTGATTAAAGATATATTAATTTAAATATAATAATTTAATAAATATAATAATATAATAATATTGAAATAAAATATAATAATATAATAATAATTTTGAATCAAATTTGAATCGTAAAGTTTTAAAAATCCGTATTTATTAAATACTTCAGGGGTATATTATGTAACGTATAATTAATAATTTCTATCATGTCGCTTTCATGTGAATAGTAAATTAATTAATTTCGTTTCATTTACTATTTATGAATAGTAAATGAGTTAAAAAAAGTTTTTTAAAAAAAATAAAAAAAAATTATTAATTTAAAAAAAAATTAAAAAAAATTTAAAATCCTTAAAAAAGAAATATTAAAATCGTTAAAAAAAATATAAGAAAAATTTTTTTTAAAAAAAAAATTAAAAAAAAATATATATATATTTTTAAGATTTTGTCTATAAAATTAATAAAAATATATATTTATTTTAAGTTTTATTACCTTTAGATTTTTAGACTCTAGTTACAACTTTTAGTATTAAGTTTAGTTTTGCCATAGTTATTTTTATACTTTTAGATTTTTAGGTTTTGTCGTAATATCCCTTAAGTGCTTTTTCTTTAGACTAAGATTTAGGTGGCTTAAAATTTTGCGACGCCGTGTTAAAATTTTAGTATCATTTTAAGTAATTGCCGTTTTTCGTTTAGAATCCTTTTTAAGTTTCGACGCGCTACTTTCTTATTTTTATTTTTCGACCTTTTATTTTTTCGACGTTTTTTGACGCAATCTTTTTCTTTCTTATTTCTCGACGCTCTAGTTTTTAGGATATAGAATTTTCTATTTCTTCTCTAAAATTTCAAACGAAATTTTTTTTAAGTGGTTGAATTGATAGATATCCAAATTTTCTGCTTCGTAGTAATAGTTGGATTTGTTAGTGGCTGAGTTGTGAGCTTCCGATTTAAAGGGTTCTGGCTCGTTGCTGTATCTATTGGCTATTCGAAATGTGGGCAAAAGCAGAAAAGTCTATTAATTTGATAACTTATATAATTTTTATCTTTTATAACTAATAGGATATTCAGTGAATGCACCGAGCAAAACGTTCACCACCTTTCATACGTTCACCACCTGTAACTCGATCAAGACATCTATCCAATATTGTCGCCGTTGATTTTTCTTTAGAATTGTCATCTAGTCGACCAAGTACTCCAACTCAAATTTCCTATAATCCATTTTTTTAACCCAATCTCACAATTGAGAATCCGAAGGGACAATTCCAAGATCCTGATCCACTAATCATTCCTCCTGAATCACAGATCATACAATCAGAGATTGTCGAGGAAGAAACCATTAAATCAGAATCCTCTAGTGATTCAGATTCAACAAATTCAATCATGGAAAATCTGGAACCTCTAAGTATGGAAGACCGAATGCGAGCTAAACGCACTGGCCAAGGTCACGCAATCACTCAAACAGGCATTAATGCACCAGATTATGAAATCAAAGGACAAATCCTACACATGGTAACTAATCAATGGCAATTTAGTGGTGCGCCGAAGGAAGATCCAAACGAACATCTTCGTACCTTTAACAGGATATGTACTTTATTCAAAATCAGAGAAGTTGAGGATGAACAGATCTATCTCATGTTATTTCCCTGGACTTTAAAGGGAGAAGCCAAAGATTGGTTGGAATCGTTACCTGAATGGGCGATTGATACATGGGATGTTTTAGTTGAAAATTTTCTTAAACAATTCTTTCCGGCATCTAAAGCCGTGAGACTTCAAGGAGAAATAGTTAAGTTCAAACAAAAGCCAAATGAAACTCTTTATGAGGCGTGGACAAGATTTGGAAAGTTATTAAGAGGATGTCCGCAACATGGTTTAGACACTTGTCAAATAGTACAAATATTCTACCAAGGATGCGACATCACTACAAGAAAAGACATCGATATAGCAGCTGGTGGTTCCATTATGAAGAAAACTGCAACTGACGCTTACAAAATTATTGATAACACTGGTTCCCACTCACATGAGTGGCATCAAGAAAAAGATATAGTTAGATCATCTAAAGTAGCTAGAGCAAATTCTAGCCATGACTTTGATTCCATTTCTGCAAAGATAGATGCTGTCGAGAGACGAATGGAAAAGATGACTAATATTCACTCAATACGAATTAGTTGTGAGCAGTGTGGAGGACCACATTTGACAAAAGATTGTCTCAGTATTGAACTAACAATAGAACAAAGAGAGAATGTTTCATACATAAACCAAATGCTTGGAAATAATTATCAGAATAATTATCAACCGCCAAGACCAATCTACAATCAAAACCAGAATTATAACCGAAATGTTCCATACAACAACCAACAAGGTCCTAGCAATCAACAAGTATCCAATAATACTTTCAATCAGCAAAGACCTATTTTTCAAAATAAACCACCACAAACCGATGATAAAAAGCCAAATTTAGAAGATATGATGTCAAAGCTAGTTGAATCTCAAACGCAATTTTTCACATCTCAGAAACAAATCAATGAATAAAATGCTCAAGCATTTAGAAATCAACAAGCTTAAATTCAAAATTTAGAACAAGAAGTAAGCAACCTAGCAAGGTTAATAGGTGAAAGAAAACCGAGAAGTTTACCTAGTGATACAAATGATAACCCCCGGAATGAAACAGCTAAAACCATTACCACAAGAAGTGGTATTACACTTAAACCACCTGAAATGTCTGTAATCTCTAATGAAGCTATTCCTACTCCACAAGAACCACAATCTGAGCAAGATAAGGAAACAGAACCGGTAGTTGAAAAGGTTAATGAAGATAACACAATTAAGGCTAAACCTTATGTTAAACCATACCAACCATCACTTCCATACCCGAGTAAAATGAAAAAAGAGAGACTTGAAGCCGAGCAATCCAAATTCTTGGATATGTTTAAACAGATAAATGTTAATCTTCCTTTCATTGATGTGATTTCAGGAATGCCTAGATATGTTAAATTTCTGAAAGATCTAATCACAAATAGAAAGAAAATGGAAGAACTCTCGGTTGTTACTATGAATGCTAATTGCTCTGCAGTACTATTAAATAAGATACCAGAAAAATTATCTGATTCAGGAAGTTTCACGATTCCATGTTTTCTGGGTAGCCTTAGTTCACTAGAAGCATTGACAGATTTAGGTGCTAGTATAAATTTAATGTCGTATTCACTATACGCTAAACTAGACCTTGGAGAATTGAAACCAACACAAATAAGCATACAACTAGACGATCGATCAGTAAAATATCCTAGAGGGATAATGGAAAACATGCTAGTTAAAGTTGGTACTTTAGTATTTCCAGTAGTTTTTGTTATTCTGGACGTGGAAGAAGATTCTCGAGTTCCTCTCATATTAGGAAGACCATTCTTAAACACGGCTAAAGCAATAATAGACGTGTTTAGTAAGAAACTGACCCTAAGTATAGAGGAAGAGAGTGTCACATTTTCAGTTGATAGAGCCATGCAACAACCGCAATCTGCAGATGATACATGTTATTATATTCAAACTATAGATTCACATGCAGAATTGTTAGAAGAATTTCCAGAATTACAAGGAACAGGAGAATGTTCTTTAGGAGAAGGAACTGAACCAATTGATGAAACTGAAATGTTAGCTACACTTATGGCTAATGGATATGAACCAACAACAGAAGAAATTCAAATGCTAAAAGAAGAAGACAGATATCGATATAAATCATCGATAGAAGAACCACCGACATTAGAGTTAAAGCCACTTCCAAACCATTTGGAATATGCTTATTTACATGGTGAATCCGAATTACCTGTAATAATATCGTCTTCTCTTACTGAAAATGAAAAATCTCAACTCATTTCTGTGCTAAAAGCTCATAAACCAGCTATTGCATGGAAAATTCATGATATTAAAGGAATAAGTCCTTCGTATTGCACACATAAAATCCTTATGGAAGAAGGTCATAAAACATATGTGCAACGCCAAAGAAGACTAAATCCTAATATGCAAGATGTTGTTAAGAAAGAAATTATTAAACTGCTAGATGCAGGTTTAATTTATCCAATCTCTGATAGTCCATGGGTAAGCCCAGTTCAATGCGTACCTAAGAAGGGTGGCATGACTGTCATCACAAATGAGAAAAATGAGCTTATTCCTACTAGGACTGTAACAGGATGGCGTGTTTGTATTGATTATAGAAAATTAAATGACGCCACCAGAAAAGATCACTTTCCCTTACCTTTCATTGATCAAATGTTGGAAAGATTAGCCGGAAATAGTTACTATTGTTTTCTTGATGGTTTTTCCTGATATTTTCAAATTCCAATAGCACCCGAAGATCAAGAGAAAACCACATTCACATGCCCTTATGGTACTTTTGCTTATAAACGCATGCCATTTGGACTTTGCAATGCCCCTGCAACCTTTCAAAGGTGCATGATGGTGATTTTTCACGACATGATAGAAGAATGCATGGAAGTTTTCATGGATGACTTTTCAGTCTTCGGTGATACTTTTGAAACATGTCTAGTTAATCTTGAACGAATGCTTATTAGATGCGAACAATCAAATCTAGTTCTTAATTGGGAGAAATGCCATTTCATGGTCAATGAAGGCATCGTTCTTGGTCATAAAATTTCAAAGGAAGGAATTGAAGTAGATAGAGCTAAAGTAGATGTAATTGCTAAACTTCCACATCCCACCAATGTTAGAGGAGTTAGGAGTTTTCTAGGGCATGCCAGTTTTTACCGACGTTTCATAAAAGATTTTTCTAAAATTGCCATTCCTATGAATAAACTCCTAGAAAAGGATGCTCCATTCATCTTTTTCAGATGAGTGCATCAAATCTTTTAATATTCTTAAAGAAAAACTCACTAATGCGCCGATCATGATAACTCCAAATTGGAATCTATCATTTGAACTCATGTGCGATGCAAGTGATTTTGCAATGGGAGCCGTTTTAGGACAAAGAATTGAAAAACGATTTCAACCTATTTATTATGCTAGTAAGACGTTACAAGGAGCATAAACGAATTATACAACTACTGAAAAAGAACTCCTTGCTATTGTCTTTGCTTTTGACAAATTTCGTTCATATCTCGTTCTAGCTAAAACGGTGGTCTATACCGACCATTCTGCTCTTAGATACCTATTTTCAAAACAAGATGCCAAGCCACGATTAATCTGTTGGATCTTACTCTTACAAGAGTTCGATATTGAAATCCGAGACAAAAAGGGAGCAGAAAATCTCGCCGCTGATCATCTTTCTCGTCTTGAAAATCCTGAATTAGAAGTTCTAAATGAATCGGCCATACAAGACAACTTTCCTGACGAATATCTATTGAAGATAGATTATAATGAAATTCCATGGTTTGCAGACTATGCAAACTACTTAGTATGTGGATTCCTTGAAAAAGGGTTGTCGTACCAAAAACGAAAGAAATTCTTTAGTGATATAAAACACTCTTTCTGGAAAGATCCACATTTGTTTAAAAGTTGTCCCGATGGAATAATACGCCGATGTGTATTTGGAGATGAAGCCAGTCAAATCTTAAACCATTGTCAGACAGGACCAACAGGAGGGCATTATAGGCCTCAACTTACAGCAAGAAAAGTTTACGATGCTGGATTCTATTGGCCTACAATTTTCAATGACGCACACCTTCTTTGCAAATCCTGTAATGCTTGTCAAAGGGCCGGGAAAATAAGTCAACGTGATGAAATGCCACAAAATGTCATTCAAGTATGTGAAGTATTTGACGTTTGGGGTATTGACTTTATGGGTCCATTTCTAAAATCTCATAATAATCTCTACATTCTCGTTGCCATTGATTATGTATCTAAATGGGCAGAAGCACAAGCTCTCCCAACTAACGATGCACGAGTTGTAGTCAACTTTTTAAAATGTCTTTTTGCAAGGTTTGGAACACCGAAAGCTTTAATAAGTGATCGGGGTACTCATTTTTGTAATAATCAACTTGAGAAAGTTCTCAAAAGATATGGAGTAACTCATAAAATCTCCACTGCTTATCATCCACAAACAAGTGGACAAGTTGAAAATACCAACCGAGCATTAAAACGTATTCTAGAGAAAATCGTAGGATCAAATCCGAAGGAATGGTCCATGAAATTGGAGGATGCACTTTGGGCTTTTAGAACAACCTACAAAACTCCAATTGGAGCCACACCTTTTAAACTCATTTACGGAAAAGCATGTCACCTTCCAGTAGAAATTGAGCACAAAGCATTTTGGGCTTTAAAAACATGTAATCTTGATTTACATGAAGCCGGACGTTTAAGGTTAAGTCAACTAAATGAATTAGAAGAATTAAGACATGAAGCATATGAAAATTCATTAATCTATAAAAGAAAGAACGAAGAAATGGCATGATAAAAGAATTAGAAGTTCAAAAGAATTTAAAGAAGGAGACCGAGTTCTTCTTTTCAATTCACGATTCAAGCTATTTCCTGGAAAATTGAAATCAAGATGGTCTGGACCATTCATAGTCAAAAGAGTTTCCCATATGGAATAATAGAGTTGATAAATTCAAATGGGATTGAATTTAAAGTTAATGGTCACAGAGTTAAACATTACGTACATAATCCGATGAAAGTTGACAATGAAGTTAATCATAATTTCATCACCAAAGAAAACCCTTAGAATGAAAACATAAATATGTTATCAACAACATATGAAAAACAAAAATTGGAAGATGGAGAATCTTCAAACTGGAGTGATGAAGAAGAATTTCTATACAAACCTCCCATTATAAGAAATGAAGAAAAATGTGAACAAGAAGTGGAAGAACCAAGAAAAGATCACCCAGATAAGGTTAACAAACCAAATCTACTTACTAATGTGGGAGATCCAGGTGAATTTATCATTTCTTGTTTACTTAATGATGGTGCTATGTATAATGGACTCGCAGATTTAGGAGCAAGTGCAAATGTTATGCCTCTTTCCTTACACAAAAGCTTAGGTGTGGGTAAATTAAGACCAACCAAAATAGGTGTTCAATTATTTGACCAAACCATTAAACATCCGGTTGGAATAGCAAACAATTTACTTGTTAAAGTGGGAAGTTTGACCTTTGTTGGAAACTTCATAGTTATTAATATGGAGGAAGACCTTGATATTCCTCTAATTTTAGGTCGCCCATTTTTAGCAACCACCAAAGCATTCGTTGATGTAAGAAAAGGTAGAATGACACTTAGGGATGGTAACAAATCAGTCACCTTTGTGAACCGAAAGTTTAGATCTCCACCAACCAAAACTGTTGAACCAATAAAAATGCCTAAGTGTGGGAAAGATAAAGAAATACCTAATGATGAACTGATAACAAAGAACCCCGTTATTGATACAAAATTAGATGAACCCGTTTTTAACAGTTCAACGAAGAAACTGTATAAACGGATTCAAGATGATAGAAATAAGGGGAATTTTAAGTTATGTAACCGATTAGTATCCAATTTGTTGCCTAAAGAAAAAGCGATGTTAGTAGAATTTGTGAATGTTACAGAGGAAATCAGCAAATGGCTTAAAGCAAAAGTCAGTGATATGCAAGTTGTTGATAGTCCAATTGAAATCAATGAAGTCAATCACAATTTAGATACCACAGCAAACTAAGTGTGGGGAGAGTCAAGTCTTTTTAAGGATAATATGAATTTCTGTTAGAGTTAGATGTTCTGTTTTCGTGTAGTTCTCGAGAATGGAATCCGAATGGTCTTTCCCTAGCAGACCCTAAAGAACTAGTCTTCTCCCTCCATTCTGAATTTTTAATTTTTTTAGGTTTTACGAGATGAAGAATTCCTGTGAACTAAACTATGGTCTAATGCTACACGCTTTGATCACTAAACGTAATAATGACACACTCCCGAGTGACCTGGTATCAGTAATAAGAGCCAAATTGGACGGAGTAAGAAAAGAACTCAGAAACGATCATAATAAGTTACATTTTGGTAAAGGAAAGTCAAAATCCGCAGCGAAAAGAAGAGCACGACACCTTAAAAGATGTCACAAATGCGGAAAATGGTCACACGAAGGGAAATGTTCGAACAATCAGACACATTCCAATACCGAGTTCGTTACTTTATGCAGAGAAGGACCGTACATATGTTTAGAAGAAAATTTATTGAAAATTCGTGGATACGCTTACGTAGCTATGGAAAACCAATTCGTACGACTCTCTTATGAGTCTGCTAAAGCGGGTCACTGAGAATTCCATCTATCAGGTAAGTATATACAGTTTTTATTTTTATTTTTACTGCTTTTAACCTTTTGATAATAAACGCTGAATCGTTCACTATAAAGTATTAAATTGCTATTCAATAAAATTAGGTGTTAAAACCGAAATTATTGATATCATACAAAAATTTATTACATCACTGCGAAATTTACCGTTTATTCATAAGGTATAAATATCTTTAATCAACCAATCCAAAATATTTCAAAAATTCGGCAAGAGTAAAACTAGGTAATATAGCCGAAATTACTTTACCCAAAAGAGGGGCGTATATTTTTGATAATATTTGATTGATTAAAGTGGGATAAAAGACCAAAAATATTTTTAATTTTATTTTATTTTTACCATATTTTTAAAATTAATATTGAAAATTTTTAAAATCAATATATTTAAGTTTGTAAATATTTTAAAAACTAATATTTTTAAAATAAGTTTGTAAAACTAAATTATGAAAATATTAATAATATTAATATGAATTTTTAATTTTATGCACTTTAAATTTAAGTTTGGTGTGAATTTAAAAACAAAATTTAATTTATCTCATTAAGTTAAAAATATGATTTCTAAAATTCGTCGTAAGTTGAAGACTAGGTCGTTGAACCGAAATTGCTTTACCTAAGGGAGGGACGAGAAATTTTATTATCATTATTTTTAATCTTATTGAATTAAAGTATACCAAAAACATAAAAAAAAAAATAAATAAATAAATAAAAACCCAAAATCTTTGCTTTTAAAACAATCGCTTTAAAATGACAAATTTTAAAATTTTGTCGAGGGACGGACTAGGTAAACGTACCGAAACAACCTCCTCCTAAATAAAAAGGAAAACAAAATTTTAAATTACTCAATTATTTGTTTTATTAAGTTAAGGTTTTTATAAATAAAAAAAATATGTATATATATGTTTGTAGTTTATCTTATGTACAAAACAGGGTAAAACAGTGCACTTTCAAAGACTGACATTAAGTTCATCAAAAGCTACTAATTTTAACAATAAGACGTAAAATATCAAATGTGATATAAAACAGTATGTTTGCAAACTCGGTATTTTTAATCATTTTTCTACACTAATCACCCTCATGAATTTAAATTTTTACTGATTTCTTGCAAATGAGGGCATTGCAAGATCTCAAGTGTAGGGAAGGGTTATAAATTCTCTCGGGTTTACGCTTGGTTTAATTGTCAAATTTTGTGAAAATTTGAAAAATTTTCAACTAAATGAATTTAAAATCATGTTTATACATATTTATGAACGATAAAGCTAGGTGATACTACTGAAATTATTGTTACCTTGGAAAGGACATAAATTGAGAAATAACCCAAAACGCTTGAATTCATTTAAAATGGAATAGAGGAGAATAAAAAGGCAAAGAAAGAAATAAATAAAAGCTGAGTGTGGGAAGAATTCATCAAGTTCTTTAAAACATATATCACATATCTGTACAAGCTTATTGCAGGTACTTTTATTTTGGACTAAACTAATCAGTTTTACCCGATTTATTGTAATACTTTTGATAGAAAGATGGATCTACACGATGAATCAATTCCATCATTATAAGGAAGTAAAGTCTTCTGAAAAAGAAACGCGCTTCTTGATTTAGGTCAAGAAGTTGTCGTCCAGACCAGCTGTAGGTTGACGAAAAATCTAGAAAAGTCATCTCTAAAATCAGCAGGAAATCCACGGACCTCAGCATCAAACAGGGTCGCCATGTGGTCAGACTTATCTTAACCATGAGAGGATCTGTCTCGTAAAATGGGGAGGGCGCCGTGCAAATTAGCTTGATAAGACTAATGAATCAGACCCCCAGTAAGGATAATCTCCTTAAAGATTAAAAATTAGCTTTTAAGCCTGATATTACTCAATCCTTGAGATTGACTTTAAAGATTGAGAATTATAAACTCATGGAATTCGATGATATCTAAACTCGAACTTGAACGAGAAAATTTTTTGATCAAATTACAAACCGATTTGTTTTCTGAAAACCTATTTTCAATGCGTTCATTACCATTGAGCGTAAAATCCTAGAAATTCACCTGGAATTCATTAGGTCACCTGAACCAAATCAGGTGTCAACCGTAAGAACGGTGGTTGCATAGCATGGTCGAAGACAGGACCTTGTGCCAGACCGAAAAACTATAGGGTGATCTTTACTATTGCTCCTACAAAGGATAGTAATTGCATCCGACACGATATAGACCATAATCAAAAGCATGTCATTAGACATTGCCTTAACAGTTGCTTGTTCATCGCTTTCCTTTACAACTGGAAGGTAGTTTACTGAAAGGTAATATACGGAACAAGTAAACTGGACGTGTTGCTTTCCTAATACAAGGTTAGCAAGTGGGTGACACAAAACCATAAGTTTTGAGCTAAAATTTTCAAATCTAAAACCCACACAACCCACAAAAACATTTTGCAACACCGGTGAAGGGTTATTCCGGAAAACTTATCTAGGGTAAAAACTAAATTGAATTTTCAAAAGATCAAATGTTTTCATAAAGATCCAATTTCCTAACGGATCTAAATTTTTATAGTCATGTGAGACTGTAAACCACATCGTTACCATCATTGTTCATAACCGCCGTATTGAAATCACTGATGTACAAAGTGTGAAGAATAAAGAAGTGATTCTAGTAAAGTTATATTCAAGTTCTATATTGCTTGAGGACAAGCAACGCTCAAGTGTGGGAATATTTGATAATGCTAAAAACGAACATATATTTCATAGCATTATCCTTCAAGAAAGACAAGCTTTTAGTTGCAATTGTTCTAATTTCAAGTAATTATCGTTTAAATAATAAAAGGTGAAGACAAAAGACAGATTCGACGATTTGAAGACGCAAATGACCAAAAAGCTAAAAAGTACAAAGTACAATTCAAGTGGTTCAATTTATTGATGAGAAACGTCTCAAAATTACAAAAGTACAAGCCGCAAAATGCAAAGTACAAGATATTAAATTATACGAAAAGGCGTTCGAAAATCCGGAACCGAGACATGAACCAACTTTCAACGCTCGACGCAACGGAGCTGAAAGTACAAGTCAACTATGCACAAGAATATAATATAATATTTAAATAATTCATAATAATTCATAATAATAAATAATAAAAATTTGTTAATTGAGCATAGTTAAGGGGTCATAAGTGAAAATTTAAATTCATCATTTGCCTTTAAAACGAGACTACGGAGTAATGAAAGATACACCTTTTCTATTTTCTAAATCTCTTACTCTCTCAATATATTTATATTAATATTATAATTTTAACATTAAAGTTTAATAATAATAAGGTTATGTTAGCGAATGTTTTAAGTTTGTAAGTAGAAACTCTGTCCGTGTAACACTACGCTATTAATACTCATTGTAAGTTATGTTTAAATTATTTTTATTAATGTATCGTAGCTAAGTTATTATTATACTTATTTAAGCCGAAGTAATCGTGATGTTAGACTAAATATTAAAGACGGGATAATTGGGTTTTGGACCATAATTGGGGTTTGGACAAAAGATCGACACTTGTGGAAATTAGACTATGGGCTATTAATGGGCTTTATATTAACTAAACGATACCTCATTAATTTAATATAAAGGTTATGATTTGACGTATCTATATATAACCACATACACTTAATTGGGTACGATGAGGGGATATTTATAAGTACGAATTATTGTTTATTTGACCGGACACGGGGATGATTTAATAGTTACTAGACTCATTAAAACAGGGGTGGATTACATTCAAGGGTAATTGGTGTAATTGTTAACAAAGTATTAAAACCTTGGATTACACACAGTCGATAACCTGGTGTATTCATTAAACAAAGTATTAAGACCTTGTTACAGTTCGAATCCCCAATTAGTTGGAATATTTGACTTCGGGTATAAGGATAATTTGACGAAGACCCTCGCACATTATAATTATGACCGATGGACTATTATGGACAAATCCGTATGGACATATCGAATAATCCAGGACAAAGGACAATTAACCCATGATAATAAATTAAAATCAATATGTCGAACATCATGATTACGGAAGTTTAAATAAGCATAATTCCTTTATTTTATATCTCATCGTACTTTTATTTACTGTCATTTTATTTATCGCACTTTTAATTTATTGTACTTTTAATTATCATCATTTACTTTACACTTTAAATTAAGTTATATTTTGCATAAGGTTTTAATTGTGACTTAAGTTTTAAAATCGACAAACCGGTCATTAAACGATAAAAGCCCCCAAAGTTACCTATAATTACTATATATCACTAAATCTAGTTTAACTACTTAATTAACTAATTTGACCTAGTAAGACACCCAATAATAGTGTCCACGGATCGACCACCCGAACTTTACCTTAGCTATATTATTACACGATAGGTATACTTGCCTTTTGTGTTTTAGTTTAATTTAGGTGATTTCCTGTAGTAAATAAATATAAAACTGATATCCGTTTCATACACACCCTCTAGAACACATCATAGACTTTTTTAGCGGTTAAGTTTGCTCCTTGATAACCCCTAGTTGGTCCGTGATGACATTGGTGAAGAATCCATGTTGCTTGTTTCTCATCCACGCTTCTCCTGATTATCTGATCAGGTCAAATTCTGAACAGGTATGGATCTTCCCAGTAGTAGAACTTAGCATCTCTGAAGAACTTCCTTCTTTGGGATGTGCTCATTCCTTTTTGTACTACTCCGGCAACTAGGTAGTTGGCTATGTCAGCGTACTAAGGGGTATCAGTGAATTATGATCCTATGTTGGCTTGTCCTAAACTCATAAGTTGTTCTTCCCAAAATTGGTCTCTAATATCTTGTTTAGCAAGTTGTTCCATCACTGAATTCTCCAAGCGACTAAGATGATCTGCTGCAACGTTCTCTGCTCATTTCTTATCTTTAATCTCGATATCGAATTCTTGGAGGAACAAGATCCATCGTAGGAGTATTGGTTTAGCATCTTGCTTAGTAAAAAGTTATTTTAAGGCTGAATGATCTGTGTAAACCGTAGTTTTGTACATGATGAGATAGGAACGCAATTTGTTGAAGGCAAAAACTACTGCTAGCAGCTCCTTTTCCGTAGTGGTGTAATTCTCTTGAGCTACGGTCAAAATTTTGAGGCATATTAGATTGAATGAAAATGATTATCTTTCCGTTGTCCTAGCACAACTCTAACTGCGAAGTCACTAGCGTCACACATGATTTCGAATGGTAAACTCCAGTCAGGAGCTATCATGATGAGTGCATGTGTGAGCTGTTCCTTTCGATAGTTGAACGCTTGAATACATTCTTCATTAAAGACAAACGGAACTTCCTTTCCGAGGATATGAGTAATAGGTTGTGTGACCTTTGAAAAATCTTTGATAAAACATCGGTAAAATCCAGCGTGTCCAAGGAAACTCCTCACAACTTTTACTGTGGTAGGTTCTGGAAGTTTGGTTATGGTTTCGATTTTAGCCTTGTCGACTTCTATTCCTGACTTTGATATCTTATGTCCTAAAACTATTCCTTCTTTTACCATGAAGTGACATTTTTCCCAATTCAGAACTAAGTTCGAATCTTCACAACGGGTGAGCATCTTGTCAAAGTTAGAAAGGCACGACTCAAAGGTACTACCGAAGACAGAGAAGTCATCCATGAAGACTTCCATACAACGTTAGATCATGTCATGGAATATAGCTACCATACACCTCTGAAATGTCGTAGATGCATTGCATAACCTAAAGGGCATGCGTCGATAGGCAAATGTTCTGTAAGGACAGGTGAAGGTTGTCTTTTCTTGGTCCTTTGGATCGAGGGGAATTTGAAAGTAGCCGGAAAAACCGTCAAGGAAACAATAGAACTCATTTCCTGATAGACGTTCCAACATTTGATCAATGAACGGTAGTGGAAAATGATCTTTCCAGGTTGCATCGTTAAATTTACGATAATCAATGAAAACCCTCCAACAGGTGACCTCCCGCGTTGGAATAAGTTCATTATTCTCATTTTTATTACGGTCATTCCTCCTTTCTTGCGTTCCACTTGAACATGACTGACCCATGGCGAATCGGAAATGGGATAGATCATACCGGCGTCCAGAAGTTTGATTACTTCTTTCTTGACGACTTCTTGAATCATTGGATTGACCATTCTTTACCTCTGAACTGATAGTTTGAAATCATCTTCCATGAAGATCTTGTGGGTGCAATAGATTGGACTGATCCCTTTTATGTTGAAAATCTCCCACGTAATTGCCTTCTTATGCGATTTCAGAACCTTAATCAATTTCGGCTTCTCATGTGACGTGAGATATCTAGAAATGATTAAAGGGAGTTTCGATTCTCCTTCTAAGAATGCATACTCCAGATGTTCGGGTAACTTCTTGAGCTATAATTTCGGAGGTTCCTCGATAGATGGCTTCATTCTTTCTATTTCCTTTCTGTCTAACGAGTCATATCTCTCCTGGAATTTTGATTCTTCTTTCTTAATAGCGGTCACTGATGCTATCTGTTCTTTGGTTCTAGACATTATCCTTCTTAATGCTTCGTCTTCAGAAACTTCTTCTTTAGTTTCGAAGGTTGGCTTAGGAATTTCATCACAGTCCTCATTTAACTGTGGTTCTTGGGATACCAGAATGAAATCTGTTTCTTCATTCGGTCTTCTCCTTAAGAGAGGTAGGGAAATGCCTTGACCTAGCGGTGCTATACGAATAGTTTTGCCAAGAAAGTTACTTTCGGAGAGGGGAGATTTATATTTACCAGGATCTATGGCTGAATGGTTATCAAGATTTCCTTTAGGAGGTGTAATAAACAGATCCTTAGAAATTTTATCTTGACTGCATATAGCCATGGAATCCTCAAGATATTCATTTACGAGTACTTGAAAAGAATCAGCGAGATTGAGATCTTCTTCGCGAGGGTGGATCATGAGTCGGTCGACATTAAATGTAACTTCTTCATTTTCAACTCTTAATTTCAGTGATTTCTCATGTACATCAATTATGGCTTTGGCAATATTCAAGAATGGTCTACCGATTATGAGTTGGACCTTCGTGTCTTCCTCAATATCCATAATGACGAATTCAACGGGAATGCAAACTTATCCACTATGACTAGGACATCCTCATCTATTCCTCGAGGAATCTTAACTGATCTATCCACGAGTTGGATAGTCATACGGGTAGGTCTTAAGTCATTAAGTCCTAGCTTTTTGAATAATGAATAGGGCATTAAGTTTACACTGGTTCCCAGATCTGCTAACGCATTGCTGGTTTGGACATCTTGCAGGTAGCAAGGTACAATGAATCTTCCTGTATCTCCTAACTTAGGGGGAATACCATGTTGTAACACTAATGAACATTCCACACTTAAGGGTAAGCTAACTATCTCTCTTAATCTCTCTTTGTTTGAAAGTAATTCTTTGAAAAATTTAGCGCTGTTTGGCATTTCTACTAAAGCATCTACTAGTCGTACATTCAAATGCAGATTTTTAATAATATCCCAATACTTAGCGAATTGTGCTTCTTGCTTTTCCTTCCTAAGCCTACATGGAAAAGGTATGCGGGCTCGCGGAATAATTTCCCTAGCTTTAGGAGATATAGGTTCCGGTGGATTGACAACTGGGTCAATTGGCACAGGTTCGGTATCGAAAAAATTTTGTACGGGTATATTAACAGTTGTTTCCTTCCCACCTCTAGTTACTACTAGGGCATCAAACTCACTAACTCTATTTCAACTTTAGTGGTTAATCGTTTAAGAGTAAGCCATAAATTGGTTATTAATTCTTCAAAAGTCTTCATCAGAGTATCGAATTTATTCTGGCATTCTATGACTTGAAAGTTTATCATATATTCATTTTCCAAGAAGTCGACTAAAGTTTCTTTAGAGTGGAGAGTAGGTTGGTGTAATGGGAAGATTATATTAGAGTCCGAGCTATTTTGTTGTTTATATACCCATCTAGGGTAAGGATACCTTAGACTGGTTCCAATAGCATCGGGACTTTTAGGAATTGATAAACTTTGAAGAATGAGGGTGAGATCTTGTAACCAGGTTTCCAGCACTTTTATCGTTTGAATAAAGATGTCATCATTCTCAGCAACTTCCTTGCTCCAATCTTCCTGTTGTGCAGTTATTGTTTCTAAGAGACTCCATGCTTCGTCTACCGTTCGTGACATGAAATTGCCTTGCGAGGCCATATTTAGGAGAGACTTATTATCCTTGGTCAAACCATTGTAAAGTGTGCAGATTATATCTGTCCAACTTAACGAATGATTCAGACATCTTTTAACATCACTTTACTCTATTCCATGCTAGACACAATGACTCATTTTCTTTTTGAGAAAAGTTTGTTATGTGATTTCTTAAATGGGTTTGTAGGAAAGGTGGATAAAATTTGTTTAAAAACTTTGTGGCTAATTCCTCCCATGAATTTATTGAATTTAGTATAAGCTCATCAAACCATGTTAAAGCGTGTGTAGACAAAGAATATTGGAAAAGGTGAAGTTTCAAAATGTTTTTCTCGTTTTCTTCCTTCTTAAAAGAGTCAACCAGACTGATAAATATATTTAGGTGAAAGTTTGGATTGTCAGTCGAAAGTCCTTGAAATTTACAGATCATACTGACCAATTTGATCATATGTGAACTGATTTCAGGAATTTCTTCGGTTTCTAAGGTGATTGGTCCTCCTCTTTCTTCTAAGCATGACTTTTTCATAGAAGCAAGGGTGATTTGTTGGTCCATTTTTTAGATTTTATGTTTAAAAGACTTGAAAAAGTAACTTTTAGAAAATATTAATTAACTAAAAGGATCGATAATTTAATTAAAACAATTATTCTTGAAATTTGGTCGCTAACCTTATCGGCTAGTCCAATTGATAAGCTTTTTTACAGATTACTTTGTACCTAATTGGCCAGATCGACAACGGAGAGGCATGATCCTTTTGGTTCCAATGTAATTGGAGACTGTTCGGAAAATCCAACAACCAAGTCCGTGTATAATTGTCTTTCTTAGACACCATCAAATAATACTTTTGTCTGTTTAAAATCTTTCTCAATCAAAATATTCGATTCCCCGGTAGCGGCGCTAAAAACTTGTTACTCCTTACGATATGACCAAATTAAAACGGACGGTTTTGTTTATGTGGTGGCGTTAGGTCGCAAACGTCATGATTAGTTATCAGAAGAGAGAACAGTGGTTTATTATTTATATTTTGCGGGCCTAAATTTACTTTTTACTTTCTAAGGTAGAAGGTGTAAGTTAACCTAGGGTCGTATTTTTGAATGTTTTAACGATTTGAAGATCAAGTGGATAATTATCTTTGGTTAAATTACCTAGATAAAAGATAATAGTTAGTTTTAAGCTAATAATCCTAATTACAGAAGAATAAAGGTGATGGAGGGATATCCGGAGTATGCAGATCAGGGAAATGTTGACCAAGATATTAGTTTGGGCTAGGAAAAGGTAATTATGTTTATGTTAAAGCTATAATTAGAACGGTGCAGATCTGGTTGGATGAGCTAATTACACATACCTACTTATCTCTAGACTCTCAGAGTTCTCATTGAGCAGTGAAAAGTATGTCACTTGGTTGTATAATTGAAAGGTAACTATACCTCAGAGGTTATCCTTAGTAAAGAAATAGGTTTATTAGTAAGTTGAGCTCTAATCCTAACCCTTGTTATCAGTTTTGGTAACTGAATAACAACATGTCATGTTGAGTGAACACTGATCACAAATGGAAGGACTCCGTCGAGTCAAATTGACAAAACATTAATGTAAACTAACAACCATTTCATCATACTAATAAGATCATACCAATCTAAACATTATACAGCATTATAGTTGATATACTGAAAGTAAAGTAGATAGAAACCTAATAGATACCGAAACAGTTGATATGACTTAATCCTAGGGCAACAATAAACAAGAACATACAATAGGTCTTAGTCACATAGTTAAGGCACTAACTAGATCTTAATAGCTCCTAAGAGGTCTCTATGGAACAATCAATAAGCATACTAGGTCATTCATGTCTCAATTTCTAAGTTCCGTGTCCTAAAAGCACATTAGATACCTCGCGGGAACTCCACCCATACCGAGTTTATAGAATCTTCAGGTATAGTATAACTAGGGGTCTTAATCACATGAAGTAGCTAAGTTAATATAGGTGGATAATTCCTAATCATAACCTAGGTTGGTTAATCCTTAAGATGCTAGCATATAGATCTATTAGGGTCAATCGTACTAATTTAACATAACTACGCTAACCCAAACTTCTATCAGGGCAACATACAAATTAATTAAGCTAACATGGTAATATCGGAATGCCTTATTAAACATAAATGATAACAATACATGTTTAATTAATAAGACAAGCGTTTCGGATAAAAACCTGAAAATGCTGAAGAAATCTGCCCGAGATCGCAGGGACTCGCCGTGATATCCTCTGAAAAATAAAAGCTAAGCTAGCTACTACTAAAAGGTAACTAAAATATTTGAAAATCTAAATTGAAATACAAATTGAGTGTGTGTAAAAATGAATGCAAACAGCTCCTTAAATAGGCTTGATTTTTGCTATCATACGGCTGGCTGGACGTATGACCAGGCAATCCATTTTTGGTGCCCCTTTACTGGCAGGCCGTATCTGATGTGGGCAGCCGGATGGCCCATCTGGTCTGCTATTTTTCCGGGATCGTAACTTGGTTTTCGGGGTCGTAACTTGTCTTTCATCATTTTCATTCTAGAATCTTCATTTTAGCTCTGATTTACTTGATTGTTTTTGCATCGCATTTGTAATTACTTAATCTACAAAATTAACCGACAAAGCGATTATTTTGCCGACAATGTCTAGAACTTTATTGATTTGGGGCTTAATATCGGGGGTAAAAATGTAACCTTTTGGCGGATATCAATTACCCAATTGAACATTCATAGCTTTCATAAGATCATCAGACTCATACCCAATTAAGCTAACATAACGAGAAGGACCTGAGTCTTGGTGCCACTCGTGAGAGTGTGCATCCAACTTATCAATTAAAGCCTAAGACTCATCAACAGTCTTACTCATTATGTTCCCTCCAACTGAAGTATCAATTTATCTTCTAGTCGCAATATCACACCATTTGTAGAAATTAGTAACCAGTTGAAAATTATTCAAACCATGTTGTGGACAAGCTCTTAAAAGTTGACCCAGTCTAATCCATGCCTCATACAAAGTTTCACAACTCTTTTGCTTAAAATTAGAAATTTCAGTTTGAAGATTCAGGATCTTAGAAGCGGGAAAAAAACGAGTTAAGAAGTTCTCAACCATTTGATCCCATGCAGTTATTTCTCCAACAGGTGAAGATTTCAACCAAGCATTAGCATCATCTCTTAAAGACTAAGGAAATAGGCGAAGGTAAATAGTTTCATCTTCAACGGTGTGTATCTTAAATAGATTACAAATTTCATTAAATTGTCGGAAAAATGTTCATTGGCATACTCCTTATTAGATCCCCTTTATTAGTTGTCCTTAATTAGGTGAAGAATCGGACCCTTAATTTCAAACTCAGTTTCAATATCAGGTTGGGTAATTGAATGACCTATGCTTTGATGACAATCTTTCATTAAATCTTCCATATTTTAGTTTTGAGCCATTTCAACTTCGAATGCTTGATTAAAGAATGGGTTTTAAAAAATTTCTGGTTCCGTAATGTTTTCTCTTTCAAAATTCACCCGACTAGATTCAATCTCTTCTCTAATTCTTCTACGACACACAATTATTAATCTTTCGGGCTTGGGTAATGGTTCTTCAAGTTTAGTGTTCTTGGATCAGGTCATACAATGAAGAATGACCTACGAAAGGAAAATGGAATATAGTTTAGATTTGGAATTAGGAAAGGAATAAGACTATTTAGATTTGGAAGATAAATCACTAGAATTGATTAGGATGTATATATATATATATATATATATATATATATATATATATATATATATATATATATATATATTAAATTATATGAATATATATTTTATAACAACTTTTATTGCTAAGAACAAACAATTAAATAAAATTTTGATCTAACAATCTTTCAATACGTAATGTCCAGACAACAATAAGTACGTAGGAAGGACCCTTTAAATTGAATAATCCAGCAACATACCCCTTAATGGTTCATAGACACCATCCGTCAAGAAACATCGATAAATCAAAAATAAATTCAAATATTCGTTTTTACCGCATCCCCGGCAGCGGCGTCATAACTTTGATGTGAAAAAGTGTGTGCGTGTAGTGCTTATCTTTATCTCAACTTTTAAATTATATTATCTTGATTACTTTCCACTTTCACACCCTTACGAGCAACAAAACCCGATCAAGGTAGTATAGTAATTAGTAAGTTAAGGATCGTCCCAAGAGATGCGGACCTTTAAGAGTTGTTATTTAACTTTAGTCTATCTCGTGCTACTTTTGTAAGTCTACTTTGTAGTTAAATAATTTGCTCATTATATTTTATAACAACTTTTGAAAGTCTATCTCAACTTTTGTAAGTCTACTTTTGTAAGTCTACTTTGTAGTTAAATAATTTGCTCATTATTTTTTTTTTTGTTATGTAATGTTTGTAATACTAAGGTTAATCTATATGTTGTGTATATTTGGTTTGTTTTGTTGTTGCACACTTGTATGCGCTTTGTATGTGTACGTGTTGCTACACTTTTGTATGTGTATGTGTTGGTGAACACTTGTAAGCTTTGTATGTGTATATGTGTATGTGTATGTACTGCTGCACTTTTGTTTTTGTTTGGTTGCCATAGCGTGAAGCAGGCAAAATCATATGACACAACACCTCCAGGCACAGTTTTAAACATGTTTCGTACGTTGTTTTAGAAGGTTCAGAAGGATCTGCACAATTATAGTTTATATGTTGTTTATATAGTGTTATATGATGTTTAGAATCATGTTGTGTAATTGTGTGAATCGTGTTATGTTATAGATTCGAATGGTTGTGTTATAGAATCAATAAAATCGTGTGTAATGTTATAGTGTTATTATATGATTAATTGTTACAGTAAAACAATTGAAAAGAAGAAACTACACGTGAAGTTACTGCAAGGGATCGTGACACGTTCCATCGAGTTGGATCAACGGAAGCAGGGTAACAATAACAACAGACAACAACAGAACAACCTTAATTGTTATATTACATATCATGACGTGAGTTCTATATCATTAGTTTTGAGTTTCAAGTTCCAGATCATAAGTTAGTAGTTCTAGTTCAAGTTCATAGAGTTTTGTAAGCAAATACATATAAATTCATATGTGTTCTTATTCAATACCTTCATCTTCATTGTACAAATTTAGTTCATGTTGACATAATTCACAGAAGCAAGCATGTTCATGACAAACAACAAAAAGAAAAGAAAAAAAAAAAGAAAGAAACGCGAAAGAAAAAAAGAAGAAAAAGTTACCTCAGATTTAGTTCTTATGTTGTTAATGGTTGAATATGAATGACGAATAGTGAATGATATATGGATATAATATATGGATATATGAATATGTCGACACTTCTATGCAATATTTATAAATTTTTTAATTTATATAAGTTAATAATTATCGATATAAATATTTATAATATATAAGTATACTTTTGAGAAAATTACTCATTCTTAATTCAAACCCAAGCTACTCTAGACTCCTACCTCTAAGAAACTCGATCTAACTTTAAACATAACTAACTTCCAGTTAAATTGCTCATCAAACGAACGTTAATGTTCATATTTAATTAATCGTGTTTGGTTAATTAGACATGTGTCTGCCCCTCATTTAGACGTGTTCCAAATAGACGTGTTCCTCTTGCAAATTAGACGTGTTCCTAGTAACTAAATAGACGTGTTCCTGGTAACTTATTACACATGTAAATTAGACGTGTTCCTTTTCAATTAGACGTGTTCTTGGTTAAATTTATTAGTTGATAATGCTAAAAACGAACATGTATTTCATAGCATTATCCTTCCAGAAAGACAAGCTTTTAGTTGCAATTGTTCTATTTACAAGTAATGTTTGTTTAAATAATAAAAAGTGAAGACAAAAGACAGATTTGACGATTTGAAGATGCAAATGACTAAAATGCTAAAAAGTACAAAATACAATCTAAGTGGTTCAAATTATTGACAAGCCGCGAAACGGAAAGTACAATATATCTAAGCGTACGAAAGGACGTTCGAAAATCTGGAACCGAGACCTGAACCAACTATCAACGCACGATGCAACAGACCTAAAATTACGAGTCAACTATGCTTAAGAATATAATATATATATATATATATATATATATATATATATATATATATATATATATATATATATATAATTATATAAAATTATATATATTATATTATATATTATATAAAATACGAGCAGCCCACGTTTTAAATGGCAAGTGACCAGTGGAAGGCGGCCATGCGATCGCATGGCCAGGAAGGCTTAAATCCATGCGATCGCATGGAGTACTGTAGATGGCCAAGTTCTATAAATAGCAGCGAATTCGATGAGTTATGTACACCATCATCAATCATCAATCTCACTCTCTGTCTATATATTTATATTTATATAATTATAATTTTAATATTAAGTTAATAATAATAAGGTTATAGTAGCGAATGTTTTAAGGTTTAAAATCGTATCGAGAGTTTGGTTTAAAATTAATTGAAATTTTTTGGGTCGTCACATATTTGACCGGACACGGGGATGGATTAATAACCAATGGACTCATTAAAACAGAGGTGGATTACATACAAGGATAATTGGTGTAATTGTTAGCAAAGTATTAAAACCTTGGATTACACACAGTCGATAACCTGGTGTAATCATTAACAAAGTATTAAGACCTTGTTACAGTTTAAGTCCCCAATTAGTTGGAATATTTGACTTCGGGTATAAGGGTAATTTGACGAGGACACTCGCACTTTATATTTATGATCGATGGACTATTATGGACAAAAACCAGATAGACGTATCAAATAAACTAGGAAAAAGGACAATTAACCCTTGGTAATAAACTAAAATCAACACGTCAAACATCATGATTACGGAAGTTTAAATAAGCATAATTCCTTTATTTTATATCTCATTGTACTTTTATTTATTGTCATTTTATTTATCGTACTTTAAATTATCGCACTTTTATTTTTACGCTTTACTTGTATTTTTAATTATCGCACTTTTAATTATCTTCATTTACTTTACGCTTTAAATTAAGTTATATTTATTTTGCATTAGGACTTAAAATCGACAAACCGGTCATTAAACGGTAAAACCCCCCTTTTATAATAATAATTCTACTTATATATATATATATATATATATATATATATATATATATATATATATATATATATACACATACAAATATAGTTAATAAAAATATAGCGTTAAACTCAGCTGTATCCCTGTGGAACGAACCGGACTTACTAAAAACTACACTACTCTACGATTAGGTACACTACACTACTCTACGATTAGGTACACTGCCTATAAGTATTGTAGCAAGGTTTAGGTATATTCATTCTATAAATACATAAATAACCTGTGTAAAATTGTATCGTATTTAATAGTATTTCGTAGTAAACTATAATAGTATTTCGTACCCCTCTGCTTTAACATCAAGTATTTTTGGCGACGCTGCCGGGGAACACGCCGAAGCGAAACGCCATATTAAAAAAAAAAGTTTTATTAAGTTTTAAACTATTTTTGTAAAAATATATGTTTATAAGTTTTAAATATTAAAAATAGAAATATAAAAAAATATATATATATTTCTTTATTTTTAAGTGTTTAAATTAAAAAAAATTTTAAGATACAAAAACTAATAAGTAATTTTTAAAATATAAGTTTTACTTAAATTATATTTTCTATAAATTAAAATTAGAAAAAGAGTTTGAAATCAAATAAGTAAAATAAAAAAAAAATAAAAAACGAATTGAACCTGCATATTTTTGGCATGCATATAATTTGAATCTGCATGCCATGCGATCGCATGGCTGCAGTGTTATAAACCCATGCAACCGCATGGAAGAATCTGACAGCTGAACCTCATACAGCAATTAATACGCTGTTAGGGTTTTTAATTTATAATTATTAATTAACATTAGGGTTTAATTAATTTATTATATTATTTAGGGTTTTAATTTAATAATAATTAGTATTAGTTTTAATAATTTAGTTTTAATTAAGTTTTTATATTTATAGATTAATAATTTTATAAATAATAATATAAAAATAATATTTTTATTAAATTGTATTTTTATCAACTTAGTTTCTTTTTATCTTTATATCATTTTATCGTTTATTTAGTAATTTTTATATTTATCGTTCGTAATTAGTTTTAAACTTAGTTTTTGCCATAGTTCTTTTATATTTCTAGATTTTTAGGTTTTGCCGTAAAATCCCTTAAGTGCTTTTTCTTTAGATTAAGATTTAGACGCTTTAGAATTTTACGACGTCGCTTATCGCTTTAGTGCCTTTTAAGTAATTGTCGTTTTAGATATAGAATTCCTTTTAAGCTTTAATACCTTTAGACGCAATTTTTAATTTTTAGTTTTTAGACCTTTTAAGTTTCGACGCTTTACTTTCTTATTAATATTTTTCAACTTCTTATTTTTCGACGCGCTTTTTCTTTCTCATTTCTACGCTCTAGTTTTTGGGACATAGATCTTTTTATCTTCTTTAAATTTTGACGAAAAATTATTTTAAGCGGTTAAATTGATAGACATCCAAAATTTTCTGGTTCATAGTAATAATTGAATTTGTTATTGGCGAGTTGTGGATTTCCAATTTAAAGGGTCCTGGCTACCTGCTGCATCTATTGGCTATTCGAAACGTGGGCAAAATTAGAAAAGTCTATTGATTTGATAACTTATATAATTTTTATCTTTATAACTAATAGGATATTCAGTGAATGCACCGAGCAAAACGTTCACCACGTTTCATACGTTCACCACCTGTAACTCGATCAAGATATCTAGCCAATATTGTCGCTGTTGATTTTTCTTTAGAATCATCATCTAGTCGAACGAGTATTCCAACTCAAATTTCCGATAATCCATTTTTTGAACCCGACCTCACAATTGAGAACTCGAAGGATATTCAAGGACAATTCAGAGATCCTGAACCACTAATCATTCCTCCTGAACCACAAATTATATAACCAGAGGTTGTAGAGGAAGAAACCATTAAATCAGAATCCTCTAGTGATTCAGATTCAACAAATTCAATCATGAAAAATCAGGAACCTCTAAGTGTGGAGGATCAAATAAGAGCTACACTCACTGGCCAAGGTCATGCCATTACTCAACCAGACATTAATGTGCCAGATTGAAATCAAAGGACAAATCCTACACATGGTAACTAATCAATGCTAATTTAGTGGTACACCAAAAGAAGATCCAAACGAACATCTTCGAACCTTTAATAGGATATGTACTCTATTTAAAATCAGAGAAGTTGAGGATGAACAGATCTATCTCATGTTATTTCCCTGGACTTTAAAGGGAGAAGCCAAAGATTGGTTAGAATCGTTACCCGAAGGAGCGATTGATACATGGGATGTTCTAGTTGAGAAATTTCTTAAAAGATTCTTTCCGGCATCTAAAGCCGTGAGACTTCAAGGAGAAATTGTTACGTTCACGCAAAATCCAAATGAAGCTCTATATGAAGCATGGACAAGATTCAGAAAGTTGTTGATAGGATGTCCTCAACACGGTTTAGACACTTATCAAATAGTACAAATATTCTACCAAGGATGCGACGTTGCTACACGAAAAGACATTGACACAGCAGCTGGTGGATCCATTATGAAGAAAACCGCAACTGAAGCTCACAAAATTATTGATAACACAGCCTTCCACTCACATGAGTGGCACCATGAAAAAGATATCTTTCGTTCATCTAAAGCGGCTAGACCCGATTCTAGCCATGACTTTGATTCCATTTCTGCAAAGTTAGATGCTTTCGAGAGACAAATGGAGAAGATGACTAAAGATATTCACGCAATACGAATTAGTTGTGAGCAGTGTGGAGGACTACATTTGACAAAAGGTTATCTCAGTATTGAACAAACAATGAAACAAAGAGAGAATGTTTCATACATGAATCAAAGGCCTGGAAATAATTATCAACCGCCAAGACCAAACTACAATCAAAATTAGAATTATAACCGAATTGTTCCATACAACAACCAACAAGGTCCTAGCAATCAACAAGTATCTAATAATACTTACAACCAGTAAAGACCTATTTTTCCAAATAAACCACCACAAAATGATGATAAAAAGCCAAATTTAGAAGATATGATGTCGAAGCTAGTTGAATCTTAAACTCAATTTTTCACATCTCAGAAACAAACTAATGAACAAAATGCTCAAGCATTTAGAAATCAACAAGCTTCAATCTAAAATCTGGAACAAGAAATGAGCAACCTAGCAAGGTTAATTGGTGAAAGAAAACCGGGGAGTCTACCTAGCGATACAAATGCTAACCCTCGAAATGAAACAGCTAAAGCCATTACCACAAGAAGTGGTATTACACTTAAACCACCTGAAATACCTGTAATTTTTGATGACTCTATTCCTACTACACAGGGACCACAGCCTGAGCAAGAGAAGGAATCAGAACCGGTAGTTGAAAAGGTTAATGAAGATAACACAGTTAAGGCAATGCCTTATGTTAAACCATACCAACCACCACTTCCTTACTCGAGTAAAATGATAAAAGAAAGACTTGAAGCTGAGCAATCCAAATTCTTGGATATGTTTAAACAAATTAATGTCAACCTTCCTTTCATTGATGTGATTTCAGGAATGCCAAGATATGCTAAATTCCTGAAAGATCTAATCACAAATAGAAAGAAAATGGAAGAACTCTCGGCTGTTACAATGAATGCTAATTGTTCTGCAGTGCTGTTGAATAAGCTACCAGAAAAATTATCAGATCCAGGAAGTTTTACAATTTCATGTTTTCTGGGTAGTCTTAGTTCAATAGAAGCATTGGCAGACTTAGGTGCTAGTATAAATTTAATGTCGTATTCACAATACACTAAACTAGACCTCAGAGAATTGAAACCAACACGAATAAGCATACAACTAGCCGATCGATTAATAAAATATCCTAGAGGGATAATGGACAACATGCTAGTTAAAGTTGGTACTTTAGTATTTCCAGTAGACTTTGTTATTCTGGACATGGAAGAAGATTCTCGAGTTCCTTTTATATTAGGAAGACCATTCTTAAACACGGCTAAAGCAATAATAGACGTGTATGGTAAGAAACTGACCCTAAGTATAGAGGACAAGAGTGTTACCTTTTCAGTTGATAGAGCCATGCAACAACCGCAATCTGTAGATGATACATGTTATTATGTTCAAACCATAGATTCACAAGAAGAATTGTTACAAGAATCTCCAGAATTACAAGGAACAGAAGAATGTTCTTTAGGAGAAGGAACTGAACCAATTGATGAAGCTGAAATGTTAGCCACACTCATGGCTAATGAATATGAACCAACAACAGAAGAACTTCAAATGCTGAAAGAGGAAGACAGATATCGATACAAATCATCGATAGAAGAACCACTGATATTAGAATTAAAGCCACTTTCAAACCATTTGTAATACGCTTATTTACATGGTGAATCTGAATTACCTGTAATAATATCATCTTCTCTTACGGAAAATGAAAAATCTCAACTCATTTCTGTGCTAAAAGCTCATAAACCAGCTATTGCATGGAAGATTCATGACATTAAAGGCATAAGTCCTTCGTATTACACACATAAAATCCTTATGGAAAAAGGTCATAAAATATATGTGCAATGCCAATGAAGACTAAATCCAAATATGCAAGATGTTGTTAAGAAAGAAATTATTAAACTGCTCGATGTAGGTTTAATTTATCCAATCTCTGATAGTCCATGGGTAAGCCTAGTTCAATGTGTACCTAAGAAGGGTGGCATGACTGTCATCACAAATGAAAAAGATGAGCTTATTCCCACCAGGACTGTAACAGGATGGCGTGTTTGTATTGATTATAGAAAATTAAATGACGCCACCAGAAAAGATCACTTTCCATTACCTTTCATTGATCAAATGTTGGAAAGGTTAGCTGGGAACAGTTACTATTGTTTTCTTGATGGTTTCTCTGGATACTTTCAAATTCCAATCGCACCCGAGGACGAAGAGAAAACCACCTTCACGTGCCCTTATGGTACTTTTTATTACAAACGCATGCCATTTGGACTTTACAACTAAAATGTCCGGTTCATATCGATTATAAACATTTCATATTAATTGATCTCTTTGCGAGGTTTTGACCTCTACATGAGACGTTTTTCAAAGACTACATTCATTTTTAAAACAAACCATAACCTTTATTTTATCGACAAGGTTAAAAAGACACCACCTAGATTATCAAGAAATGATAATCTAAAAATATCACACTTACACACTACCAATACATATTGGTTTACAATATTAATATGTTACAACAAAGTAAATCTCGAATGCAGTTTTAAACAATATTATACAATCATGCTGACACCGAATCTTGTCCATATTTTAGCATGTAACAGCGGAAGCTCTTAATAATCACCTGAGAATAAACATGCTTTAAACATCAACAAAAATGTTGGTGAGTTATAGGTTTAACCTATATATTTATCAAATCGTAATAATAGAACACAAGATTTCATATTTCAATATACATCCCATACATAGAGATAAAAATCATTCATATGGTGACCACCTGGTAACCGACATTAACAAGATGCATATAAGAATGTCCCCTATCATTCCAGGAAATCCAGTTGACATGATAAAAAACGAATTCGAAGTACTAAAGCATCCGGTACTTTGGATGGGGTTCGTTAGGCACAATAGATCTATCTTTAGGATTCGCGTTAATAAGTAGATCGGTTTACTAATTCTTAGGCTACCAAGTAAAAGGGGCATATTCGGCTTCGATCATTCACAAATATAATGTAGTTTCAATTACTTGTGTCTATTTCGTAAAACATTTATAAAACTGCATGTATTCTCATCCCAAAAATATTAGATTTTAAAAGTGGGACTATAACTCACTTTCACAGATTTTTACTTCGTCGGGAAGTAAGACTTGGCCACTGGTCGATTCACGAACCTATAACAAATATGTACATATATATCAAAGTATGTTCAAAATATATTTACAACATTTTTTGTTACATTTTAATGATTTGAGTTTATTAAGTCAGCTGTCCTCGTTAGTAATCTACAACTAGTTGTCCATAGTTAGATGTACATAAATAAATCGATATATATTATCTTGAATCAATCCACGACCCAGTGTATACACGTCTCAGGCTAGATCACAACTCAAAGTATATATATTTTTGGAATCAACCTCAACCCTGTATAGCTAACTCAAACATTACTGCATATAGAGTGTCTATGGTTGTTCCAAATAATATATATACATGGGTCTATATGATATGTCAAAACATTTGTATACGTGTCTATGGTATCCCAAGATTACATAATATATTAGAATATATGTATTATACAATATAAGTTATCTAGGATATGATTAATATAGATTTGTTACCAATTTTCACGTAGCTACAACAAGCAAAATTATCCAATCTTGTTTTACCCATAACTTCTTCGTTTTAAATCCGTTTGAGTGATTCAAGTTGCTATGGTTTCATATTGAACTTAAGTTTATGAATCTAAACAGAAAAAGTATAAGCTTATAGTTGGAAATATAGGTTATAATTCAATATTATAAGAGGTAGTCATTTCAGTCGAAAGAACGACGTCTTAATGACCACTTTGAAAAACATACTTCCACTTTGAGTTTAACCATGATTTTTGGATATAGTTTCATGTTCATAAGAAAAATCATTTTCCCAGAAGAACAACTTTTAAATCAAAGTTTATCATAATTTTTAATTAACTAACCCAAAACAGCCCGCGGTATTACTACGACGGCGTATATCCGGTTTTACGGTGTTTTTCGTGTTTTCAGGTTTTAAATCATTAAGTTAGCATATCATATAGATATAGAACATGTGTCTAGTTGATTTTAAAAGTCAAGTTAGAAGGATTAACTTTTATTTGCGAACAAGTTTAAAATTAACTAAACTATGTTCTAGTGATTACAAGTTTAAACCTTCGAATAAGATAGTATTATATATATGATTCGAATGATGTTATGAACATCATTACTACCTAAGGTTTTGTGAATAAAGCTACTAGAAATGAGAAAAATAGATCTAGCTTCAAAGAATCCTTGGATGGCTTGAAAGTTCTTGAAGCAAAATCATGACACGAAAATAAGTTCAAGTAAGATTTCCACTCGAAATATGATTGTTATAGTTATAGAAATTGAATCAAAGTTTGAGTATGAGCATTACCTTGAATTAGAAAGATATATTACTGTAAATAAGAAAGATTTCTTGAGATTGGATGATCACTTGAAATGGATTTGCAAGATTGAAAGTAAGCTAGCAAACTTGGAAGTGTTGTTGGTGTGTTCTTGAGTAGTTATTTTGTAACTTGGTTTATGTATGGATTTATGAACTAGATTGAGCTAGATTTTGATGAAGATGATGAAGAACACTTGGAACAATGGAAGAACACTTGAGAGAGTTTAGTTTGATGCATAAAAATTGAAAAATGAAAGTGTTTATGGTGTTGATTGAAAAAGTGATGTAGGTACTCCATATAAGGTCACATTAGTTTGTAATTTTATGTAATCATTCATACTAGTTGCCAAATTATGGTTCCCACATGGTTAGATGACTCACATGGGCTGCTAAGAGCTAATCATTGGAGTGTATATACCAATTGTACATACATTTAGAAGCTGAGTATTGTACGATTACGAATATGGGTGCATACGAGTAGAATTGTTGATGAAAATGAACGAGGATGTAATTGTAAGCATTTTTGTTAAGTAGAAGTATTTTGATAAGTGTCTTGAAGTCTTTAAAAAGTGTATGAATACATATTAAAACACAACATGTATATACATTTTAACTGAGTCGTTAAGTCATCGTTAGTCGTTACATGTAAGTGTTGTTTTGAAACCTTTAAGTTAACGATCTTGTTAAATGTTGTTAACCCATTGTTTATTATATCTAATGAGATGTTAAATTATTACATTATCATGATATTATGATGTATTAATATATCTTAATATGATATATATACATTTAAATGTCGTTACAACGATAATCGTTACATATATGTCTCGTTTCGAAATCCTTAAGTTAGTAGTCTTGTTTTTACATATATAGATCATTGTTAATACACTTAATGATATGTTTACTTATCATTTATCATGTTTAAATATAGTGTATCAATATCTTAATATGATTCAGATGTATTTAATCAGACGTTGTTATAACGATAATAGTTATATATATCGTTTTCGAGTTTCTTAATTCAATAGTCTCATTATATATATATATATATATATATATATATATATATATATATATATATATATATATATATATATATATATATATAACTCATTGTTAAAATACCTAATGAGACACTTACTTATCATAATATCATGTTAACTATATATATATATATATATATATATATATATATATATATATATATATATATATATATATATATATATATATATATATATATATATATCCATATATATGTCATCATATAGTTTTTACAAGTTTTAACGTTCGTGAATCGCTGGTCAACTTGGGTGGTCAATTGTCTATATGAAACCTATTTCAATTAACAAGTCTTAACAAGTTTGATTGTTTAACATGTTGGAAACACTTAATCATGTAAATATCAATTTCATTTAATATATATAAACATGGAAAAGTTGGGGGCACTACAGTACCTACCCGTTACCCGAAATTTTAAGCAGTTGGAGGTGTTGACGTATCTTCTGGAAATAAGTGCGGGTTTTTCTTCTTCATATGATCTTCTCATTCCCAGGTGAACTCGGGTCCTCTATGAGCATTCCAGCGAACCTTAACAATTGGTATCTTGTTTTGCTTAAGTCTTTTAATCTCACGATCCATTATTTCGACGGGTTCTTCGATGAATTTAAGTTTTTCGTTGATTTTGATTTCATCTTACGAAATAGTGAGATCTTCTTTAGCAAAACATTTCTTCAAATTTGAGACGTGAAAAGTGTTATGTACAGCTGCGAGTTGTTGAGGTAACTCAAGTCGGTAAGGTACTGGTCCGACATGATCAATAATCTTGAATGGTCCAATATACCTTGGATTTAATTTCCCTCGTTTACCAAATCGAACAACGCCTTTCCAAGGTGCAACTTTAAGCATGACCATCTCTCCAATTTAAAATTCTATATCTTTTCTTTTAATGTCAGCGTAGCTCTTTTTTCAACTTTGGGCGGTTTTCAACTGTTGTTGAATTTGGATGATCTTCTAGATAGTTTCTTGTATTATCTCCGGACCTGTAATCTGTCTATCCCCCACTTCACTTCAACAAAATCGGAGACCTGCACTTTCTACCATAAAGTGCTTCAAACGGCGCCATCTCAATGCTTGAATGGTAGCTGTTGTTGTAGGAAAATTCTGCTAATGGTAGGTGTCGATCCCAACTGTTTCCAAAATCATTAACACATGCTCGTAGCATGTATTCAAGCGTTTGTATCGTCCTTTCACTCTGCCCATCTATTTGTGGATGATAGGCAGTACTCATGTCTAGACGAGTTCCTAATGCTTGCTGTAATGTCTGCTAGAATCTTGAAATAAATCTGCCATCCCTATCAGAGATAATAGAGATTGGTATTCCATGTCTGGAAACGACTTCCATCAAATACAGTCGTGCTAACTTCTCCATCTTGTCATCTTCTCTTATTGGCAGGAAATGTGCTGATTTGGTGAGACGATCAACTATTACCCAAATAGTATCAAAACCACTTGCAGTCCTTGGCAATTTAGTGATGAAATCCATGGTAATGTTTTCCCATTTCCATTCTGGAATTTCGGGTTGTTGAAGTAGACCTGATGGTTTATGATGCTCAGCTTTGACATTAGAACACGTCAAACATTCTCCTACGTATTTAGCAACATCGTCTTTCATACCCGGCCACCAAAAATGTTTTTTCAGATCCTTGTACATCTTCCCCGCTCCAGGATGTATTGAGTATCTGGTTTTATGAGCTTCTCTATGTACCATTTCTCTCATATCTCCAAATTTTGGCACCCAAATTCTTTCAGCCCTATACCGGGTTCCGTCTTCCCGAATATCAAGATGCTTCTCCGATCCTTTAGGTATTTCATCCTTTAAATTTCCCTCTTTTAAAAATCCTTGTTGCGCCTCCTTTATTTGAGTAGTAAGGTTAATGTAAATCATTATATTCATAGGTTTTACTCGAATGGGTTCTCTGTCTTTTCTTCTCAAGGCGTCGGCTACCACATTTGCCTTCTCCGGGTGGTAACGAATCTCAAAGTCGTAATCATTCAATAATTCAATCCACCTGCGCTGCCTCTTGTTCAGTTGTTTCTAATTAAATATGTGTTGAAGACTTTTGTGGTCGGTATATATAATACTTTTGACCCTATATAAATAGTGCCTCCAAGTCTTTAATGCAAAAACAACCGCGCCTAATTCTAAATCATGCGTCGTATAATTCTGCTCGTGAATCTTCAATTGTCTAGACGCATAAGCAATTACCTTCATTCGTTGCATTAATACACAACAGAGACCTTGCTTTGAGGCGTCACAATATATCACAAAATCATCATTCCCTTCAGGTAATGACAATATAGGTGCCGTAGTTAACTTTTTCTTTAAAATTGAAACGCTTTCTCTTGTTCATCCTTCCATTCAAATTTCTTCCCTTTATGCGTTAATGCAGTCAAGGGTTTTGCTATTTTGGAAAAATCTTGGATGAATCTCCTGTAATAACCAGCCAGCCCTAAAAATTGGCGTATGTGTTTCGGAGTTTTCGGGATTTCCCACTTTTCAACGGTTTCAATCTTTGCTGGATCCACCTGAATACCTTCTTTGTTCACTATGTGATCGAGGAATTGAACTTCTTCCAACCAAAATGCACACTTTGAAAACTTAGCGTACAGTTTTTTTTTTCTCAGTAACTCTAGCACTTTTCTCAAATGTTCTTCGTGCTCTTGATCATTCTTTGAGTAAATAAGTATGTCATCGATGAAAACAATGAAAAACTTGTCAAGATATGGCCCACACACTCGGTTCATGAGGTCCATGAACACAGCTGGTGCGTTAGTCAATCCAAATGGCATAACCATAAACTCGTAATGACCGTAACGCGTCCTAAAAGCAGTCTTCGGAATGTCATCCTCCTTCACCCGCATTTGGTGATATCCAGAACGTAAATCTATCTTCGAATAAACCGACGAGCCTTGTAGTTGATCAAATAAGTCGTTGATTCTCGGTAATGGGTAACGGTTCTTGATGGTAAGTTTATTCAACTCTTGGTAGTCAATACACAACCTGAATGTACCATCTTTCTTCTTGACAAACAGAACAGGAGCTCCCCATGGTGATGTACTTGGTCGAATGAAACCACGCTCTAAAAGTTCCTTTAACTGGCTTTGTAATTCTTTCATTTCGCTGGGTGCGAGTCTGTATGGAGCACGAGCTATTGGTGCAGCTCCTGGTACAAGGTCTATTTGAAATTCAACGGATCGATGTGGGGGTAATCCCAGTAATTCTTTCGAAAATACATCGGGAAATTCTTTTGCGACGGAAACATCACTGATGTTCTTTTCTTCAGGTTTAACTTCCTCGATGTGTGCTAGAATGACGTAACAACCTTTTCTTATTAGTTTTTGCGCCTTCAAACTACTAATGAGATTTAATTTCGCGTTGTTCTTTTCTCCGTACACCATTAAACGTTTTTCTTTTTCACGCCTAATGCGAATCGCATTTTTGTAACAAACGACCTCTGCTCTCACCTTTTTCAACCAGTCCATGCAAATTATTACATCAAAACTCCCCAACTCGACTGGTATTAAATCAATCTTAAACGTTTCATCCCAGTTTAATTTCTCTATCCCGACATATATTATCTGCTGAAATTAATTTACCGTTTGCTAATTCAAGTAAAAATTTATTATCCAAAGGCGTCAATGGGCAATTTAATTTAGCACAAAATCTCTACTCATATAGCTTCTATCCGCACCCGAATCAAATAAAACATAAGCAGATTTATCGTCAATAAGAAACGTACCCATAACAAGCTCTGGGTCTTCATGTGCTTCTGCTGCATTAATATTGAAAACTCTTCCACGGCCATGCCAATTAGTATTCCCCTGATTCAGGCAATTTCTAATAATGTGGCCCGGTTTTCTACATTTATAACAAACAGCGTTCGTGTTACTTGCCCTTGACACTATTCATTCTGGCATTACTTGTTCTGACACTATTTGTTCCTTTAGTTCTGTTAAACCTTGGTCCGTAGACCTCACACTTTGTCGTGCTATGACCATTTCTTTTACACCTGTTGCAAAATGTCATGCAAAACCCTGGGTGATTTTCTTCACACCTATGACATGGCTGATTTTGGTTTTTGTTGCCGTTGCTGTTATTAAGGTTGTTGTTGGGATTGTTATTGTTGTTGAAACGATTGTTGTAGTTGTTGTTGTTGTTGGGACGTTTGTTGTAGTTATTGTTAGGATTGCGGTTATTGTTGCGATTGTTGTTGCGGTTGTTGGGATAGTTGTTGCGATTGTGGTTGTAATTGTTATTGTTGTTGTACTGGTGACTCTTGTCACCGTTTTCCTCCCACTTCCTCTTGAGTTGTTTCGTGTCGGCTTCTTCGGCCGCCTGCTCTTTAATTCTTCCTTCAATCTGATTTATGAGTTTATGAGCCATTCGACTTGCCTTTTGTATGGAAGCGGGCTCGTGTGAACTCACATCTTCTTGAATCCTTACTGGTAACCCTTTTACAAACGCGTCGATCTTCTCTTCTTCATCTTCGAACGCTCCCGGACACAATAGGCACAACTCTGTGAATCGGCGTTCGTACGTGGTAATGTTGAACCCTTGTGTTCGTAACTCTCTAAGCTCTACCTTGAGCTTATTGACCTCATTTCTAGGATGATATTGCTCGTTCATCAATTGCTTGAATGCCGACCATGGTAGTGCGTAAGCATCATTTTGTCCTACCTGTTCCAGATAGGTGTTCCACCACGTTAACGCAGTACCTGTGAAGGTGTAGTGACCTGAACTTTTCCATGTTTATATATATTAAATGAAATTGATATTTACATGATTAAGTGTTTCCAACATGTTAAGCAATCAAACTTGTTAAGACTTGATTAATTGAAATAGGTTTCATATAGACAATTGACCACCCAAGTTGACCGGTGATTCACGAACGTTAAAACTTGTAAAAACTATATGATGACATATATATATGGTTGACATGAGATTATGATGAGTAAGTATCTCACTAAGTATATTAACAATGTGTGATATACATAAGAAATGAGATTACTATGTTAAGAAACTCGAAATGATATATATAACGATTATCGTTATGATAACGTCTACTAATTACATATGAATCATATTAAGATATTGTTACACTATGTTTAATCATGATAAATGATAAGTAAACATGTCATTATGTATATTAACAATGAACTACATATGTAAAAACAAGACTACTAACTTAAGGATTTCGAAACGAAACATATATGTAACGATTATCGTTGTAACGACATTTAAATGTATATATATCATATTAAGATATATTAATATATCATAATATCATGATAATATAATAATTTAACATCTCATTAGATATAATAAATATTGGGTTAACAACATTTAACAAGATTGTTAACTTAAAGGTTTCAAAACAACATTTACATGTAACGACTAACGATGACTTAACGACTCCATTAGAATGTATATACATGTTGTGTTTTGATATGTATTCTTACACTTTTGAAAGACTTCAAGACACATATCAAAGTACTTCTACTTAACAAAAATTCTTACAATTACATCCTCGTTCAGTTTCATCAACAATTCTACTCGTATGCACCCGTATTCGTACTCGTACAATACACAGCTTTTAGATGTATGTACAATTGGTATATACACTTCAATGATCAGCTCTTAGTAGCCCATGTGAGTCACCTAACACATGTGGGAACCATCATTTCGCAACTAGCATGAAATATCTCATAAAATTACAAAAATATTAGTAATCATTCATGACTTATTTACATGAAAACAAAATTACATATCCTTTATATCTAATCCATATACCAACGACCAAAAACACCTACAAACACTTTCATTCTTCAATTTTATTCATCTAATTAATCTCTCTCAAGTTCCATCTTCAAGTTATAAGTGTTCTTCAAAAATTTCATAAGTATAGTTTCATAAAAATCAAGAATACTTCCAAGTTTGCAAGTCTACTTCCAAGCTTTCTAATCCATTCCAAGTAATCATCTAAGATCAAAGAACCTTTGTTATTTATAGTAGTTTATCTTTCTAATTCAAGGTAATATTCATATTCAAACTTTGATTCAATTTCTACAACTATAACAATCTTATTTCGAGTAAAAATCTTACTTGAACTGTTTTCGTGTCATGATTCTGTTTCAAGAACTTTCAAGCCATCCAAGGATCCTTTGAAGCTAGATCCATTTTTCTCATTTCCAGTAGTTTTATCCAGAAAACTTGAGGTAGTAATGATGTTCATAACATCATTCGATTCATACATATAAAGCTATCTTATTCGAAGGTTTAAACTTGTAATCACTAGAACATAGTTTAGTTAATTCTAAACTTGTTCGCAAACAAAAGTTAATCCTTCTAACTTGACTTTTAAAATCAACTAAACACATGTTCTATATCTATATTATATTCTAACTTAATGATTTAAAACCTAGAAACACGATGAACACCATAGAATCGGATATACTCCGTCGTAGTGAAACCGGGGGCTGTTTTGGTTTGGATAATTAAAAACTATGATAAACTTTGATTTAAAAGTTATTCTTCTGGGAAAATGATTTTTCATATGAACATGAAACTATATCCAAAAATCTTGGTTAAACTCAAAGTGAAAGTATGTTTTTCAAAATGGTCATCAAGATATCGTTCTTTCGACGGAAATGACTACCTCTTTAGTAATTGACATGTAACTTAAATTTCTGACTACAAACCTATACTTTTTCTGTTTGGATTCTTAAATTAGAGTTCAATATGAAACCATAACAATTTTATTCACTCAAAACGGATTTAAAATGAAGAAGTTATGGGTAAAACAAGATTGGATATTTTTTATCTTTTTAGCTACGGGAAATGTTTAACAAATCTATACAAATTATATCCTAGCTAACTTATATTGTATTATACATGTATTCTAATATATTATGTAATCTTGGGATAGCATATACACGTATGCAAATGTTTTGACATATCATATCGACCCATGTATATATATTATTTGGAACAACCATAGACACTCTATATGCAGTAATGTTGGAGTTAGCTATACAGGGTTGAGGTTGATTCCAAAAATATATATATTTTGACTTGTGATCTAGCCTGAGACGTGTATACACTGGGTCGTGGATTGATTCAAGATAATATATATCGATTTATTTCTGTACATCTAACTGTGGACAACTAGTTGTAGGTTACTAACGAGGACAGCTGACTTAATACACTCAAATCTTTAAAACATAATAAAAATGGTTGTAATTATATTTTGATCATACTTTGATATATATGTACATATTTGTATAGGCTCGTGAATCGATCCGTGGCCAAGTCTTATTTCCGAGGAAGGAAATATCTGTGAAAGTGAGTTATAGTCCCACTTTTAAAATCTAATATTTTTGGGATGAGAATACATGCAGGTTTTATAAATGATTTACAAAATAGACACAAGTACGTGAAACTACATTCTATGGTTGAATTATCGAAATCGAATATGTCCCTTTTTATTAAGTCTGGTAATCTAAGAATTAGGGAACAGACACCCTAATTGACGCGAATCCTAAAGATAGATCTATTGGGCCTAACAAACCCCATCCAAAGTACCAGATGCTTTAGTACTTCGAAATTTATATCATATCCGAAGGGTGTCCCGGAATGATGGGGATATTCTTATATATGCATCTTGTTAATGTCGGTTACCAGGTGTTCACCATATGAATAATTTTTATCTCTTTGTATGGGATGTGTATTGAAATATGAAATCTTGTGGTCTATTGTTACGATTTGATATATATAGGTTAAACCTATAACTCACCAACATTTTTGTTGACTTTTAAAGCATGTTTATTCTCAGGTGAATACTAAGAGCTTCCGCTGTTGCATACTAAAATAAGGACAAGATTTGAAGTCCATGTTTGTATGATATTGTGTAAAAACTGCATTCAAGAAACATATGTCGATGTAATATATTTCTATTGTAAACCATTATGTAATGGTCGTGTGTAAACAGTATATTTTAGATTATCATTATTTGATAATCTACGTAAATGTTTTTTTAAAACCTTTATTGATAAAATAAAGGTTATGGTTGTTTTAAAAATGAATGCAGTCTTTGAAAAATGTCTCATATATAGGTCAAAACCTCGCCACGAAATCAATTAATATGGAACGTTTATAATCAATATGAACGGGACATTTCAGAAGGTATGCGTAGCGTACTTAACTTTGTCCTCTTCAGTACACTTACTTATGGAAAACACTGATTCGACCTTCTCGGTCCACCGTTTCAATCCAATTGGTCCTTTGGTTCCATCAAATTCCAAAGGTTTGCAGGCAGTGAATTCTTTGTAGGAGCATCCTACACAATTTCTTGCGCTGTTAGCTACATTGCTAGATTCAGAGTTATTGTTGGTATGTAGTGCATGAAATGTCCCGTTTATATTGATTATAAACGTTCCATATTAATTGATTTCGTTGCGAGATTTTGACCTCTATATGAGACATTTTTCAAAGACTGCATTCGATTTTAGAACAAACTATAACCTTTAAAATATTACGACGATTATCAAATAATGATAATCTAAAATATAGCGTTTTTCACAAGACCATTACATAATGGTTTACAATAATATTACACATCAACATAAGTCTTTGAATGCAGTTTTTAAACAATATTATACAAGCATGGACTCCAAATCTTGTCCTTAATTTAGTATGCAACAGCGGAAGCTCTTAATAATCACCTGAGAATAAACATGCTTAAAACGTCAATAAAATTGTTGGTGAGTTATAGGTTTAACCTACATATTATCAAATCATAATAATAGACCACAAGATTTCATTTTTATAACACATCTCATATCAGGCATTTCGCAAACTGCATAGAGATAAAAATCATTCATATGTTGAACACCTGGTAACCGACCTTAACAAGATGCATATAGAATATCCCCATCATTTCGGGACTCTCATCGGATATGATAAATCGAAGTACTAAAGCATCCGTAACTCGGATGAGGCTTGTTGGGCCAAATAGATCTTTCTTTAGGATTCACGTCAATTAGGGGTCATTTCCCTAATTCTTAGGCTACCAAGCTAAAAAGGGGCATATTCAGTTCGATAATCCAACATAGAAAGTATTTTTGATTACTTGTGTCTATTTTGTAAAACATTTATAAAATCGCATGTATTCTCATCCCAAAAAAAATAATAGATTTTAAAAGTGGGACTATAACTCACTTTCACAGATTTTTACTTCGTCGGGAAGTAAGACTGGGCCACTGGTCGATTCACGAACCTATAACAAATATGTACATATATATATCAAAGTATGTTCAAAATATATTTACAACACTTTTAATACATTTTGATGTTTTAAGTTTATTAAGTCAGCTGTCCTCTTTAATAACCTATAACTAGTTGTCCAAAGTTAGATGTACAGAAAAAAATTGATATATATTATCTTGAATCAATCCACGACCCAGTGTATACACGTCTCAAGCTAGATCACAACTCAAAGTATATATATTTTTGGAATCAACCTCAACCCTGTATAGCTAACTCCAACATTACTGCATATAGAGTGTCTATAGTTGTTCCAAATAATATATATACATGGGTCGATATGATATGTCAAAACATTTGCATACGTGTCTATGGTATCCCAAGATTACATAATATATTAAAATACATGTATAATACAATATAAGTTAGCTAGGATATGATTAATATAGATTTGTTACCAATTTTCACGTAGCTACAACAAGAAAAATTATCCAATCTTGATTTACCCATAACTTCTTCGTTTTAAATCCGTTTTGAGTGTTTCAAGTTGCTATGGTTTCATATTGAACTTAAGTTTATGAATCTAAACAGAAAAACTATAAGTTTATAGTCAGAAATACAGGTTACAAGTCGTTTTTGTAAAGGTAGTCATTTCAGTCGAAAGAACGACGTCTAGATGACCATTTTGGAAAACATACTTCTACTTTGAGTTTAAACATGATTTTTGGATATAGTTTCATGTTCATAAGAAAAATCATTTTCCTATAACAACAACTTTTAAATCAAAGTTTATCATAGTTTTTAATTAACTAACCCAAAACAGCCCGCGGTGTTACTACGACAGCGGATATCCGATTTTACGGTGTTTTCATGTTTCCCGGTTTTAAACCATTAAGTTAGCATATCATATAGATATAGAACATGTGTTTAGTTGATTTTAAAAGTAAAGTTAGAAGGATTAACTTTTGTTTGCGAACAAGTTTAGAATTAACTAAACTATGTTCTAGTGATTTCAAGTTTAAACCTTCGAATAAGGTAGTTTTATATATATGAATCAAATGATGTTATGAACATAATTACTACCTCAAGTTTAGTAGGTAAACCTACTAGAAGTGACAAGAAATGATCTAGCTTCAAAGGATCTTGGATGGCTTGAAAGTTCTTGAAGCAGAATCATGACACGAAAACAAGTTCAAGTAAGATTATCACTCGAATTAAGATAGTTATAGTTATAGGAATTGAATCAAAGTTTGTATATGAGTATTACCTTGATTTAGAATGATATCTTACTGTAAACAACAAGGATTTCTTGAGGTTGGATGATCACTTTACAAGATTGGAAGTGAGCTAGTAAACTTGGAAGTATTCTTGATTTTATGAAACTAGAACTTGTAGAATTTATGAAGAACACTTAGAACTTGAAGATAGAACTTGAGAGAGATCACTTAGATGAAGAAAATTGAAGAATGAAAGTTTTTTTAGGTGTTTTTGCTCGTTGGTATATGGATTAGATATAAAGGATGTGTAATTTTGTTTACATGTAAATAAGTCATGAATGATTACTAATATTTTTGCAATTTTATGAGATATTTCATGCTAGTTGCCAAATGATGGTTCTCACATGTGTTAGGTGACTCACATGGGCTGCTAAGAGCTAATCATTAGAGTGTATATACAAATAGTACATACATCTAAAAGCTGTGTATTGTACGAGTACAAATACGGGTGCATACGAGTAGAATTGTTGATGAAACTGAACGAGGATGTAATTGTAAGCTTTTTTGTTAAGTAGAAGTATTTTGATAAGTGTCTTGAAGTCTTCCAAAAGTGTATGAATACATATTAAAAAACTACATGTATATACATTTTAACTGAGTCGTTAAGTCATCGTTAGTCGTTATATGTAAATGTTGTTTTGAAACCTTTAGGTTAACGATCTTGTTAAATGCTGTTAACCCATTGTTTATTATATCTAAAGAGATGTTAAATTATTACATTATCATGGTATTATGATATATTAATATATCTTAGTATGATATATATACAGTTAAATGTTGTTACAACGATAATCGTTACATATATGCCGCGTTTCTAAATTCTTAAGTTAGTAGTCTTGTTTTACATATATAGTTCATTGTTAACACACTTAATGATATACTTAATTATCATTTTATCATGTTAAACATAGTGTATCAATATCTTAATATGATTCATATGTATTTAGTAAGACGTTGTTATAACGTTAATCGTTATATATATCGTTTCGAGTTTCTTAATTCAATAAACTCATTTTTATGTATATCACTCATTATTAATATACTTAGTGATATACTTACTTATCATAATCTCATGTTAACCATATATATATATCCATATATATATATCATCATGTAGTTTTTACAAATTTTTAACGTTCGTGAATCGCCGGTCAACTTGGGTGGTCAATTGTCTATATGAAGCACATTTTAAATAATCAAGTCTTAACAAGTTTGATTACTTAACATGTTGAAAACATTTAATCATGTAAATATAATAATTTCATTTAATATATATAAACATGGAAAAGTTCGGGTCACTACAGTACCTACCCGTTAAATAAATTTCATCCCGAAATTTTAAGCTGTTGAAGGTGTTGACGAATCTTCTGGAAATAGGTACGGGTATTTCAGCTTTATTTGATCTTCACGCTCCCAGGTGAACTCGGGTCCCCTATGAGCATTCCATCGAACCTTGACGATCGGTATCTTATTTTGCTTGAGCCTTTTAACCTCACGATCCATTATCTCGACGGGTTCTTCAATGAATTGTAGTTTTTCATTTAGTACTGCCTATCACCCACAAATTGATGGGTAAAGTGAAAGGACGATACAGACCCATGAAGACATGCTACGAGCATGTGTCATTGATTTCGGAAACAGTTGGGATCGACATCTACCGTTAGCAGAATTTTCTTACAACAACAGTTACCATTCGAGTATTGAAATGGTGCCGTTTGAGGCACTTTATGGTAGAAAGTGCAGGTATCCGATTTGTTGGAGTGAAGTGGGGGATAGACAGATTACGGGTCCAGAAATTCTCCAAGAAACTACAGAGAAAATCATTCAAATTCAACAACGGTTGCAAACCGCCCAAAGTCGACAGAAGAGCTACGCGGACATTAAGAGAAAAGATATATAATTTGAGATTAGAGAGATGGTCATGCTTAAGGTTTCACCTTGGAAAGGCGTTGTTCGATTCGGTAAACGGGGGAAACTAAATCCAAGGTACATTGGGCCATTCAAGATTATAGATCGTATTGGACCAGTAGCTTACCGACTTGACTTACCTCAACAACTCGCTGGGGTACATAATACTTTTCATGTCTCGAATCTAAAGAAAATTTTTGCTAAAGAAGATCTCACTATTCCGTTAGACGAAATCCAAATCAATGAAAAACTTCAATTCATCGAAGAACCCGTCGAAATAATGGATCGTGAGGTAAAAAGACTTAAGCAAAATAAAATACCAATTGTTAAGGTTCGATGAAATGCTAGTAGAGGACCCGAGTTCACCTGGGAACATGAAGATCAGATGAAGAAGAAATACCCGCACCTATTTTCAGAAGATGCGTCAACACCTCCAACAGCTTAAAATTTCGGGACGAAATTTATTTAACGGGTAGGTACTGTAGTGACCCGAACTTTTCCATGATTATATATTAAATGAAAACTATATTTACATGATTAAATGTTTCCAACAAGTTAAGAAATCAAACTTGTTAAGACTTGATTATTTAAAATGAGTTTCATGTAGACAATTGACCACCCGAGTTGACCGGTGATTCACGAACGTTAAAAACTTGTAAAACTTACATGATGATATATATATTGATATATATACATATATATATATATATATATATATATATATATATGTATATATATATATATATATATATAGTTAATAGGAGATTATGATAAGTAAGTATCTCCATAAGTATATTAATAATGAGTTATGTACATAAAAATATTGATACACTATGCTTAACATGATAAAATGATAGTTAAATATATCATTAAGGGTGTTAACAACAAACTACAAATGTAAAACAAGAATACTAACTTAAGAGTTTCGAAACAATATATATATATATATATATATATATATATATATATATATATATATATATATATATATATATATATATATATTTATATATATATATATATATATATATATATATATATATATATATGTAACGATTATCGTTGTAATAGTATTTTAACATATATATATATATATATATATATATATATATATATATATATATATGATGTTATGATATATTTATACACCATGTTATCATGTTAACATAACAATTTAATATCTCATTTAAGTATAATAACAATCGATTAATTACATTTAACAAGATCGATAACTTAAAGGTTTTGAAACAACACTTACATGTAACGACTAACGATGACTTAACGACTCAGTTAAAATGTAAATACATGTAGTGTATTAAGATTTATTAGTACACTTTTGAAAGACTTCATGACACATACCAAAGTACTTCTACTTAACAAAAACGCTTACAATTACATTCTCATTCATTTTCATCAACAATTCTACTCTTATGCACCTGTATTCGTACTCGTACAATACACAGCTCCTATATGTATATACTATTGGTATATACACTTCAATGATCAGCTATTAGCAGCCCTCATTTAGTCAACAAACATATGGAACCATCATTTGGCAACTAGCATGAATTATTACACTAAAAATCAAATCACAACTTGCATAAATGGACTAACCATTCACGTTTTTTATCACACTCTCATATACTTTCATTTTTCAATTTCCTTTCATCCATTTGATCTCTCTCTAGTTCTATGATGATGTTCTAATTGTTCTTCATCATATTCATCAAAATCTATATCAATCTAGCTCATAAATCCTAACCTATATCAACTTATAAAACAACTACTCAAGAAAACTTCAAGAACACTTTCAAGTTTACAAGTCTACTTCCAAGATTTGTAATCCATTCCAAGTAATCATCTAAGATCAAAAAACATTTGTCATTTACAGTAGGTTATCTTTCTTATTCAAGAACTTTCAAGCCATCCAAGATCCTTTGAAGCTAGATCATTTCTTGTCACTTCCAATAGGTTTACCTACTAAATTTGAGGTTCGTGAATCGACCAGTGGCCAAGTGTTATTTTCCGACGAAGGGATAATCTATGAAAGTGAGTTATAGTCCCACTTTTAAAATCTAATATTTTTGGGATGAGAATACATGCAGCTTTATAAATGTTTTACAAAATAGACACAAGTACGTGAAACTACATTCTATGGTTGGATTATTATACCGAATATCGCCCCTTCAAGTCTGTAACCTAAGAAATAGGAAAATGGCCCCTAATTGACGCGAATCCTAAAGATAGATCTTTGAGCCTAACAAACCCCATTCTGGAATTTGGAATGCTTTAGTACTTTGATTTAAATGGTGATTGCGATTGCCAATATTTAAAGCATACTTGCGAGTATGCGGGGGATATTCTATATGCATTATGTTAATATCGGTTATCAGGTGTTCATCATATGAATGATTTTTATACACTTGCGAGTGTAAGATTATTGAATAAATGAAATCTTGTGGTCTATTATTACGATTTGATAAATATATAGGTTAAACCTATAACTCACCAACATTTTTGTTGACGTTTTAAGCATATTTATTCTTAGGTGATTATTAAGAGCTTCCACTGTTGCATGCTAAATAAAGACAGGATTGGAGTCTGCATGCTTGTATAATATTGTTTAAAAATTGCATTCGAAGACTTAAGTTGTTGTGTAATATTATTGTAAACCATTATGTAATGGTCGTGTGAAAACGCTATATTTTAGATTATCATTATTTGATAATCTTCGTAATGTTTTTAAACTTTTATCGATAAAATAAAGGTTATGGTTTGTTTTTAAAACTCAAATGTAGTCTTTGAAAAACGTCTCATATAGAGGTCAAACCTCGCAACGAAATCAATTAATATGAAACGTTTATAATCGATATGAATGGGACATTTCAGTTTAGTTATGGTATCATATTATAATGTTAGAGAAAAGATATAAAGGAAAACAGTGAGAATCTTGAAGTAATCCAATTCACAATCACGGATGGAATAATATGAAGTGGGTTTATGCTTTTTCCAAAATATAAACACCAAAAGCAAATAGAAAAGGTTATTAGGTGGTTGTCTGAATGTGGGTTGGATGGTGATGTTACTATAGCTGTCGACAGAAAATAAAATAGGAGGAAAGGTGGTTTGTTTTGTTCTTAAATCAAACATATACAGATAGATGGTACATATTGGATTTAATTGGTTTTGTTAGTAGTTACACGTTAAGAAAATGTGGACGGCTTATTATTGGATTAATTAGTTAGTTAGTATTTAGTATTTATGTTATGGTTATTAATTGTTTAGAACTTTTGAATTGGTGTTGTGATTACCGATTCCCAAGGATTGAGGTAGATAGTGGAGTACATGGGGTTGTCCATGTAACTTCCATTTGCACGTCTCTTTTGTTTGGTATTTAAGTCCATGTGTTGTAATCATTTAATTTAAGGGAAATAGCAACAACATATAATATTTAATATTATATTTCCAATTATTATATATATATATATATATATATATATATATATACACACACACACACACATATCTATTTATAATTAATTGTTCGTGAATCGTCGGGAATGGTCGAAGGTCAATTGAATAAATGAAACAGTTCAAAATTTTTGAGACTCAACCTAACAGATTTTTCTTATCGTGTCAAAAATATTAAATCGTCTCGAGAGTTTGGTTTAAAATTAGTCGAAATTTTTTGGGTCTTCACAATACCTAAATGTTAAAGAAATTTCGTCCCGAAATTTGAGTGAGGTCGTCATGGCTAACAAATAAAATGTTTTCATGACGAATATGAGTTGATAAATAGAGTTTTATCATTATTGATTAATATAGATAAAATGATTCCGTTACTCGAAGAGTATGAGTGAAGCTATCACAAAAGAATGAAATGTAGTAAATAGAAGTTCGTCTTTACTTTTGACGTAGTCATTGTTGAATTCCAGAGTTCAAGGAATTTAAAGAAAATCTTTGTGATCTAAATAAGATTTGGTTCTTCGGTGATTAAAGAAATTAGGATTTCTTTAATTAAATGTGGTAATCTGCCTCGATTGCTACGTCTTGTTATTTCACTATAAATTCACTTTCTTTATTTCCTTACTGTCACCATTCTCATCTTACTTTCCTCAATTTCAACTTTCAAAAGATTGTTGAAATGTTTAATCCAGTTCTGATCCTTGATCTTATATTGACTATCGCCACAATCATCCTTCTCCTCCAACTCCCACCGGAGGAATCTGTTTACTTCTACTTTGCTATAGGGTTTATAGTGTTTATTATTCTCCCGTGTCTTTATATTGATATACGCATTGATATACACGGTTTGTAATTTCTATGTTGCTGTCGTGCTTATATTTTCTCTTATATTTTGGAGCTTCATGCTTTTGTTTTCTCTTCTCGACCTAAAGTAAAGCGATCAAGACGTCTCAGATTGTAGGTATGAAGTTCGAAAGAATATAACTAAAATTGTAAGCAGATGGAAAGATAATAGCACGATTTAACTTATTAAATTACCAGAATCACTGAGGATAGAACTATCAAGAATATTTTTTTTATATGTTCAGAGGTTAAATAGAATGAAACAGTTATGTAACATGGCACATGATGAGGGTAAGGTCTGTGAATCATCACGTTCCATTAGAAATTCAGCATGACTTACTGTAATATAATCATGTTGGCCGGGCATCATTATATTATACTAACTCATTCTTCAATTCCCTACACTTCTCCAGAAATCATTCATAATTTAAACTCGAAGGTTTTAGAAGTTTAAAAACTAAAACTGTTTCCTTTATGATGTAACATAGATAGCACGAAGAGATAAATGATTTCGGACAAGAACGGTTATGAATATATCTTCAGAAATATTGAAGATATTTATACTTAAAGATGCGATGATATCTTAGAGTTTAAAATATTTAAGATCAGAAGATGATGAAAAAATTTGTCCGCAAGGATTTAGAATAAGTAGGAGCAAGATATTTGTTTAAAGGTTTCGGCAGATACTGAATCATCTGGATTCGTCAAGTAGAGGTTTGGTCTTTATGATTTGTCCACAGTCTCCTTCATGGTTTGCTCAATCCGTTTTCCAGCACCAATTTTCTATTGAGTGTTTCCAACACTCCATTCTTTATCATCAAAATTTTGGCCATTAAGACCATCTATATCTTTTGTTGCTTCATCAGCATTCGATGTAATCATATTTGAATCATTGGTTATCAATCCGAGGTGTTTTCAAGAATTTCGAAGGATTTGAACGTAGGATGTAATCGTCAAGATATAAATGATTGTTTAAGATGAAATCAAGTGGAAAACTTGAAGAAATGTTTAGTCTAATATGTTATAATCAATATTTTAATACCTTTTAATTGTCCAATGTTAGTAGTCCAATGTTAATAGTCCAATATATAATCTTAGAATTAAGCGACGTATGTCTCAATTAATTATATTATATTGTATCGGGATTAACCAAGACTAGTATATTATGGCAGTATTTAAATGACGATATTTAAAGTGCGTAAAATAAATAACAGTATTTAAATGACGATAAATAAAGCGTGTAAAATAAATAACAGTATTTAAATGACAATAAATAAAATTGCGAGTATTAAAAATTGCGATAATTAATTGCGATAATTAAAATGGCAATAAATAAAATGTAATAAGGAAATAGTCATAACGGGTATAGGAACAGTTAGCTAGGATTTGATTAGTATAGATTTATAATTTTTACGTAGTTAATTAATTGGTTACTAATAAATTTTATTTTGTCCATTATTTTCTTCATTATGCCACTTGTCAAATCTTGACTTGGATTCTGATCGGTAAATATCCGAATAGGAAATTAGATTGAAAATGGTTATTCTTCGGTGAACGAATACATATATCTGTGGATGTAGGTAGGATAGTTCAATGACCGTTGAATCGGATTTGAATGATAGCATATGTGACTTTAATTATGATAAAAGCCTTTTAAAGCTTATCTTTCTCGGGTATTACCTACCCGTTAAAAAAATTCACACGTCATAGTTAATATGAAAAGAATTTTTATTAGGATCTCGAGATATACATAAACATATATACATATATCTTTTAATCGTGAACCAAAAGTAATGAATTAATATTTCATAATTCATCATTTTCGGCACTCTTCGGTGTATGTGGTGCCTACGGAGCTTGTAGTGATTGCAGTGCTTGTGGTGCTAGAAAGGATGCTGGTACTGGTGGTGTTGCTGGTGGTTTTGGTACTGCTTGTGGTGCCTGCATAGTAGATGCGAGCCTGGTTTCCAAATCGAACACCGTCACCTCCAGGGTTTCTATTTACGCTCGAGTCTATGAATTAGTTCTACCCATTATTCCGTAAGGTTTGACAAATCTTGATATTTAGTTCGAAGTCTTCTAACTTCTTCTAACAATCCTATCTGATTAGAATTCAGGAGTAGAGGATGAATACTATCTTTAACTACATCGAGTCAGCCTTCGAGGCAGAAAATCCTTACGAAAAAAGTTAAAACGTTATTGTGAACAGGTTCGCCGGTAAGCGGATCGAGTACTCTGACGTTAGGTGGCAAGTTCGGCTCGTGATATGGAGTACCTTCTTCATTTCTCCATAGGGTAAGTATTTCGTGAACCCATCCCCATTTTCTAAAGAAATGACGGTAGTTGATCGGTTGGTGCGCTCCCATCACACTATCTTCGGAGCTGGAGGAACTTGGTCTATTCGAAGAGGCCATCTTACGCGATCACAGAAAGTTATGAAATGATTCTTGATATGAATTGAGGGTTGAATACTAGATGATATTTCCGTCTTCTCGAATACATATATATAGCAAAAAGATTCCGTAATTTATGGATGAAATTTCGAAAAGTGCCAAATAAGATCCACGGTAATAGATATGATAGGATATGATTCATCTATACACCGTGTATGCAATAAATGCAAAAACACGTGTCAAGACTTAGGAATGATAAACAGGTAATTGTCCACTAGGAATGATAAACAAAACTTATAATATGCAGCTAAAGTCGAAGTCCAGACTCATTAATGCATCCTAACAACTATCAGTTAGACACACTAATGCAAGACCTGGTTCGCTAAGACCACCGCTCTGATACCACAAGTCATAACCCGTCCAAATCCACCTGGACGAATGCAATAACATTTGTTCCCATTGTGATGAACGACTCCAAGATATATATTTAAAATGAGCAAATGCACAGCAGAAGATTTCTTTCAGACCTGAGAATAAACATGTTTTAAAAGTGTCAACCAAAAGGTTGGTGAGTTCATAGGTTTATCGTAAACAATAAAATTCAGTAATTTTGATAGACCACAAGATTTAAATACAGTACACCTATCTCGTGTACGAAACATTTTTCATAAATGCTTGGCAGAGTAGGTTCGTATCCTTTTCTCCCTCGTAGGTTGCCTCGCGATTTTTAATAATCGTAGACATATCTCGTGTACAAAATAACATACACATAACCTGTGTATAAAATCATTCCTTCTATATATAACCTTTGCTTGATAACCGACCTTAACATTTAATGCGTATCATGAATATCCCCAAAATAAATAGAACTTTCAGTCTGTAATAAATATATAAACCTCGAAGTACTAAACACCACGCCCACTAGCTCTTCCGTCTAGTGAACATTCTGGGTGGGAGTGTCAAACCCGGTAGCTACCTTTAGGATTCGCGTGAATTTGGGGACAGTTCCCAAATTCTTAGGTTACCAAGCTATAATAATCAGGGGGAAATATTCGATATAACAACTTACAGAACTTCTGTCTGTATAATAATTCATTCGAGGAATGTTTTGATTGTGTCTATCTTGTCAAACATTTATAAAAGCATTTCATGTATTCTCAGTCCCAAAAATATATATTGCAAAAGCATTTAGTAAAAAAAAAAGAGCAAATGAAACTCACAATATGATATTTTGTAGTAAAAATATGCATACGACGGAACTGAACAATGCAGGGTTGGCCTCGGATTCACGAACCTATATCAATTATGTATATTAATACATGTAATGGAAATCGAACATATTTATATCTTATTAGTGATTTTAATTGTTATTTTAAATCATGTGTTTCATTAATAACTTAATTAATTACATTTATTAATATTTATTATATAAATATTACTATAGTTATGTTACATGTAATAATTATATTTTATATAAATAATATTTGTTGTAAAAATAATAATAATACTAATGGTAATATTAGTAATACAAATGATGATAATAATAATAATAATAATAATAATGTTAAAAATAATAATTTTAATGTTAAAATAATAATGATTTTAATAATAATAATAATAATAACAATAACAATAATAATAATAATAATAATAATAATAATAATAATAATAATAATAATAATAATAATAATAATAATAATAATAATAATAATAATAATAATAATAATAATAATAATAATAATAATAATAATGAAACATGATTAGGAACTTAGGAATCAACAGATTTAACTCACACAATGGCAGAATTATTGAATCAAACCCTCTAGTGAATAGGTTAAGCTTTTTGGGATTAATTTTGTAGTGACCCGAACTTTTCCATGTTTATATATATTAATTGAGATTGATATTTACATGATTAAATGTTTCCAACATGTTAAGCAATCAAACTTGTTAAGACTTGATTAATTGAAATATGTTTCATATAGACAATTGACCACCCAAGTTGACCGGTGATTCACGAACGTTAAAACTTGTAAAAACTATATGATGACATATATATGGATATATATATAGTTAACATGATACTATGATAAGTAAACACATCATTAAGTATATTAACAATGAACTACATATGTAAAAACAAGACTACTAACTTAATAATTTTTAAACGAGACATATATGTAACGATTATCGTTGTAAAGACATTTAATGTATATATATCATATTAAGAGATATTCATACATGATAATATCATGATAATATAATAATTTAAAATCTCATTTGATATTATAAACATTGGTGATCATGCATATTTTAACCGAGGGGTCTTAACATGCTTGCTCAACGTAAAGGAGGGGTTTAAGGATCTTAGAACGTGGCTCTCCGGTCCGGCTACCGTGAATAACCCTGGCCGACATGATGACGTCGGCGGGGTGGCCAAGTGATTAAGTCCACCTTCGATGACGTCCGTCGATCAGAAGGCCCCAAGCAAGGTTGTAGGTACCGGTTAATAAAGAACTCACCTGTTAACCTTTAGAAGATGATAGAGGATGTAAGTTACGTAGGATGTGTGGTAGAAGATGGCTACGTAACGTGGTATATTGCTAACGACGATTAGGGTTTGTATTTATAGGCAAACCCTAATTCTAGAACCGTCATAGGATAGTGATAATCGTTTCCATAACCATCTCCCCCGAATCACGGATATAATTATGGAAAAGATATTTGCTCAACCGCCGTAAAGGGACCAGATACGGATCCGCATGCCGCATGACGCATGAGAGCACCCCGCATACGCACTATAGCGCATGCCCGTGTGTATGTTACATGCGCATGCGGGCTGCGGTATCATTAAGTCCCCCCAGTTTGATGTTATATGACGCAAGTCATATGATATCAAACTATTAAGCGAAAAAAGAGAAAACAAAAGGACAACGAGCATTTAATGTCCTCGCGTGCGCCTCGATGCCTGTCACAATCGCAGAAGCCCATTCGGCTGACAAGACATAAAGTAACAATGCCGCAGGCGCGTGCGAACCACGCGCGTGTTTGTAATCATTCTTAACTGACACCACGCGCGATCAGCAAATGCTACCCGTCGATTGCATTACACGTGTATGGCCACGATAACACCATTCCAACCCCCGCTCCCCCAAACTTGCCTATAAATAGCCCCAAATCACACTCATTTTCACTTTTACGGTGTCAAGCTTCCCAAATACGCTCTCGCCTTCAAATCCTATCAATTCCGATCAACTCCGTCATATTCCGATCGTCATTTAAAGGTCAGTCGTTCTCCATTCATCTAAAAATGACCAAAGCTAATGAAACTTTCGTAGAGAATGTAGAGTCCAACATAGGCCAGAAAAACATCGACCACTTAGTTAAGCAATACCCCCCTCTAGCGGGTTATAATCCGGTACCACCTCTGCCTAGCCAGCGAGCCTATCAGCCACCAGAGAATAAGGTGGCGATCTACGAACATGCTTTTAAGCATGGTAATTTTAGGGTTCCACCCACCGACTTCTTTTTAGGCGTACTAGATCATTTCAAAGTAGGGCTAGGGCAATTGCACCCGTATGCTATAGGCAAAATCGTTCTATTCGAGATGTGGTGTGTTGCACTCAACACAGTACCATTGGTGAAGGTTTTTTGCCACCTATTCCGCTTAGCCAACCACCATAAATCTTGGTTCACCTTCTTCGCACGCCAAAATTTCACAAAAACCCCGAAATCGAATGCGGGAAGTTGGAAAGAAACTTTTTTCTTCGTCGACCAGACCGTAGTAGGCACTGGCTTCCCGCAGATGCTTATTTGGTGCGAGAAGGTAGAAAAAGATGTGAACAAGATGCCAGCGTTGGATGACGAGGAGAAAAAGTTGTTGAAGCAGTGCGTCAACGCACAACTGGTGCACCGTTCGTATGGTAATGTTATGCTGCGGTTGGGGAAGATCTCCGCGTATTGGCCTTGGGAGGATGTGCGGCCAGCCATAGTTGGCCCCGATGGAAAGGGTAGGAATAGCATAAACGCGTACTTACATAAATTTTTGTATATTTTCTAACGCAGGCGTTTATTGTTTGCAGAGATGAGGATGAAGAAGGTGCTAACCGCGGAGGAGATTGCTGGGATCTCTTTCCGCAAGCAGGATGTGGACAAACAGCTAGAGCAAGCAGCTGCTAGCGAACATGTGGAGGAAACGCCGGCGGAGTCAGGCAATAAACGCAAGGCGGCTGGGACGTCCGAGGCTCAGAAGAAGAAGAAGAAGACTCCTAAGCAGCTGGAGGATATGCGCAACGACAATTTTGTTGCCATCGAGCCGCGGTCCGTAGACCTACCTCCCCCCATTAATGGTGAGCGTTTATTTTTTCGCATGTATACCGCGTAGAAAAAGCTGCGTACTAATCTGAGTATTTTGCAGAGCATGTGGAGGAGACGCAGCCAACAACACCGCGGGTCAACCCCGAGCTGCAGGCCACTGCCACATCCAAAGACAAGGCGATCCCCGTCGAGTCTGAGTCTACATTACCTCCTCCGCAAGGCAGCTTCCGTGTTGCCAACCTCCGCCAACTTTGCCAGTCCTCCGCAGAAAATGCTGCGGAGCAATCTGCATTCTTGCAGCAAATCTTCCCAGCAGAGTTCCGCGAGCAACTGGCCGCGCTGCCGTTTAACCAGGCGCTCAACGCCTTTGTCCCGAACGGGCTGGTATTCTTTGGGATGTTTGCGGACCAAGCCCGTCGATCCTCCAGCCTATACGATGTTGCACTGCGCAAAGAGGTGGAGTTGGGTTTGCTGCAGGCGGGTGTAGATCAGGTCAAGAAGGATAGGGACACTGCTGAGGAGGCCCGCAAAGCTGTTGAATTGACTGCGGCCGAAACCAAGACCCTCTTGATTCAAGAAAGAAAAAAGAATCAAGAGCTTGTGGGTGCGGTTGATCAGGCGAAGGGGGAAACTGAGCGAGTGAGGCTGGAGTTGGAAAAGGTGACGAGGGAGAGGGACGATGCGGTTACCGACCGCGAGCTGGCCGAGGCAGATATGACAAAGCTGCGCACCGCACTCCCCGCAATTGCGCAGAAAGTGATGGACTCCGAGCCCGTGTCCGACCGGTTTAATGCCTATGTCAATGCGGTCAAGGACCATGAGGTGAACAAGGCTGTGCGGGAAGTGATCCAGGCATGCGGCCTAACTCCACCGTTCCCCGACATTGTCCAAAAGAAATTAAAGGAGGGAACGGCCGCGGCGCTGCTGGAGGCGGAAGAGGCAATCAAGTCCATCCCTATCCCTTTGATCAATGCGTTTGCGGCTGACCCGACGATGCCGCTTGATGGGTTTTTGAAGGAGGATTACTAGAGTAGTTTGTGCCGTAAGCCCTAATCTTAGGCAGGTAATTGTAAATGTATTTTGGAGCCCTAAGTCCCATGTTGGGCAGGCATGTGAAACAATTACTTATGTAATAATTTATTTGGATGTGTATATATGTTTGTCTGTTATGCATGCGTGATATCCTTGTTTATATATCGCGAATCAAAACAAATTATGAACCACATGCGCATGCGCATAGTTAACCACAACTTATGCGTATGCGGATGGTACTGCGTAAAATAAACCAATATTTTAACTTACCTTTAACAATTTAGACTCAAAAGCTACTGCGCTATTGCTTTGTCATATACTAGAGGTGCACTATTAGTTGTATGGTAAGCAAACGCAACTAAAAACAAACCAATGTTTTTATGCTTAGGAGTTCCTCAAGCAAACCAATGCGAGAGCGATTACGCACAAGCAAACCAATGCTTGTATATTTTTTTTAAAAGTCGACTTTGCAGCCATCTAGTCTGCGTGGCGCTTGGCTAGGGGAAAACCAATTCCCTTCACCTGCCGTTATTGTCTAGCCTTGTAACCAAACAGGCTTCTGCCGCACGGGGGCTAGAGGACACCCCTTAAGTAGGCAGGAAACGCATACAAAAAATATAAATGGACAACAAAAGTATGCACATGTAATTATTTTTATTTGGCATTAATTATGATTACAACTGCGACATATCCGAAAGGATGAAAAATACAAAAAATAATGTGCTAAACAAATTGGAGTGATCAAGTCCATCTAGCTACATGTAACATTTTTTCAATAACGTCGCATGCCAAGTGCGTTTCACAGGTTTGCCATCTAATGTCTCTAGATGGTATGCCCCGGTGTTGCTTGCTTTTGCTACCCTGTATGGGCCCTCCCAACGAGGTCCCAGTTTCCCAGTATCTTCCGCATGACTTGCATCGTTCTGGCGCCAAACCAAATCACCGCACTTATAAGTGCGTGAACGTACACGCTGATTGTAATACTTTGCGATTTTCTGCTTGTTATTTGCTTCGTTAACAGCCGCAGAGAGTCTGCGTTCTTCAAGCAGATTAAGATTTTCCCGCAGAGCTTCAGAGTTATTTTGCTCATCAAAGTTTTGTATGCGGAACGTTGGTACCCCAATCTCTGCGGGTACAACAGCTTCTGACCCATAAACCAAACTAAACGGAGTCTCACCAGTGCTTGCTTTGGGTGTGGTTCTATGCGCCCATAAAACCTTTGGAAGCTCATCCACCCAACCAACGCGGTCATGACCCAACCTTGCCTTGATTCCAGCAACTATATCTCGGTTGGTAACTTCGCACTGGCCATTCGCCTGCGGATGCGCAACTGAAGTTAAAGTTTGCTTAATATTAAGCTCCGCACACCAACTGCGAAAAGGATCGCCGGCAAATTGTGTACCGTTATCACTAACAATTTCATTGGGTATGTCGAATCGACATACAATGTCTTCCCATACAAAATTCCGCACTCTTTTCCCTGAAATTGTTGCCAGCGGTTTCGCTTCGACCCACTTCGTGAAGTAATCGATTGCAACAATTAAGAATTTGACATTTCCTGCGTGTGCAGAGTATGCGTAAGATAATGACGTAAGTAGCATATTTAGCAAATGAATGGCAATATTACCTTGGCCTTTGGGGAATGGTCAGACTATGTCGATCGCCCATTTGCAGAATGGCCATGGTGAGGAGACCGGTATCATTGGATGCGCAGGTGCCCTGCTGATAGGTGCATGTATTTGGCATGATTCGCATTGCTTGACAATACGCGCCGTATCTGCGTACATAGTAGGCCAATAATAACCTAACCGCATGATTTTTGACACAATGGACCTGTGTCCCGAATGAAGGGCGCATGCACCCTCATGCACCTCGCGTATAACTTCCTCTGCCTCTTTCGGACCTACGCACCTTAAATGCGGTCCCAAATAGTTTCTTCGATACAAGACGTCACCCTCGAGGGCATAAAGCGGTGCCTTTGTGCGGACTTTCTTCGCATCAGAGGAGTCCGCGGGTGAAGTGCCGTCCCGTAAAAAAGCGATGATGGGCGTCATCCACGTTGGGCTTGATTCCTCAACCGGTGCCACTAGAGGCATCATGACAATAGATTTTGCGTTGAGTTCCTCTATTAGAATTTTCTTACCCATATGATCAAAAGCCAAGGCAGCTAGTTTGCTTAGCGCATCCGCCTTCTTATTTTGCCCCCGCATTACGTGCGAGATTTGAAAAGCCTCGAACTGGTCAGCGAGATTATGAACAAGCGATAAATATTGCTGCATAGCAATGTCGTGCGCTTCGAAGTCTCCGCAGACTTGATTGCATACTAGCTTTGAATCCACGTAAGCGTGCAAGATTTTAACATTTAGCTTATGCGCGATGCGCATACCTGCTAGCAGAGCCTCATACTCTGCTTCATTGTTTGTGATAGCAAAATTAAACCGCAGTGCGTACGTATGTTCCTCACCGCCTGGACCTGTCAAAATTACACCTGCGTCTGCGCCAGATGCGCTACACGCACCATCGGTGTATAATTCCCATGGTGATAGAACAGGTGCGGGCGGATCTTGATGTTCTGCTGACGCTTCGACATCCGTAGGTATTTCTGCTAGGTAGTCAGCAAGTATTTGACCCTTAACCGCACTGCGTGAAGAAAAGTTTATTTCATGTTCTCCCAATTCGACTGCCCACTTGGCCATTCGGCCAGAAATCTCGGGCTTGTACAGTACCTGAATGAAATAAAATGATTGCGTTAGTCAATGCGGTAACCCCGGTCATTGCCGCAAAGTAATCATGTACCAACCTGTTTGATTGGCTGATCAGTTAGAACCACAATCGGATGTGCTTGAAAGTATCGGCGTAAACGCCGCGCTGTATGGACAAGCGCATATACTAACTTCTCTATTGGCGAGTAGTTTACTTCGCTTGATGTCAGCGTCTTGCTTACGAAGTAGACCGGCATTTGTGTCTGAGAAAACCTCAGCGTTAAAGTTCTGCGAAATAAATAATGCAAGTAAATTGATAAGTTACCTTTTCGCGGTCTGCGATGAGAACTGAACTGATTGCTTCCTTTGATGCCGCAAGGTACAGCATTAACGTCTCCCCAGGGACTGGCGCAGTAAGTGTTGGTAACTCTGCAAGCACCTTTTTCATCTCCTGAAAGGCTGATTCTGCTTCCTGAGTCCAGACAAAATCCTTTTTCTTCAAACAGTTTTTCAAAGTGTTAAAGAATGGTAGCTGACGCTCTGCGGCTTTTGACAAAAACCGCGTGATTGCTGCGAGCTTCCCAGTGAGACTCTGCACATCTTTCTTTGTTTTCGGAGATGGTAAATTATCAATAGCTTCAATCTTTTTGGGATTAGCCTTGATACCCCGCGCTGTCACCACATTACCTAGAAACTTGCCTTCCTCCTCTCCAAAGCTACATTTAAGCGGATTAAGCTTCATGTTGATCCTTCGCAGAGACGCAAACGTTTCTAGGATGTCTGCGAGCATGTCTTCTTCGGTGTTGCTTTTGATTACCAAGTCATCGACATACGCTTCAAGATTTCTGCCAATTTGAGGCTTGAATGCTGCGTCAATTACACGCTGATAGGTCGCGCCCGCGTTCTTCAAGCCGAAAGGCATCTTTGTGTAACAATAAATACCCTGCGGCGTATGAAAAGCAGTCTTGTCTTCGTCTTCCGCAGCCATTAGAATTTGGTGATAACCTTTGTATGCGTCCAGAAAGCACTTATATCTGAATCCAGACAAAGATTCAACCTTCCAGTCTATCTCCGGGAGAGGGTAATTGTCTTTAGGACATGCTTTGTTAATGTCTTTAAAATCAACGCACATTCGCCAGTTACCATCAGCCTTTTTCACCAACACCGGATTGGCAACCCATGTTTGATAACGCACTTCGCGTAGAATGTTTGCTTTGACAAGGTTGTCTACTTCTGCGCATAGCCAATCACTGCGGTCTAAAGCCATATGTCGCTTCTTTTGTCTAACAGGTGTGAGCGATGGATTAACATTCAATTTATGTTCCGCAATGTCCCGCGGGACACCTGTCATATCTGATTCGCGCCATGCGAAAACATCTGCGTTTGCGGACAATATACCATGTAACTTAGCCTTGGTTTCAGCTGATAAACCTGCGCCGATTTTTATACCCTTATCTGGATGCAAGCGATTAGCAATGACCGCACTGCTTGCAATCTGCTCCCCGACGCTAGGGATGTTAATTTGCACAACTGACGCACATATCTCAATCGTTTGATGTGACGCCATTGTGGCAACTCCTCCCTTAGTAGGAAACTTAATCAAACCGTGCACTACCGAAGGTATGATGTTAAAACGCCGTATGAAATTTCTTCCCAGTAGCGCATTATATCGCGAAGTCGAGCGAACCACATAGAAGTCAACTAATTCGTTCCTTGTTAACTGCGGATTCCTGTCATCTTCGAGCTCTATTAATAACTCTATCCGTCCCACGGGCCATGAGCTTTCTCCGGAAAAACCAGACAGCGTGATATCAGACGGACGTAGCTGCGCCTTCACATGTTCGGGAAGAAATTGATAGCAATGCTCGTACATAATGTCAACGCCGCTCCCAGTGTCGACATGCATGCGCTTGACCTGCACCCCGCAAGAAGGAATGCGGCACTTGATAATGATAGGTTCATTCACCATGTCAATTGTCATCACAGGAGGGAAAGTGATTGGAAGAAGTTCCCAATCCTGATGATCGTTATACTTTCTTCGCTGACCTAATTTCTCTGCATCAACCATGTTAATGGTTAAATCAGCATTTTTGGTCTTATCCACTTTCTGCCACGCGAAGGTTTTAGTTTTTGACCCCTCTTCTGCGGCTTTCCCTTTATCTTTCTTTGGCGGTTTGAGGTGATCCAACTTACCCGCACGGAGCGCCTCCAGTACCCGTTCCATCAAGTTTTTACACCTATTCGTATCGTGCCCGTAATCATCGTGAAATTCACAATACTTTGTCTTATCCCGCTTACCAAATTCTGTAAGCGGAGTTGGGACCGCGAAGGTCGCGCATACTGGCTCCGTCGCCAAAATTTCTTTGGGCGTTTTGGATAAGCTTTTAAGAAGCGCATAGTTCTGATTGTTGATGCCGCGCTGATTATTGTTTCGATAATTGGCACTTGATTTCCCTTTATCATTCCTGATAGGACCACCGCTAGGATACCTTTCGCGAGAGTTGTTACCACGATTTTGATCGCGCGAACGATCATCATCGTCCTTCCTCTCGTTGCGTGTGCTAGCTGTTGGAATGTCATTATCTTCGCCACTCCGCATATAGTCGTGGCATTCATTAAGCGCCTCAGCATAAGTTGTTGGGACTGTATGGCGCAGACGCCTTACCAGTGTTGGATGACGTTCTGAGTTTATACCATGTATGAGTCCGGAAATCTGTTGCTCTGGTTTGAGATCTGGTATACGCAGGCACTCATTAGTATACCTTGTGAGAAATTTGCCCAAAGATTCCTTGGACTTCTGCACGATGTCATGGCATTCAATGTGAGTGCGCTTGCGTGGTCTCTGATTCTGATATTGCAGTAAAAACTTTGTCCGCAGATCCATAAACCCGGCAATACTACCCGCCGGCAACTTATTAAACCACTCACGAGCAATACCCTGTAGTGTCATAGGAAATATCTGACACGCAACCGGATCCACCCAGCCTTGAGTGCGCATTGCGCCTTCGAAGCGCTGTAAAAAATCATCTGGATCGGTCAGGCCATTGTAAGTACCCAACGTGCTAGGTATCTTTGGTGCTGATGGAAACGGGTAGGCGGATATATGCGGAGGAAACTTGTCAAAGGTAGTCGGTAGCTCGAAGGGTGGTTTAACAGGATCCCCTTTCAAATTTGCAAAGAAACGCTTCATCATGTCCTGAACAAAGTCAGGTTGTGAAAATAAGTGAACCATATCGGGAGGTGCGGCCTGCATGAATTGACTTGCAAGATTTGCCTGCCCTTGAACATTTTGCCAAGGTTGACCCTGCGTCTGCGGATATGACCAAGGCTGCTGCGTTGGAAAAGAGGGATAACTTGAAGACGCAGAGTACACAGGTGGCTGTAAAGGAAGCGAAACCTGTGGCGCAGATATCTGCGAAACTTGAGGATACACACTTAAAAGCCCAACTGTATGCGCTGTGCTTTGCTGCTGCGCTGTTATCGGCGCCCAATGAGAGTTCGCATCTGGGATGACCCCAAATCCCCAACTATTAAGTAACGCCTGCGCATCCGCAGGAGTTAAAAATTGTGAAACTGGGCGCGGTGGTTGCCAAGGTTGCAACGGTGTAAATGACGAATTCTGCTGAATGCTCTGCGTATGCAGAGGTATTGAAACAGTGGTACTGTAAATAGGTACCTGGCCGCAGCAAACCACATGCGGCCCCGTTGTTCCACCGCCAACGCCTGCAAAGATGACCCTTGGATCCACTGTCGAAAAGTCCAGCCGCGTGGTTGTGACTGGTGAGTTTGCTCTTGGCGGTGTGACCCCGTCTGAATATATCGGCTTGTACCTCTGAAAGGGTTCGCCGGATATAGGTGGAGGGTATATCGTGTATCCCGCCTGAGTAGCGGCCTCCGTAGTCATAACCGGTGTATGTTGACTACCAGACGGTGCATTCTGAACATCTGTTTGGGTATGTTCCGATGATTCCTCGGAAGTCATGATACTGTTAAAGAAAAAATTCAAAAATTTTGTAAATAACGAGTCATACAATTCAAAACCTTAAAAGAAAAAGCAATTAAACAGTCTTGAATTAATTCGACTCTCAATGAAAGCACCACTTGATCATGCATATTTTAACCGAGGGGTCTTAACATGCTTGCTCAACGTAAAGGAGGGGTTTAAGGATCTTAGAACGTGGCTCTCCGGTCCGGCTACCGTGAATAACCCTGGCCGACATGATGATGTCGGCGGGGTGGCCAAGTGATTAAGTCCACCTTCGATGACGTCCGTCGATCAGAAGGCCCCAAGCAAGGTTGTAGGTACCGGTTAATAAAGAACTCACCTGTTAACCTTTAGAAGATGATAGAGGATGTAAGTTACGTAGGATGTGTGGTAGAAGATGGCTACGTAACGTGGTATATTGCTAACGACGATTAGGGTTTGTATTTATAGGCAAACCCTAATTCTAGAACCGTCATAGGATAGTGATAATCGTTTCCATAACCATCTCCCCCGAATCACGAATATAATTATGGAAAAGATATTTGCTCAACCGCCGTAAAGGGACCAGATACGGATCCGCATGCCGCATGACGCATGAGAGCACCCCGCATACGCACCATAGCGCATGCCCGTGTGTATGTTACATGCGCATGCGGGCTGCGGTATCATTAATTGGGTTAACAACATTTAACAAGATCGTTAACCTAAAGGTTTCAAAACAACACTTACATGTAACGACTAACGATGACTTAACGACTCAGTTAAAATGTATATACATGTAGTGTTTTAATATGTATTTATACACTTTTTAAAGACTTCAATACACTTATCAAAATACTTCTACTTAACAAAAATGCTTACAATTACATCCTCGTTCAGTTTCATCAACAATTTTACTCGTATGCACCCGTATTCGTACTCGTACAATACACAGCTTTTAGATGTATGTACTATTGGTATATACACTCCAATGATCAGCTATTAGCAGCCCATGTAAGTCACCTAACACATGTGGGAACCATCATTTGGCAACTAGCATGAAATATCTCATAAAATTACAAAAATATGAGTAATCATTCATGACTTATTTACATGAAAACAAAATTACATATCCTTTATATCTAATCCATACACCAACGACCAAAAACACCTACAAACACTTTTATTCTTCAATTTTCTTCATCTAATTGATCTCTCTCAAGTTCTATCTTCAAGTTCTAAGTGTTCTTCATATATTCTACAAGTTCTAGTTACATAAAATCAAGAATACTTTCAAGTTTGCTAGCTCACTTCCAATCTTGTAAGGTGATCATCCAACCTCAAGAAATCTTTGTTTCTTACAGTAGGTTATCATTATAATACAAGGTAATAATCATATTCAAACTTTGGTTCAATTTTTATAACTATAACAATCTTATTTCAAGTGATGATCTTACTTGAACTTGTTTTCGTGTCATGATTCTGCTTCAAGAACTTCGAGCCATCCAAGGATCCGTTGAAGCTAGATCCATTTTTCGCTTTTCCAGTAGGTTTATCCAAGGAACTTAAGGTAGTAATGATGTTCATAACATCATTCGATTCATACATATAAAGCTATCGTATTCGAAGGTTTAAACTTGTAATCACTAGAACATAGTTTAGTTAATTCTAAACTTGTTCGCAAACAAAAGTTAATCCTTCTAACTTGACTTTTAAAATCAACTAAACACATGTTCTATATCTATATTATATGCTAACTTAATGATTTAAAACCTGAAAACACGAAAAACACCGTAAAACCGGATTTACGCCGTCGTAGTAACACCGCGGGCTGTTTTGGGTTAGTTAATTAAAAACTATGATAAAATTTGATTTAAAAGTTGTTATTCTGAGAAAATGATTTTTATTATGAACATGAAACTATATCTAAAAATTATGATTAAACTCAAAGTGGAAGTATGTTTTCTAAAATGGTCATCTAGACGTCGTTCTTTCGACTGAAATGACTACCTTTACAAAAACGACTTGTAACTTATTTTTCCGACTATAAACCTATACTTTTTCTGTTTAGATTCATAAAATAGAGTTCAATATGAAACCATAGCAATTTGATTCACTCAAAACGGATTTAAAATGAAGAAGTTATGGGTAAAACAAGATTGGATAATTTTTCTCATTTTAGCTACGTGAAAATTGGTAACAAATCTATTCCAACCATAACTTAATCAACTTGTATTGTATATTATGTAATCTTGAGATACCATAGACACGTATACAATGTTTCGACCTATCATGTCGACACATCTATATATATTTGTTTCGGAACAACCATAGACACTCTATATGTGAATGTTGGAGTTAGCTATACAGGGTTGAGGTTGATTCCAAAATATATATAGTTTGAGTTGTGATCAATACTGAGATACGTATACACTGGGTCGTGGATTGATTCAAGATAATATTTATCGATTTATTTCTGTACATCTAACTGTGGACAACTAGTTGTAGGTTACTAACGAGGACAGCTGACTTAATAAACTTAAAACATTAAAATATATTAAAAGTGTTGTAAATATATTTTGAACATACTTTGATATATATGTATATATTGTTATAGGTTCGTGAATCAACCAGTGGCCAAGTCTTACTTTCCGACGAAGTAAAAATCTGTGAAAGTGAGTTATAGTCCCACTTTTAAAATCTAATATTTTTGGGATGAGAATACATGCAGGTTTTATAAATGATTTACAAAATAGACACAAGTACGTGAAACTACATTCTATGGTTGAATTATCGAAATCGAATATGCCCCTTTTTATTAAGTCTGGTAATCTAAGAATTAGGGAACATACACCCTAATTGACGCGAATCCTAAAGATAGATCTATTGGGCCTAACAAACCCCATCCAAAGTACCGGATGCTTTAGTACTTCGAAATTTATATCATATCCGAAGGGTGTCCCGGAATGATGGGGATATTCTTATATATGCATCTTGTTAATGTCGGTTACCAGGTGTTCACCATATGAATGATTTTTATCTCTATGTATGGGATGTGTATTGAAATATGAAATCTTGTGGTCTATTATTATGATTTGATATATATAGGTTAAACCTATAACTCACCAACATTTTTGTTGACGTTTTAAGCATGTTTATTCTTAGGTGATTATTAAGAGCTTCCGCTGTTGCATACTTAAATAAGGACGAGATTTGGAGTCCATGCTTGTATGATATTGTGTAAAAACTGCATTCAAGAAACTTATTTTGTTGTAACATATTTGTATTGTAAACCATTATGTAATGGTCGTGTGTAAACAGGATATTTTAGATTATCATTATTTGATAATCTACGTAAAGCTTTTTAAAACCTTTATCTATGAAATAAAGGTTATGGTTTGTTTTAAAAATGAATGCAGTCTTTGAAAAACGTCTCATATAGAGGTCAAAACCTCGCAACGAAATCAATTAATATGGAACGTTTTTAATCAATAAGAACGGGACATTTCAGTTGGTATCCGAGCGTTGGTCTTAGAGAACCAGAATTTTGCATTACTGTGTCTTATCGAGTTTGTTAGGATGCATTAGTGAGTCTGGACTTCGACCGTGTTTACTTGAAAAATGATTGCTTAACAAATTTTGTTGGAAACTATATATTTTTAACATGTGAATATTATGTGATATATTAATCTCTTAACGCGTTTGATATTATGTGATAGATGTCTACCTCTAGAACAAGTCTCATTGACTCACCTAATAATAATGAAGAGTCAAATGTAAATTGGAATGATTCGTGGACTGATTCACAAGTTCCCGAAGAGGAACCGGAAGAAGAGTCGGAACCGGAAGAAGAATCGGAACCGGATGAAGAAATAGAACCGGTGGGGGAAATAATAAAACGGTTAAGTAAAAGAAAATCCTCAACCAACCGAGCAAGGTTAATTATGGTCAATGGTGTTTCCACCAAGGAAGCAAAATATTGGGAGGATTACCAATTCTCCGATGAATCGGATTCCGACGAGAATTCCGATGATGTTATTGAAATTACCCCAACTGAATTTAAAAAGGCAAAAGAAAATAATAAGGGAAAGGGCATAAAAATAGAGAAATCTAATTCCAACCCCGATGAACTTTATATGTATCGTCAACCCCCGAAGTCCTTAAGTTGTAACAATGACCCAGGAACCTCTAAACCACCAGGTTTTTCTAAACCAATGTGGAAAGTGACGGCTTGTATTAGGGGAACATCATATATCCCTAGAAACTTGGCAAAAAGAACCAAAACTGAAGAAGAAGAAACAAGCGAGTCGGAATAAGATAGTTGTATTTGTGTGGTGTAATATATGTAATATAATGTGCTTATGCTTTATGATATATGTAAAAATTGCTTGTATTAATAAGTATTTTTTTTATGAATCTAACTCTTGTCTATTTTACAGTATAAAAACACAAAATGGATAGACAACCCAATATTTTAAGAGACCTACCCGGAGACATGATTGATGAAATCTTGTCTAGAGTCGGTCAGAATTCTTCGGCACAACTATTTAAGGCGAGATCAGTTTGTAAGACATTCGAAGAACGTTCCAAGAATGCCTTGGTTTATAAAAGGCTTTCCTTCGAAAGATGGGGTATATCACATTGGGAAATCCATAAGTTACGATGTGTTTACTTTGACGCATATATTGCGGGGAACCCAAATGCTATTTTACGCAATGGGTTAAGAAATTATTTTGACTCAATATATCCGAATATTGGACTTCGTGATTTAGAAAAAGCGGCTAACATGCAACATAAAGAAGCATTTTATGCTTACGGATTAGTAATGTTCGTTTCTCACCAAAGTGAGAACAAGAACATCGGGCTACAACTATTAAACAAAACGTTTCCACAAGTGACGGAGTCGGTAATTGGGGTAAGAAATGAGGTTTTTAGATTGTTACGGGACTGTTGGACATTACGTAACCCTCGTCCCTTTGACGACGTTACAACACGCTGTCTTATCAACGACCATAACGGTTATGTTCCACAAGACCAAGGATGGGAAGTAATCCTAGTAAAACCAGAATGCATGACTTGTTTCTGGACGTATGAATTACGTGTCTTTATTGCCTTTGCTGAACGACTTGTGTACTAGCTAGAATTATCTTCACAACCATCTTGTATCAAATTTATTGTGTGCTATATTTCATGCTATATGTAAAATAAGCGGTATTGTAAGTTTGTAAAATATTGTGTAAAAGTTTGAACGCGAAATATTATTATAATCAGTTTTTCATATAGAATTATAGTAGTTGAATTGTATATTAGCTACTAAGTATGAACTTAACGGGTAGGTACTACCCGAATTTAAACTTATAAAACGCTAATATGAAGAAAAAGCTTTTATAAATGAGTTCATATTATGCTACGAAATACTATTAACTACTCTTAATATTCTGTATGATTAACTTGTTCCATTTGACTATTTTGAAGGAAATGGCACCGACTACTCGACACACCGTGAATATGAATGAAGTGGAATTCTGTACTTTTCTAGCTTCAAACATAGCCGCAGTACAGGCTGCGCTACATACCAACAATAACCTTGGATCTAGCAGTACATTAAATCGCGTAGGATGCACCTACAAAGAATTCACTGCCTACAAACCTTTGGAATTTGATGGAACCGAAGGATCGATCGGATTGAAACGGTGGACAGAGAAGGTTGAATCGGTGTTTGCCATAAGTAAGTGTACTGAAGAGGACAAAGTGAAGTACGCTACGCATACCTTCACAGGTTCTGCGTTAACATGGTGGAATACCAATCTAGAGCAAGTGGGTCAAGACGATGCATATGCACTACCGTGGTCAGCATTCAAGCACTTGATGAATGAGAAGTACCGTCCCAGAACTGAGGTCAATAAGCTCAAGATAGAACTTAGAGGGTTACGAACCCAAGGATTTGATATTACCACGTACGAAAGACGATTCACAGAATTGTGCCTATTGTGTCCGGGAGCATTCGAAGATGAGGAAGAGAAGATCGACGCGTTTGTGAAAGGATTACTGGAAAGAATCCAAGAAGATATAAGTTCACACGAGCCCGCCTCCATACAACAGGCATGTAGAATGGCTCACAAACTAGTGAACCAGATTGAAGAAAGAATTAAAGAACAGACTGCTGAAGAGGCCAATGTGAAGCAAGTCAAAAGAAAGTGGGAGGAAAACGGTGATAAGAATCACCAATACAACAACAACATCAATTACAACAATAATCGCAACAATTATCCCAACAATCGCAACGTCAACTACAACAAACGACCCAACAACAACAACAACAACAACAACAACAATAACAACAACAACAACAACAACAACAACAACAACAACAACAACAACAACAACAACAACAACAACAACAACAACAACAACAACAACAACAATCATCCCAACAACAATAATAACCGCAACAACAACAATAATCAGAAGCAGCTATGCCAAAGGTGTGAAAAGTATCACTCGGGGTTCTGCACCAAATTTTGCATAAAGTGTAAAAGAAATGGTCATAGCGCGGCGAAGTGTGAGGTCTACGGACCAGGGGTTAATAGAACGAAAGGAACAAATGGTGTCGGAACGAGTAATGGCGGAGCAAGTAGTGTCGAAGCAAGTTATGCCAATGTAGTTTGTTATAAATGTGGAAAACCGGGCCACATTATTAGAAATTGCCCGAACCAGGAGAACACGAATGGACAAGGCCGCGGAAGTGTTTTCAATATTAATGCGGCAGAGGCACAGGAAGACCCGGAGCTTGTTACGGGTACGTTTATTATTGACAATAAACCTGCTTTCGTTTTATTTGATTCGAGTGCGGATAGAAGCTATATGAGTAGAGATTTTTGTGCTAAATTAAGTTGTCCATTGACGCCTTTGGATAGTAAATTTTTACTCGAATTAGCAAATGGTAAATTAATTTCAGCAGATAATATATGTCGGAATCGAGAAATTAAACTGGTTAGCGAAACATTTAAGATTGCTTTGATACCAGTAGAGTTAGGGAGTTTTGATGTGATAATCGGTATGGACTGGTTGAAAGAAGTTAAAGCAGATATTGTTTGTTACAAAAAAGCAATTCGCATTATACGAGAAAAAGGAAAACCCTTAATGGTGTACGGAGAAAAGGGCAACACGAAACTACATCTTATTAGTAATTTGAAAGCACAAGAACTAATAAGAAAAGGTTGCTATGCTGTTCTAGAACACGTCGAGAAAGTACAAACTGAAGAAAAGAGCATCAATGATGTTCCCATTGCAAAAGAATTTCCCGATGTATTTATGAAAGAATTACCGGGATTACCCCCACATCGATCCGTTGAATTTCAAATAGATCTTGTACCAGAAGCTGCACCAATAGCTCGTGCTCCTTACAGACTCGCACCCAGCGAGATGAAAGAACTGCAAAGCCAATTACAAGAACTTTTAGAGCATGGTTTCATTCGACCAAGTACATCACCGTGGGGAGCTCCAGTTTTGTTTGTCAAGAAGAAAGATGGTACATTCAGGTTGTGTATCGACTACCGAGAGTTGAACAAACTTACCATCAAGAACCGCTACCCACTACCGAGAATCGACGACTTATTTGATCAACTACAAGGCTCGTCTGTTTATTCAAAGATTGACTTACGTTCCGGGTATCATCAAATGCGGGTGAAAGAAGATGATATTCCAAAGACTGCTTTCAGAACATGTTACGGTCATTACGAGTTTATGGTCATGCCATTTGGTTTAACTAATGCACCAGCTGTGTTCATGGACCTTATGAACCGAGTGTGTGGACCATACCTTGACAAGTTTGTCATTGTTTTCATTGATGACATACTTATTTACTCAAAGAATGACCAAGAACACGGTGAACATTTGAGAAAGGTGTTAGAAGTATTGAGGAAGGAAGAATTGTACGCTAAGTTTTCAAAGTGTGCATTTTGGTTGGAAGAAGTTCAATTCCTCGGTCACATAGTGAACAAAGAAGGTATTAAGGTCGATCCGGCAAAGATAGAAACTGTTGAAAAGTGGGAAACCCCGAAAACTCCGAAACACATATGCCAGTTTTTAGGACTAGCTGGTTACTACAGAAGGTTCATCCAAGACTTTTCCAGAATAGCAAAACCCTTGACTGCATTAACGCATAAATGGAAGAAATTTGAATGGAATGATGAACAAGAGAAAGCGTTTCAGTTATTGAAGAAAAAGCTAACTACGGCACCTATATTGTCATTGCCTGAAGGGAATGATGATTTTGTGATTTATTGTGACTCATCAAAGCAAGGTCTCGGTTGTGTATTAATGCAACGAATGAAGGTGATTGCTTATGCGTCTAGACAATTGAAGATTCACGAACAAAATTATACGACGCATGATTTGGAATTAGGCGCGGTTGTTTTTGCATTAAAGACTTGGAGGCACTACTTATATGGGGTCAAAAGTATTATATATACCGACCACAAAAGTCTTCAACACATATTTAATCAGAAACAACTGAATATGAGGCAGCGTAGGTGGATTGAATTATTGAATGATTACGACTTTGAGATTCGTTACCACCCGGGGAAGGCAAATGTGGTAGCCGATGCCTTGAGCAGGAAGGACAGAGAACCCATTCGAGTAAAATCTATGAATATAATGATTCATAATAACCTTACTACTCAAATAAAGGAGGCGCAACAAGGAGTTTTAAAAAAGGGAAATTTAAAGGATGAAATACCCAAAGGATCGGAGAAGCATCTTAATATTCGGGAAGACGGAACCCGGTATAGGGCTGAGAGGATTTGGGTACCAAAATTTGGAGATATGAGAGAAATGGTACTTAGAGAAGCTCATAAAACCAGATACTCAATACATCCTGGAACGGGGAAGATGTACAAGGATCTCAAGAAACATTTTTGGTGGCCGGGTATGAAAGCCGATGTTGCTAAATACGTAGGAGAATGTTTGACGTGTTCTAAGGTCAATGCTGAGAATCAGAAACCATCAGGTCTACTTCAACAACCCGAAATCCCGGAATGGAAATGGGAAAACATTACCATAGATTTCATCACTAAATTGCCAAGGACTGCAAGTGGATTTGATACTATTTGGGTAATAGTTGATCGTCTCACCAAATCAGCACACTTCCTGCCAATAAGAGAAGATGACAAGATGGAGAAGTTAGCACGACTGTATTTGAAGGAAGTCGTCTCCAGACATGGAATACCAATCTCTATTATCTCTGATAGGGATGGCAGATTTATTTCAAGATTCTGGCAGACATTACATCAAGCATTAGGAACTCGTCTAGACATGAGTACTGCCTATCATCCACAAACTGATGGGCAGAGCGAAAGGACGATACAAAAGCTTGAAGACATGCTACGAGCATGTGTTATTGATTTCGGAAACAGTTGGGATCGACATCTACCGTTAGCAGAATTTTCCTACAACAACAGCTACCATTCAAGCATTGAGATGGCGCCGTTTGAAGCACTTTATGGTAGAAAGTGCAGGTCTCCGATTTGTTGGAGTGAAGTAGGGGATAGACAGATTACGGGTCCGGAGATTATACAAGAAACTACCGAGAAGATCATCCAAATTCAACAACGGTTGAAAACCTCCCAAAGTCGACAAAAGAGCTACGCTGACATTAAAAGAAAAGATATAGAATTTGAAATTGGAGAGATGGTCATGCTTAAAGTTGCACCTTGGAAAGGCGTTGTTCGATTTGGTAAACGAGGGAAATTAAATCCAAGGTATATTGGACCATTCAAGATTATTGATCGTGTCGGACCAGTAGCTTACCGACTTGAGTTACCTCAACAACTCGCGGCTGTACATAACACTTTTCACGTCTCTAATTTGAAGAAATGTTTTGCTAAAGAAGATCTCACTATTCCGTTAGATGAAATCCAAATCAACGAAAAACTTCAATTCATCGAAGAACCCGTCGAAATAATGGATCGTGAGGTTAAAAGACTTAAACAAAACAAGATACCAATTGTTAAGGTTTGATGGAATGCTCGTAGATGACCCGAGTTCACCTGGGAGCGTGAAGATCAGATGAAGAAGAAATACCCGCATCTATTTCTAGAAGATTCGTCAACACCTTCAACAGCTTAAAATTTCGGGACGAAATTTATTTAACGGGTAGGTACTGTAGTGACCCGAACTTTTCCATGATTATATATATTAATTGAGATTGATATTTACATGATTAAATGTTTCCAACATGTTAAGCAATCAAACTTGTTAAGACTTGATTAATTGAAATATGTTTCATATAGACAATTGACCACCCAAGTTGACCGGTGATTCACGAACGTTAAAACTTGTAAAAACTATATGATGACATATATATGGATATATATATAGTTAACATGATACTATGATAAGTAAACATATCATTAAGTATATTAACAATGAACTACATATGTAAAAACAAGACTACTAACTTAATGATTTTTAAATGAGACATATATGTAACGATTATCGTTGTAAAGACATTTAATGTATATATATCATATTAAGAGATATTCATACATGATAATATCATGATAATATAATAATTTAAAATCTCATTTGATATTATAAACATTGGGTTAACAACATTTAACAAGATCGTTAACCTAAAGGTTTCAAAACAACACTTACATGTAACGACTAACGATGACTTAACGACTCAGTTAAAATGTATATACATGTAGTGTTTTAATATGTATTTATACACTTTTAAAAGACTTCAATACACTTATCAAAATACTTCTCCTTAACAAAAATGCTTACAATTACATCCTCGTTCAGTTTCATCAACAATTCTACTCGTATGCACCCGTATTCGTACTCGTACAATACACAGCGTTTAGATGTATGTACTATTGGTATATACACTCCAATGATCAGCTCTTAGCAGCCCATGTGAGTCACCTAACACATGTGGGAACCATCATTTGGCAACTAGCATGAAATATCTCATAAAATTACAAAAATATGAGTAATCATTCATGACTTATTTACATGAAAACAAAATTACATATCCTTTATATCTAATCCATACACCAACGACCAAAAACACCTACAAACACTTTCATTCTTCAATTTTCTTCATCTAATTGATCTCTCTCAAGTTCTATCTTCAAGTTCTAAGTGTTCTTCATATATTCTACAAGTTCTAGTTACATAAAATCAAGAATACTTTCAAGTTTGCTAGCTCACTTCCAATCTTGTAAGGTGATCATCCAACCTCAAGAAATCTTTGTTTCTTACAGTAGGTTATCATTCTAATACAAGGTAATAATCATATTCAAACTTTGGTTCAATTTCTATAACTATAACAATCTTATTTCAAGTGATGATCTTACTTGGACTTGTTTTCGTGTCATGATTCTGCTTCAAGAACTTCGAGCCATCCAAGGATCCGTTGAAGCTAGATCCATTTTTCTCTTTTCCAGTAGGTTTATCCAAGGAACTTAAGATAATAATGATGTTCATAACATCATTCGATTCATACATATAAAGCTATCTTATTCGAAGGTTTAAACTTGTAATCACTAGAACATAGTTTAGTTAATTCTAAACTTGTTCGCAAAAAAAAGTTAATCCTTCTAAATTGACTTTTAAAATCAACTAAACACATGTTCTATATCTATATGATATGCTAACTTAATGATTTAAAACCTGAAAACACGAAAAACACCGTAAAACCGGATTTACGCCGTCGTAGTAACACCGCGGGCTGTTTTGGGTTAGTTAATTAAAAACTATGATAAACTTTGATATAAAAGTTGTTATTCTAAGAAAATAATTTTTATTATGAACATGAAACTATATCCAAAAATTATGATTAAACTCAAAGTGGAAGTATGTTTTCTAAAATGGTCATCTAGACGTCGTTCTTTCGACTGAAATGACTACCTTTACAAAAACAACTTGTAACTTATTTTTCTGACTATAAACCTATACTTTTTCTGTTTAGATTCATAAAATAGAGTTCAATATGAAACCATAGCAATTTGATTCACTCAAAACGGATTTAAAATGAAGAAGTTATGGGTAAAACATGATTGGATAATTTTTCTCATTTTAGCTACGTGAAAATTGGTAACAAATCTATTCCAACCATAACTTAATCAACTTGTATTGTATATTATGTAATCTTGAGATACCATAGACACGTATACAATGTTTCGACCTATCATGTCGACACATCTATATATATTTCGGAACAACCATAGACACTCTATATGTGAATGTTGGAGTTAGCTATACAGGGTTGAGGTTGATTCCAAAATATATATAGTTTGAGTTGTGATCAATACTGAGATACGTATACACTGGGTCGTGGATTGATTCAAGATAATATTTATCGATTTATTTCTGTACATCTAACTGTGGACAACTAGTTGTAGGTTACTAACGAGGACAGCTGACTTAATAAACTTAAAACATCAAAATATATTAAAAGTGTTGTAAATATATTTTGAACATACTTTGATATATATGTATATATTGTTAAGGTTCGTGAATCAACCAGTGGCCAAGTCTTACTTCCCAACGAAGTAAAAATCTGTGAAAGTGAGTTATAGTCCCACTTTTAAAATCTAATATTTTTGGGATGAGAATACATGCAGGTTTTATAAATGATTTACAAAATAGACACAAGTACGTGAAACTACATTCTATGGTTGAATTATCGAAATCGAATATGCCCCTTTTTATTAAGTCTGGTAATCTAAGAATTGGGGAACAGACACCCTAATTGACGCGAATCCTAAAGATAGATCTATTGGGCCTAACAAACCCCATCCAAAGTACCGGATGCTTTAGTACTTCGAAACTTATATCATATCTGAAGGGTGTCCCGGAATGATGGGGATATTCTTATATATGCATCTTGTTAATGTCGGTTACCAGGTGTTCACCATATGAATGATTTTTATCTCTATGTATGGGATGTGTATTGAAATATGAAATCTTGTGGTCTATTATTATGATTTGATATATATAGGTTAAACCTATAACTCACCAACATTTTTGTTGACGTTTTAAGCATGTTTATTCTCATGTGATTATTAAGAGCTTCCGCCGTCGCATACTTAAATAAGGACGAGATTTGGAGTCCATGCTTGTATGATATTGTGTAAAAACTGCATTCAAGAAACTTATTTTGTTGTAACATATTTGTATTGTAAACCATTAAGTAATGGTCGTGTGTAAACAGGATATTTTAGATTATCATTATTTGATAATTTACGTAAAGCTTTTTAAAACCTTTATCTATGAAATAAAGGTTATGGTTTGTTTTAAAAATGAATGCAGTCTTTGAAAAATGTCTCATATAGAGGTCAAAACCTTGCAACGAAATCAATTAATATGGAACGTTTTTAATCAATAAGAACGGGACATTTCAAATTTAGTCAAACCACAACTAAATCAAGTGTGATTAGATCAACACCTAGAGCTATTATTCACTACCTGGGTGATTTGGGCTGAGAGAGAATTGGAGGAGCTCACCAGATCTGAGTGTGTGTAACAAATGAGAGGCTTAACCTAAAATGAAGAATATAAGACTTTATATACCCCTGCTGTTGACTCACCCGTACGAGTCATCCATCACATGTACGAGTTGGCTTCATCAGCCGTACGGGTGATCACTCACTCGTGTCTTCTCATTTAGGTTGTAATTGTGACTTAGCTCAACATCAACCGTGCGTATGAGCCTGTCAGCCGTACGAGTGAGGCTTCACTCGTACGTCTAACTAAGTCTAACATAGTCAAACATCCAAATCTCATTCCTGTAGTTCCTGTAACCACATACAAAAACAGATAAGATAATAACGAGAGATCATGGTGGCCTGTAAACTGTTGTACCTGCAATGGACGTGGGTAGATGTCTAGGGACTTGCATAAAATGCATCAACAACTCCCCCTAGGACCTAGAACATCTATTACAATTAAGTAAACGTCCATAAACCATGCAAGTTCATAAACACAAACAGTTTAGTAAAGTTATTACAGATCCAGATTCTCTCTCTCGCATAAACAAACATCAAAAACTAAAAACAAACGAGCAACACAGTATCCGACATAGATCAGCTGGCTTGAACTTGGTTTGAGCTTTGAGCATCACTGTTTCTGTTGAGGTATGCATAGTAGACATCGATCACACGTTGATATCTCATAGCTTCCTCTTTTCGATCATCTCTAAAAGTAATGTGATGGCGGTGAAGAGTCTCCACATCAAATCTCGATAAGTTCCTCAGCCACATGGGATCTAGAATCCTCACATTGTTGAACTGTATGCTTCCATCTTCCTTCTCACTTGCAGTCAAGATCACTGCTTCTTCCGACAACTCATCATAGAACCACCATCTGAAGTTTTTACAGATATCCTTGGGTAATGGCATCAAGGGAGATTGTTTCATATACTTAGCTGGACAAAACTTAACAACACGGATAGGTCCCCCCTTAGAATTTTTCTTTGTCGGGTGTATGGAAAACCTAGCGGCCGTTGACTTAAAGATGTCCCATTTCCCTATCTTATACTCATATCTGAGTTTTCTTTGAAACCACCTGAAAGGTCACAATCTTCAGCGTTTAACATCTTCAGCTTCGCAAGTTGCATGATCTCGAAGTACGGTAGAGTTTTGAAGTGACTTGGACGTGCCATATAATCTACTCCGCCTTCCCTCTTGATCGCAAAACAATTTATCTCCTTGAAATAGCCCCAACTCAAAATTTTACCCTTGGAGTACTTCTTGGTTCTTTTACCTTTCTCATAGAAACTAACAAACTTCGGCTCGAGTTTTGGCTTATCTACTTGATCAGGGTTAACAATGTTCTGTCTCCACCAACTTTGACGATCTTCGTCTTCCTTAACGTTTCTATTCACTTTAACCCTATCACGTTTGAACCATTCATTAATCTCATTCCATGTCTCGGCTTTAGCTTGTTCGGCTCGGAGTTTCTTATCTTTCAATTCAGTTTCTTTTCTTTCTTTCTCAACGAGCAGTTTCTCATGTCGGATCTTCTTGTTCCTTTCTATCAAAACATCCACTTCTTTCACTTGTTCTTTGTATACCTTCCTCGCCTTTTCTAACTCAATTAAGTTCTTTCTTTTCTCCTCACAACTCAGATTGAAGAAGTCACTTAAGGTGTTGAGTGACGGATGCGAGTAAGGCTCAAACGAAGGCATAACAATCTCAACTTCTTCTTCTTCTTCTTCTTCTTCATCATCAGATTCTGTCACAAATTCTTCCTCGGACTCAATAATCATATCCTCTTTCAAACTATCTTTACCAACATAATCTTCACTCTTCTCATCAGCAAACAAATTATCGAAATCACTTAAGTTGATATTTTGGATTGATTCAGGAGGGATACTTGACAATGACTCTTCTTGTGGAGCCTTGTTTTCAGCTTCAATTTACTCTGCATTCTCCGTATCGTTTTTGCTCTCATATGCTAGAGCAGCAAGCTGTTCCAAAGGAAACTCACTTGGTGGAACGTCCCCCTTTTCTGCATCATTAAAAACATTAGAATAATTCATATAATATTCAGCAGTAAAGACCTCACCATATTCATTAAAACTTCGAATAGGTATCACTAACGGTATATCAAAAGAGGGTCCTCCAGTTCCAGCGTCTTCTTCATCATCTTTTTCATCACCTTCACCTAAATCAGAAGAATACTCTTCTTCTCTCTCCTTAATCAACTTTGTTTTACCAGAGGTAAGCTGTTCAATCTTTTCATTCAACTTCTTCAATTTCTCCTTGTTCTCACTCTTAATCGCCAAAAACTTCTTCTTCAACTTATCTGTCCTACTCTTCTGTCGGTCCAACCTATTAGATAACCTCTTGTTCTCTTCCACCAATGATTCAATCTTAGCATTACTGATCTTCTTCTCCTCAGTAGCTTGATTTTCCAGATTGGTTATTTTCGTGACCAAAGACATCAACAGATTTTGCTGAGTCTTATATTCATCTGACGTGACCTGAGGTGTTGTGGTGGCAGGTTTTGGTGATGTAACAGCAGCCCTTGCATCCTTCATGAAACTAGATGGCTTCCTCTGAGCTTGTTGTTTTGAACCTCCCCGTGATGACTTCTGAGGTGACTCATAAGAATACTTCGTTCTTTTCTCCTTCTTCTTGAGTTGTTCTGAGGTCATAGGATCCTTTCCTTTCCTTTCCTTTTCCTCTGAATCAAGCTGACATCCTCCTCTGTCGCTTCATCATCACCCTCTATAACCTTGTCATCAACCTTATCTCCTCCTTGAACATTACCAGTAGCTTTATGATTATCACCCTCACCTTCCTCATCAGTAACTTCGTAGTTAGAGTCTGAATCCTCATTCCTCCAAGCATTACCTGCTAGGCATCGATAGTTCTTCTTGATAAGATGACAAATGAGCTTTCTATTAAAGTCAGGCTTTAAATCCTCATTCCTTGTCTCCTCCATTCTGCGAAAAGTAATCGGATTCATCGGCTTAAGGTGGATAATATCCTCTTCAAGCTTAGGTAGATCAGGTGCAGCGTCATTAATGATTAATTGAAGAAAACGGGCATAGATCGGGTATCTCTGAGTAGTACTGAAGTGGTTTCCTTTGAAGTAGTATAAGACAAATCCCGAGAAATCGTATGGTGCCTTTAAAACAAGTGCCACAAACATACTTTGCACTTTCTCGTTCAACTTATCAAAAACAAATTTGGGTCCACTCAAACAATGCATAATCACGTGAGCAAGATATCTAAACTGTGGAGGCAGTAGCGTCTTCATCAGTTCGGATTTGCCACCAAGGTAACCAGAATAAGCACATCTTCTAAAGAAACCATGAATTCGTTCTCTACTGATAGTCATGTGAGAGTAGTTCTCGTCATTAAAACCCAAAATCCTTCTAATCACATCCTTAAAAACAGTAATATCATGTCCTTGAACCTTACTAATAAGCTTATCTTCATCTACATCCAGTACAGCATTTCTCCAGAACTCTCTCTGATGGCTATAGTATGGTGTGCATTCAGTAGAAATAGCAGTGTGTATCCTTGATCTCTTAAGAAACTTAACAATCTCCTTAAAGTGTGAACCTCTCTCAAGATTAGTGTCATAAAGAGCAACTTGATTGTTCAGTTCTCCCTTCTCTAGAGGAATCTCTTGCTGAGCAGGTGGGTTAATAGGATTAGCTTGAGGATTAGCTTGTTGCTCCCCCTGTCCTTCAACGTTAACAACCGGAATATTGACTTGTTGTTCATCCATTTGATGATATCTAAACAAAAACTGAAACATTTACAGAACAGTTAGAAATATAAATCAATCACCATAAAACATCATAGCATTTGCATCAAAGTGTCATAAACTTGTTAAATATGATGAACCGTGCGAGTGATCATGTCACACGTGCGGCTGAGAGATCAACCGTGCGAGTGATATAGTCACTCGTGTCACTGTTGACACGTTTGAGCAATAATATGGTTTCAGACAATGTACACGGTTGAGGCAAAATTCTAAGCGAGTGAGTCAACCGTGTGGTGACTCGTGCAGTTAATCACACGTGTCAGCTCTTACACACGAGTGATCAATAAAGTCAAGACAAATGAGTGAGCTCAAAGGTCCACACGGTTGATCATCAACCGTGCACTGACTCGTGCGAGTCATGTCTCATGTGTGCGAGTGACGTCACTCGTGCATGTCTGATGAAACCGAATATTAAATGCACTTTTTAAATTAACGGGATCACATGTTTGATCGTTTTATGTTTCGATTTGCATCACAATAGCAAGTGTAAGTATCATTTAACTCAAAACAATCACAGATATACATCAAAACGAGCTTTAATTTCATGAAATTCGAGATAAGAACCCTTAGGGTTTCGACACATTAAAACACAAAATTAACTAACTTAAACTCGATGAAATCATACCTATTGGGTAGCGCTGAGGTTGTCTAAAGATGCTAAACTAATGCTGCAGAGGAAAACTTGATCGGTGATGATCGATTTTTGAGAGAGAAAGTTGAATGGGTACACAAGTGTGAGCTTCTGTGCTCATCACCCCTATTTATAATCTCGTGATCAACCGTACGGTTGATCACATGATCCACAATCAACCGCGCGTCTCACCATTATCACACGTGCGTGTGAACCAATAGTCTTAGACCAATTTTGATCAGGGCCATCCGTACGGTTAAGATCAAACGTGTGGTTACCCATACGGTTCACACATCAAGCGTGCGTGTGAGCCACTTAGGCAATTTCAAATTTTCCAATTTTCACAAACTTGGGATTTCGACTCGTTTGGCAATCTTAGAGCTAACTAACACTTTCATATTGAGTCATAAATCACTAAAGCCTTCAAGAAATAACCATTAACACTTAGGTAATTCAAACAACTTAACCTAATTTGAGGTTATTACTCCAAACATTTTGTTTATCCTGAGTAAGTCCTACAGTGTAATGTCATCTTAAATTCACTAACAACCTTAAATCATTAAAGTCTTTCAAATAATCATCAGCTCTAAAAACTTCAAACTTGTGGATTTGGTGGTAAGAAATATCTTAATCTCAACAAGGTTCTTTCAGATGTCGTTATGCATTCCGAGGATAATCAGAAAACAATGAAATGATAAAATATTTATGGATTTTTTGATGTAAAAATGTCATGCAACTAAAATTATGCAAATGAAAGACATTCTATCATGAAATGCAATAACATGTAAACCAAAATCTTTTTGTTGTTTTTCAGTTATCAATGCAAACAATAAATGAAATATACAAATCCACATTCTTTTTGTGAGCAAAATGATTAACAATATAAAAATGGATCAAAACTGACATATTGAATCAACTTCTGTTATTCATTCCCAATTATCCAGTCTATGTTTATTATCATGCAATTACTTATATCAATCCTCATTAAACATGAACATATTCATTTCGGACACTTCGACAATCATGTTGGCATTAATTACTTTGAACATTATAGAGCAGTGATTTTTGAGATCACGCTAAGTTCATTAATCCTTGATTCTTTCATCACTTATGATTGTGCGTTGTTGTTGGGTTGTCAATTCATTACATGTAACTTTCCGTTATCTCTTTCCATGTATTTCATTCAAATTGAACAGAATGGTTCTCACGACATTTTGAATAACCCTGTCAGCCTTTGGCTTCTATTAGTGTATTGATAATCTTCAATCTAGTTGGAACGGCAGATATTAGAATATATTGGATTATCTGAATAGGCGCATTATTTACTGCGGGGATTGGTCTACAGTTAAAGCAGACTTGCCTGATGACCAGTCGTCACACGAAATATATCTCAAGGCCCTTAAATTCTTTATGTTCAAGTTGTCATGGAAAACGAATCAAAAGTTAACCTTTCATATGTATATTTAATTAGAGTATATCTAGATAAGTATCTTTCCAACTTACAGTCTTAATAGGTATAACTCTATATTTCAGACGACAAGAATCTTGATAGTTCAGTGTGAACGTCGTGATTAAACAATTCAAGCTGCGCGGGGGCGTCACACTAAGAATAATTTGAGTTCTTTATGAGCACATCATGAATCAGCATTCTTCAAACTTTCAGGACTTTGCCATCTTGATACGCCAATTATTTTTGACTTTGATTTTCTTTTGATATTTCCTTTTGAGCATATCACTGTCTTTTGACATATTGATTTTGAACACCATCATGAATGGATTTTCCATTGTTATGCATGAACTCATGTTTCTTTGTTGTGTATTCAGATCACTCGAAGGTGTTCTCCCTTAAATGCTTGAACGGTCCGCAATATGGAATTATACTTTTCGACCTTAAGCGAGAAGGGACACTTACTTTCGACATAAACTAATTTTCTATGATATTTTTGGGGTTTAGTTTCGATTATAAAGTCTTAGGCCCGTGACAACATGGTATGCACCAGCCAAACAGATAATCCTCAACTTAAAATTCACCCCCAACTTTCTCTAACGATTATCAATTATGATAGGGGATACCCTCAACCGACTATTGAGTTCCTCAACAATTATCATTAGATACGATTTCGGAGATAATTAGGTGAATACCTTCAAACGCAATAGATCGTTCATGACTTCTGAATCTTAGACGATCGTTATTCTTATTATGATTGTCTAATGCCAAGAATTCATAAGTCACGTCTATCAGTACATCACACAATAGATAGACATAAACGTTCAAATCAGTCATTACTAATCAAATATATCAATTCTTAGTACAGTAATTTCTTCATCTCCAACAGATTAATCAAAATAAGCTCATTTTCGGATTTTTCAACTTTTTAAGATTTTATGGTGAGGCATTTTTCACTTTTTAGGTATTTTCTGCTGATAACATATACTCCCCCTAAAATACTAAAATATAAAATCTTTTTGTGTTTTAGCATTTTAACCAGACAGAAAACATCTACAGACTAGCATGCAACCATGAATTGAATCATGCAAAGAAATGCAGACAGAAAGCAAAAATATGCAATACAGATAATCAGAAACTAAAAATCTATATGTCATGCATCCTACATGCAAAGTCTAAAAGTCTTGACTAAACCTCGCACACAACATCCGAAATCACTTTGTCTCGATCAACAATGCCATTCATCTCTAGTAGGAATAAGAACCTAGGTCTATCAAAAGCCTTAGTAAATAATTCAGCCCTCTGGTCCTTAGTACCTATTCTCTTAACCTCAATAATCTTTTTCTCATGGCAATCCCTAAGAAAATGATATTTAACACCAATGTGTTTGGTCTTAGAATGTTGAACAGGATTCTTAGTGATCGCTATAGTAGCAGTATTATCAATATAAAGAGGAGAGAAAGAGATTCTTAGCCCGTAATCTCGAAGTTGTTGTTGGATCCAAACAACTTGCGAACAACAACTAGTAGCAGCTATATATTCAGCTTCACACGTAGAAAGAGCAACTGCAGTTTGTTTCTTGCACTGCCATGTCACCAGCCTTTCACCTAAAAATTGACATCCTTCTGATGTAGATTTGTTGTTAATTTTGCAACCTGCATAATCTGAATCGCTGTAAGCTACAAGATCAAACTTCTCATCGTTCGAATACCAGATGCCGAGATTTGGCAAATGCAACAAATAATGTAAGATTCTCTTGGTATCTGTAAGATGAACTGTATTCGGATTAACTTGATAAGGAGCACACAGACATGTTGCGAATATAATATCCGGCCTAGAGGCAGTGAGATACATAAGCGACCCGATGATTGCTCGATAATACGTAGGATCAACAGGTTCTCCTTCGCACTCTAGCAAAATACCATGATTCACAGCTAATGGAGTTGACACAGGACGTTCTTGAGTCATACCAAAACGTTCCAGTATATCATTCACATACTTTGCCTGATGAAGAAAAATTCCATTTTCTGTCTGTTCGATTTGTAAACCAAGAAAGTAGTGTAGAAGACCCAATTTACTCATTTCGAACTCGTCCTTCATCACCTGTTCGAACTCATCAACAAGTTCTTGCTTAGTAGCACCGAATATAATATCGTCAACATAAATCTGGACTAAAATAATATCGTCATCTTGAACTTTTGTGAACAGAGTACAGTCTACCGTGCCCATTTGGTATCCTTTCTTGATAAGATAACTCGATAAGTGTCCGTACCAAGCTCTAGGAGCTTGATGTAAACCATAAAGGGCTCGTCGTAATCGGTAAACTTTGTCAGGATGAAGATGATCTTCAAAACTCGGAGGTTGACTGACATATACTCGTTCGTTTAGCTTGCTGTAAAGAAATGCACTCTTAACATCCATTTGATAAACTTTGAACTTCATAAAAGAAGCGAAAGTCAAGAAAATGCGAATCGCTTCCAATCTGGCAACATGAGCAAAAACTTCATCGTAATCAAAATCAGGATCTTGCTGATAACCTTTAGCAACTAATCTTGCTTTATTACGGGTAACATTGCCATCTTCGTCGAATTTGCATTCCAAACCCATTTGAGATCAATTACTTTAGCACCATGCGGCTTAGTAACTAGCCTCCAAATATCTAAACGATGGAATTGTTGTATCTCTTCTTGCATAGCCATGACCCAGTCAACATGCTTCAAGGCTTCCTTTGTAGTCTTTGGCTCAATTCTTGAGATATGACATGAGTACTCGTAATATGCAGCAGCAGCTGTCATATGAGCATCAACTTGACCATCAAACTGAACTTATCTTGTTGTCCTAACGCATGCATTTGGATCTCCAATTATATTTTCTCTAGGATGAGCAGCTGTAGTTCTGGGAACTGGGTGTGCGGGAACAGGTATCTCATGGTGTAGATTCGTGGTATCTCTATCTTCAGGATTATCAGAATTCTCACTTGAAATATCAGATCCGCATGTATCGTACACTGGATCAACATCTTGATCTGAATCTTGTGCTGGTTCAATGACAGTAGGTAATGGAGTTGGAGTAGGTGCAGACACTTCTGGCTCGTTTTGTAAATCAAACAGCATTTGTAACACTACTTCATTATCCGTCTAATCTGGAGCAAGATTAAATGAGTCAATCAGCTCATCATAGTTGTAGATCCAAGGATGACTTTTGGTAGTAGTCTTTGTGTAATTCCGTTGGACGTCAACTTCAGACCATTCTTCAACACATCTTGTCTCATTGTTGAAAACTCGCTTGTTAGGAGAACTATACCCTAGAAACACTCCAGTAACCACTTTCGAATCAAACTTACTTCCTGGTTTTCTCTTCAAAATGGTACACGGGGCATCAAATGGTTCTAGATGCTTCAAAGAAGGCTTTCTTCCATGCAATAACTCATATCACGTTTTACCTAGTCGTTTAACGGTTAAAACTCGATTCATAGTGTAACAAGCATTTGCAACAGCTTCACCCCAAAAAATGAACAGGTAGAGATGAATCAGCTAGCATAGTTCTAGCAGTCTCAATCAAAACCCTATTCTTTCTTTCAGCAACACCATTCATCTGTGGAGCGTATGCAGAACTGAACTGCATATTGATACCTTTTTCAATACAGAAACCTGCGAGATACTGATTCTTAAATTCTGTACCATTATCGCAACGAATCTTTCTAACTTTCAAATTAAAATATGTCTCTAATTGAATGATTAGCACTTTCAAATTCTCAAATGTATCAGACTTCTCTTTCAAAAACATAACCCATGAGAATCTTGAATAATCAGCAGTTACCACCAGACAATACTTACTACCATCAATACTTTCAAACCGAATTGGACCAAAGAGATCCATGTGCAATAACTCAAGTGGAGTAGAGATTGGATTATACTTCACCAACTTGTGTGCTTTCTTGCTCTGCTTACCCTTCTTACAAGGAACACATGTGCCTGGGATCTGAAATGAATGAAGATCAACACCTTCTATGAGATTGTTGTGAACCAGATGGTTCATCTTCCGAAAACTTAAATGACCCATGCATTTGTGCCATGTAATAGAATCTTGTTCAGTCACTTTAGAAACAAAAGCTTGATGATGTTCAGTAGTTGAAGTAGCAACATTCATATCTAACATGTATAAATCAGCTTGTCGAGGAGCCTTCATCAAAATCATTTCAGGAGAAATCACAAACTCTGGTTTCAAGATGTAGCTGAATTCGTCATCAAATGCTACTTTGAAGGATTTTTCACAGATTTGTGAAACTGATAACAAATTATTTGCAAGCTCTTGACAATAGTTCACTTTATCAAAACTGACTTTATCATTTTTCAATAAACCCTGAGCTGAAATATGACCACCCTTATCTCCAGCAAATGCAACATAACCTCCCTTAATTGGGTGTACATCCGAAAGAAGAGATAGATGCCCAGTCATATGTCTCGAAGCGCCGCTATCCAAAATCCAGGTGTTGTTTGCAGGTAGCCTGGTTCCCTGCACATCATATTAAGAAAATTAATTGATAATGGGAACCCACGCCCGGACGACAGTAGGTTGTCCATTAACACCCATAGCTTGAACTTCCATCCATTTTCCGTTTGAGTCCGGAGGAATCTCATCTTTAGAAACCTTAAACTTAGAAAGTTTGGAAGAAGAGGTGTCACGCTCTTGGCGTTTGACATTCCTCTCTGAATCGGAATGATTCATCCGTGGTCTAGTTCTTGAAAAATACTTTCTGCGACTAGCTCTTTGTGATGGAGACCTCAACTTTGGTTCAAAAAGTCTACCTTGCTCATTAGCATTGGCAACATTTGCCTCAAAATTTCTTTTAGGAATTTTTCCTTTCACAGGAGAAACAGATCTATTGAAGTACTTCCTTTTGGAGTCTCCAAAGACAACATTTGTCTTAGATCTTTTATCACGAAGTTCATCATTTACAGGGAAACCTGTTCAATGAACATGAGATGATCTAGAATCATCATGTGATAAGTCAACTTTATGTCTCGGGGATCGGAATCTTCTAGGACAATAAGCAGCAATGTGTCCAAAAACAGCACAATTAAAACATTGTCTAAACTCCATATGTCCTCTGAATTGATACACATTATTAGAGTTTGAAGATGATGGATCTTGTGTTCTTACTAACACCGGAGAAACATTTGATCTCTCTTTCTGAACAGTCTTAGGGGTAACAGGAGGAACTGGTCTGTTATCAAATCTAGGATTTTTCAAAATCTTAACAGGACCTTTTGGTGTTCTAACTCTACTTGTCTTAGAGTTATCTCCTAACCCAGTTTTCTTATCTTCCTCATGATCTAGAGCACCTTCAGCAGTATCATCAGAAGTTGTATTCTTAGTTGAACTACATTTTTTATTCTTTTCAACATAATATTCATAACTAGGAGGGATACAATCTTCTGGTCGACCGTCAACTACGTTAGCATTAACAAATGTGTTCTGAAAAGGAGGAGATGCAGAACTATATCAAATACCCTTTCCCTTGGTGTCATTAAGTTCCACCATTAATGCATTCCATTGTGACGCACTTGCCCAACATTTCATTTTGATTGAAATTGCCTCTAAATCAGCTTTAACGCATTCATTTTCTTTCTTTAGTTCATTAATTGTGTCAACACATTTAATTAAAGCTTGATTTATGTCAAAGTTATAACATTTAAGATCGTGAAGTTATTTTTTATAAACTTTGATTTGCTCTTTCAATTCATTTTCAACCTTAGTGGTCACATGGTCAGCATGCCATTTTTCTTTCATCTCTGCATATGCCTTTGTTAAATTATATATTGTTACCTTAGATTTAGCACATTTAACACATTCAATAACAGTAGATGGATCAGAAGATACCTGTTGAGCGTTATTTGATGAAGAAGTCTCAGCCATAAATGCAAAGAAATCTATCTTCTTCCCATCATCGAGCTCATCTTCTGATTCTGACGAGTCTGTAAGAAACTCTGATGTATCAGCATCTTTACCCATATATCCTTAGCTCTTGTCAAACCGGAAACCTTTTCAAGATCACTTTCTGATAAGCACATATTCAGTAAATCTACTGCTTGCTTGTTCAATGCTTCAAACTCAGATTGATCTACTCCAGTATGATCAGCTTTATCTTCAACCTCTGATTCTGACGTCTTGTCCGAATCATCAACATCTGAACTTACACTCTCAAGATCTGAACCTTCACCCATAAGAACTAACATTTCCAATTCAGCAGTAACATTTTACCCCATTTTTCTAGTTCTGTATCAGAATCAACCAATGTCTCTTCACTCTAATTAGCCTCTAGACTTTCTTCAAACACTAAGGTATCACCATAGTTATCCTTCCAACTGTTGAAGTAGTAGTCCTCTGACGATGTTGGTGAAATACTTCCAGATTCAGGTGTACGAGGAACTGAATCACGTGCCTTCTTGAATTTATCTTTAACCATCTTTTGAATCTTCTCTTTCCGAATGATTCGTGATAACTTTTCAGCTCTTTCAGCACGAGCAGTCAGCTTCTCAATTATACTTTGACCGATAACACAGTTTTCTTTTTCTTCAGAAATCTTGGCCATGTTAGCTTTAGGTTGTTGATCATCAACATTCAATTTGAAAGACCAGTCATCATCGTCTCCATGAATGACAACTAAATCTTTGTTCTGACTCTCAGCTACATCAGCTTCATTTACTTTATCAGTAATGTAAATCTCATGCTTTGTAGATTGACTCTGAGAACTGTAGTTCTGATTCTTGAACGGATTACGATTACCCTGCTTCTTCTGTTTTGTGCACTGTCTTGAAAAATGACCTAATTCTCCACAGTTGTAACAAGTAACAGAATTCATATCAAAACCCAGTTTTGTATCTTTAGTCAGACTGATTGGTTTTCCAGTTCACTCTTCGTAATCTCTAGCTCGTCTCACAAGATTTGCCATACCTCACATAATATCCATCTTTTCTGCTTCATCTTTATCAAGCAGATGATAATCTTCTGTGGTTAAATGAATGTTACTCACACGAACATCAAGATAACTATCATAAGAATTAACAAGGCTTGACAACAAAGCTATATCTTCACTAATATTTTCTTTTCCAGCTTTCCTCAAGTTCTCGATCTTAAGAGCAGAAAGAACATCCGATGCAGTCAGTGTAGATGACGATGTAGTATTGGTAGTAGGCTATGATTGAGTATTGAGAGAACATGGTGAAACTTATGGTGGATACGAAGACTGTTGGATAGGTGTACTACTGACATTCAAACCATACATATTCTGATTGTTCGTAGCAAAAGCTATTTGAAATGGTGCATGAGCTGACTTAGGCGGTGTATAACCATTTGGACAATACATTTTGATGTCTTGAACTTGTTTAGACCTGTTGACTTTGTTTAACAACTCTAGCTCTTCTTCCTGAAGTCTAGCAATAAACGAGTTCACTGTAGCAGTAGCTAATTCTCCACTGGTTTTCATAGTTAATACGAAACCATTCCATTCCAAAGGTAATGCTCCAGCTAGACAAGTAACTTTATCTTTCTCTTCAATGGTTACATCATGCTTGTGTATTTTAGCTAGCAAATGATGATATCTTTCAACCAATTCTGTAATAGACTCTCCAACTTGCCAATGAAAACGATCAAACTCAGCTTTCAGTTCTAACCCTTTTCTTGTTCTGTAAGATGAATTCCCTTCATTGAAGGTACGAAGTGCTTCCCATATCTTGAATGAGTTATCACGACACAGAAATTGATGGAAAATCGGACCATCAAGAGCACTTGTCAAGTTATAGTACATCTTCTTTTCCAAGTTATACTCATCACGTTCTTCCGAAGGCATATTATGTAACGTATATAGTTCATTTGTCACAGGTGAACGTGGCCATTGAAATTCGGTTTCAATATACTTCCAAAGTTTCGTGTCTTGACCATCAGACCAAATCTTAAACCTCGACTTCCAAGTGGAATAGTTATCCATATTCATTAACCTCGGACATTTTGTACCACTTCCGGATTCACTTTCAGCAAGAAGTAATCGTTGAGTCATATTCGTAATGCTCTGAACTAACGGTGCAGCTAACGCATAGTCGTTTGAATTAAACATCTTGAGAAATTACCAAAACTGGTAAACTGTGCGGTTCAGGATATCAACCTTGCGGTTCAGGATGTCAAGCGTACGTGTGACAGTCTCACGCGTACGTGTCACAACTCAAACGTACGTGTCACTACTCAAACCAAAGTACCAAACACTAAGTATCAAACGTGCTAGTAAGGATCACTCGTGTGATTACTCGTACGTGTCACTATCAACCGCGTGATCACTCGTGTGATCAGACTTGTAGTTTCTTAACCTAAAAGGTTATGCTTACCCGTGCGTGTGAGTTCATGAGTGACGTCAACCGTCTGGTCAACCGTGCGTGTGATCAAATTTCTTGACCCACTCGTATGAGCTGCTGTTCACATACAAATCACTCAAAAACCCTAGAAATTAAAGCTAAGCCTCAATTTCTTAATTCAAAAGCTGGATTAGCACTAAACTAACATAAACACACTCTCAAAACAATATTACACATGCAAAAATGATTCCTTTTTTGCTAAAAATTACTCTAAACTCAAAAACCAAACAAATAAACTCTTTAATCACCAAAAATCACTAGGATGATGTTGAAATCACAACCAACGTTCTGATACCAATGATGAAACATGACTAGGAACTTAGAAATCAACAGATTTAACTCACACAATGGCGAAATTAGTGAATCAAACCCTCTAGTGAATAGGTTAAGCTTTTTGGGATTAATTTAGTTAAACCACAACTAAATCAAGTGTGATTAGATCAACACCTAGAGCTATTATTCACCACCTGGGTGATTTGGGCTGAGAGAGAATCGGAGGAGCTCATCAGATCTGAGTGTGTGTAACAAATGAGAGGCTTAACCTAAAATGAAGAACATAAGACTTTACATACCCCTACTGTTGACTCACCCGTACGAGTCATCCATTACACGTACGATTTGGCTTCATCAGCCGTACGGGTGATCACTCACTCGTATTTTCTCATTTAGGTTGTAACTGTGACTTAGCTCAGCATCAACTGTGCGTATGAGCCTGTCAGCCGTACGAGTGAGGCTTCACTCGTACGTCTGACTAAGTCTAACATAGTCAAACATCCAAATCTCGTTCCGACAGTTCTTGTAACCACATACAAACACAGATAGGATAATAACGAGAGATCATGGTGGCCTGTAAACTGTTGTACCTGCAATGGACGTGGGTAGATGTCTAGGGACTTGCATAAAATGCATGAACAAATAATCTTGATAATCCTATTAATACAAATGATAATAATAATAATAATCGTAATTTTAATATTTAGTGTTAGTTTAATAATAATAATAATAATAATAATAATAATAATAATAATAATAATAATAATAATAATAATAATAATAATAATAATAATAATAATAATAATAACAACAGAAATAATAATACTACCTCAAAGAAGTAGCCCTTAAAAATAATGCCCAAGCCCGAGTTTGAACTCGCGACCTCCCGATAACACTCCTAAACCAATGCTCCGTTACTTATTTTCTATTTTATTTCATATCATAATCGTCAACATTCGATTAAAATGATTTTCATGCATTATCGACTTCGCATTCCCGTACCCTCATCACCATCATCATGTGATCATCATTACCAATCCATCATCATCATTTTATTATCATTATCATAATCATAATTGATTTCTCTCATCATCATATAACCATTATCATATCATCATCATCCGTATCATTATATCATAATCACCATTATTATAACATCATCGTCATCATAATCGTCCACATTATTATCATTATCGATGTAACACCTCATGTATCACCATTGTACTCCGGTTATCATTATCGGTGATCAACACCTTCATCATCGTTAATCAGAAAAAAATAATACGTTTGTGTATGTTGAAATCGAACAGGAACAACAAACTTTGCAAGTAGTGACCCAAGTTTCAAGTCCAAATAAACGAATAAAACAAGCCCAAGTTGTTGAATTATGTAAGCCCAATATATAACTCTTTTAATGAATTGTGATATACTGGGATTTAAAATAGAAAACGAATAGCAGCACAGTACCCTTGGCTCGATGGTTGTTGAGTTCTCGGACAGGACAACTAATGGGTGGGGTCTTTATGGCCACTTGTGTGCATACTTCCACCATCTCCTTTAATTTAATCTAGCCACTAGTTGTACTTTTGCATTTTTAATTATCAATCACTTTTCCTGATTCCTAAAAAAGTTCACGTGATTTTTATTGAGAAAGAGGAGAGGTGACAGGCTGGCTTCGATAGATACAGAAAATAAATTGTAGCTGTGGTTCGAAGGGAATATAAAACAGGAAAAATGCACGTATAGAAACAGTTTAAATGGGTTGTTCGGTTTTGTGAGCTTATTCGAAACTGGAGGTAGAACCAGAAAAAGTATAGTAGCTACAGGTGACGTGAGAGGTGGTTCTGTGTTTGAGTGTCGACAAAAGAGGAAAACGAAAGTAACCAGCAGTAGAATACATCGAGTTTTACAGTGGTGGTTGTGGTTGTTTAATGGTGGTGGTTTAATGGGTTTTCAAAGTTTTTTTTCCAGCAATAAATAGAAAATAGGATCGATTATAGCAGCTGCAACCATGGTTTGAAGGGTGTAGCAGGTGGTTGAGGTTAACTGTAACCGAAACAGTCTCATAACAGATTCAATGGCCTAGTTCGAATAAAAAGGAACAATAAATAGGTTTGATTGATTGTGATCAGCAAATAATGTTATACCATTTTCAACGCAAGTGGAGTAATGGAAACAAATATGTTAGAGCAGATGCAACGGTACCGAATCAAGTTCAATCAATTACCTAATTTTTGTCTGCCACAAAGTTACAATTTGATTCCACTTGCTTAAACTAATAATACGTTACTTATTACTCTACTATATCCTAAGTTGAACTAGTTGTAAACATGTGCTTATCTTTTTCAATTCGTTAAAGTGTTTAAAGCTTTTGGGTTGTGGGTTGCAACAACAATAGCTGCAGTTGCAGCTCAAACAGAAGAAAGAGGATAATATCGCAGCAGTTTCAAGCGGTTTAGAATAATGGTTTGTTGTGGTTTGAGGTGGTGATGGTTGGGTTTTGTTGGTCGTTGAAGTAGAAACTGAAATACCGGTTGTGGTTCGAACCAAAACAAGAATAGAAGTTGTCGATGGTGGTGATCTGGTTAAAGTGATTGTGATTGGCGATGGAACAAGAGGCAATAAAGAGTATCCATGAACCATGGGTTTCGGTTGTGGTTGTTACTCAGACCAAAAACAAAAGTAAACAGGAACACAGAAGACTAGTAGCAGCAAAGATTGAAACAACAAAAATAGAGTTGCAGGTTGGTGTATTTTATGACGATTTGAAACAGAAACAGTTTGCAGTCACGTAAAGGTTTTTAAAGGATGTTTTTTCTTGAATGGTTTTGGTTGTAGGTTGCTCGGATAGAAGGAGAAATAGGAACAAATGATTAGTGTGTGTGTGTTCTTTGATTGGTTATGGTGGTAGTTTTGTTCATCAATTAGAAGCAAGAAGCGTCAAGTGAGAGAGAGAAGATGAGAGAGAGGTGAGATAGAGAAATGAAGGTGTCGGTTTAGTTATGGTATTATATTATAATGTCAGAGAAAAGATATAAAGGAAAACATTGAGAATCTTGAAGTAATCCAATTCACAATCACGAATAGAATAATATGAAGTGGGTTTATGCTTTTTCCAAAATAGAAACAGCAAAAGCAAATAGAAAAGGTTATTAGCTGGTTGTCTGAATGTGGGTTGGATGGTGATGTTACTATAGTTGTCGACAGAAAATAAAATAGGAGGAAAGGTGGTTTGTTTTGTTCTTAAATCAAACATATACAGATAAATGGTACATATTGGATTTAATTGGTTTCGTTAGTAGTTACACGTTAAGAAAATGTGGACTGCTTATTGTTAGATTAATTAGTTAGTTAGTATTTAGTATTTATGTTATGGTTATTAATTGTTTAGAACTTTTGAATTGGTGTTGTGAATACCGATTCCCAAGGATTGAGGTAAATAGTGGAGTACATGGGGTTGTCCATGTAACTTCGATTTGCACGCCTCTTTTGTTTGGTATTTAAGTCCATGTGCTGTAATCATTTAATTTAAGGGAAATAGCAACAACATATAATGTTTAATATTATATTTCCAATTATTATTTATTTATATATATATATATATATATATATATATATATATATATATATATATATATATATATATATATATATATATATATACACATACACACACACACACATATCTATTTACAATTAATTGTTCGTGAATCATCGGGAATGGTCGAAGGTTAATTGAATAAATGAAACAGTTCAAAATTTTTGAGACTCAACCTAACAGATTTTTCTTATCGTGTCAAAAATATTAAATCGTATCGAGAGTTTGGTTTAAAATTAGTCGAAATTTTCTGGGTCGTCACACATTTGACCGGACACGGGGATGGATTAATAGCCAATGGACTCATTAAAACAGGGGTGGATTACATACAAGGATAATTGGTGTAATTATTAACAAAGTATTAAAACTTTGGATTACACAGTCGATAACCTGGTGTAATCATTAACAAAGTATTAAGACCTTGTTACAGTTTAAGTCCCCAATTAGTTGGAATATTTGACTTCTGGTATAAGGGTAATTTGACGAGGACACTCGCACTTTATATTTATGACCGATGGACTAGGGAAGAGACTCATAGAATGGCAGAGGCAAATAGAGCTTTTGCACATTTTCGTTAATCCATGAACAGGATCTATACATCTCGATCGGAAAAGAATCAAGAGAAAAAGTAAATATAAAACCTACAGAAAAGTGGGCTAATCCAACCAATCTTGCTTACCTTGTATTCGTAATCCTTTAAGCTCTACTTTGAGCTTATTGACCTCGTTTCTGGGACGTATATTTATGAGAACTGGAAATGAAATTCATGTGGTGGTGAACCTCTCATCCCTCGTGAGCAGGCGCGGAGAAGGAAAGGCCAAAGACTTCAGCCTAACGGGAATGAGCAAGGACGAAATGACAAGATGAGGTGCCCTGGGCACCCCCATTTAGAAAGAAGGGTCGAAGTTTTTGGGCCTGTAGCTTTACCCGTCCCCCCTTCGTCGGGCGATGCTTTTGTGGGGGGTGCGCCACCAGAAATCGGGCTTGAAGCTGTCACCTTACCAACGAGCCGACAGCTGATGGCTGTTGGTCACGACTACTACAAAAAAGCTCCAATGAAGATGAATATTTCACATGGAGGAGTGTGCATCTTTATGTTGGGTGTTCTTCTATCGTGCGACCCGGCGGCTTATGTGCGACCTGTGGCCCACGCCTCCTATTTGTTCAGGGCGGGCGGCCTGAACTCTGATTCGATCTGGGAGCTTTCACAACAATTGTCTACTCCTTCTCGGAGTCGAGGCTTAATCTATAGATAGAAAGCCCTATACCGGACAAGGATGGGGACGCAACTCCCGCGAAACGTACCCCCGTCTTATGACTTTATTCCACGCTGAATACACTGCTTAAGGATAAGTAACCCCCCTTAAAGGTTTTATCCCTCCATCTGAACTCAGTTTTATGAGACTCGGACTCATTCCCGACCGGACGATAGAGTTGGGTTCACGAGGAAAGAACCTACCTAAGCAGCTAGCAGAAATAGGTTTTTCCTCGCAACTTACTTCTCATGGGTTTTACAGTGGTATATAAATACATGTGAACGCCTCCAGGAGTGGTTACCTCTTGCGCCCCCCAAATGAGTTTAAACAGAATGGATCCGCCCGGACGACTAACCCCAAAGCGGATCTCTGATCTCTATCTGATCTGTTAAGTGAAAGACTAGTCCTGATCTTATTGAATAGATGGGCTTTAGCGACCCTACTTGGACAAGGATGGGGACACAACTCCCGCGAAACGTACCCCCGTCTTATGACTTTATTCCACGCTGAATACACTGCTTAAGGATAAGTAACCCCCCATAAAGGTTTTATCCCTCATCGGTACCCTTTCGGTATGCGTTGCGAACACTTTCATTTTGAGCGTCTCATCTTCTCTATAGAAGCAAAACTCGAACGGATAGAACAGATGGTGGACAAAAACCAGATGGACGTATCAAATAAACCAGGACAAAGGACAATTAACCCTTGGTAATAAACTAAAATCAACACGTCAAACATCATGATTACGGAAGTTTAAATAAGCATAATTCCTTTATTTTATATCTCATCGTACTTTTATTTATTGTCATTTTATTCATCTTACTTTAAATTATCGCACTTTTATTTTTACGCTTTACTTGTATTTATAATTATCGCACTTTTAATTATCGTCATTTACTTTACGCTTTAAATTAAGTTATATTTATTTTGCATTAGGACTTAAAATCGACAAACCGGTCATTAAACGGTAAAACCCCCTTTTATAATAATAATTCTACTTATATAATATATATATATATATATATATATATATATATATATATATATATATATATATATATATATACATACAAATATAGTTAATAAGAATATAGCGTTAAACTCAGCTATATCCATGTGGAACGAACCGGACTTACTAAAAACTACACTACTCTATGATTAGGTACACTGCCTATAAGTGTTGTAGCAAGGTTTAGGTATATCCATTCTATAAATAAATAAATAACTTGTGTAAAATTGTATCGTATTTAATAGTATTTCGTAGTAAACTATAATAGTATTTCGTACCCCTCTCCTTTAACATCAACATGGTTATCAATTAAAGGTGTTATAATTATTTAGACGTGTTGCAAGTTTCTAATTAGTGTTTCTGCTAATATATAGACGTGTTCCAGATTTTTTGAGGATGTTAATTAGTCGTGTTACTTTTGTTTAATTAGATGTGTTATTTTGTTAACACATCTAAATGAAGGGGTCTAATTGAGCCTAAATGTAGCAGTGTAGCTATAATATTAATGTGAATACTTCTAATGGAATGGAGTGAGTATTGTTAAATCTATGGTGTGTGTTAATTTTAGAGTTAATTATCATATATATATATATATATATATATATATATATATATATATATATATATATATATATATATATATATATATATATATATATATATATCTATCTGTGTGTGTGTGTAGGGGGGAATTAACGGAAATACTTTTTTTGGGGGAAGTAGATTTTAATTTTTTTTTTGTTTTTTAATTTTTTTTTCACAAACATTAAGATTAGGAGAAAATATGAATATTTTAAAAAAGACATTTTGTGATAAATGTTATTAATTTGACCTGAAAACGCTCGAAGAAATAACATTCATCGATAAATGTTTCTGATAACATTAATCATGATGCATGTTATTCTTCGAGCGTTTGTTTTCATCTTCTGTGAATTTTTTTTCAAAATTTAGCCCGATTTAAATTTTAGGGTTAGTGTTTTGGGTTCAGTCATTAAATCCAAAACCCTAAACCATAAACTCTAAACTATTCGTGTTAAAAACTCAATCTAAACCCTAAATCTTAATTTATAAATTCTAACTTCTAAATGCTAAAACAAATGCTTGAAGAATAACATGCATCACGATGAATGTTATCAGGAACATTTACCGATGAATGTTATTTCTTCAAGCGTTTTCTGGTCAACATAATAATATTTATCACAAAGTGTTTTTTTTAAATATTCACATTTTCACGTGATCTTAATTTTTGTAAAAACAATCAAATTAAGAAAAAAAATTACTTCCCCCCCCCAAATATACTTCCCTCTTAATTATATATATATATATATATACACACACACACACACACACTACGTTTTTGAGCTCGTGCGTTGCACGCGTGTGTAAAAAACTGTGCAAAAAATATAATTTGCAGTTTATATTGGTATGTAAATAGCGATACTAAAAAATAGAAAAAGTATAGGAATTATTTAAGAGCCCGTGGTGTTGACAAAATTTAAAAATTCTTTTGAGTTTGAAAGTATGTGGTGTTGACAAATTTTAAAAATTTCTTATGAGTTTAAGAGCTCGTAGTGTTAATGAATTTTTAAAGTTCTTTTGAGTTTAAGAGCTCGTGCTGTTGACAAATTTTAAAAGTGGTTTTCAATGGTGTTAATAACTTAATGTCTACAATTTTTTTCCACCATTAATATCTTTTTAATATATAAATTATATACTACGTAATTTTTAGAGTACAATGAAAATTTGTCATGGAACGTAACATTAGTAAAGTATAAGTTATATTATTTTAGAATTATTATATACCATTATTTTTTGAATAAAAGTGTAACATGCGAGTTTAATTTTAAAAAATTTGTTAGTTATTTCAGCAAAATAATGGTACTCGAGGGAGTCGTCATATATTATTAATATTATAATAGTTACATTTGCGTGTTCATAAATATTTTTAGAACATAAACTATGAATTCAAGTCACTTCCATATTTATTGTTAATAAGAAATGCTTTTTTTAGTTCGTACCATGAATATATTTTTTCAATATTACAGATATTAATTATTAATTTAAATAAATAATAATAATGATATGATTTAATAATTAAATGATTAATAACAAAATTAATATGATTTATTAACATACGTTTGCTATTGGAGAAGTGAATATATTACTCTGTATTTGGAGAAGCGAAATATTACTCCGTATGTGATAAATTAAGTAATGATTTTTGTGATAAATATTTCATTTTTTATTATTTGTACTTGATATTTCAAAAGAAATTAACTAATATAGAGGGTACAACCATGAAAACACTTTCTAATGTCGAATTCCAAACTAAAATGTCAATTATATAGCTAAGATGTACATAGTACTAACATGAGAAAAGTAAACTGCATAAATTACATGCTACTAAAAAATGTCATTTTTTCCATCAAAAACCCTATCTTTAACAATACCATAGAGACTAATCCATAACCTTTAGATCCTAATGGACAAAATAAATGGTGACGATAACCTTTAGGTAGGCTATATTAATCAAGTGTAGCAATAATGTTCATTTTATGGAGATTTACTCCGTATTATTCTTTTTGATACAAATATAATATATAATATATATTTTTTTTATTAAAATTATTGTAACTAAATTTAGTATATATATTTTTTTTTGAAAAGCAAAATATGTATTATAACTCACTGAATGTACAAATGATACAGGAAACTACATGCCAAATAATAAAAGCCAAGTAGCCGAAATGGAAGCTGCAAGATGCTGCTATACACACCAAAAGATACAGAGAATAGTACACAAAATAAAACAAAAGGTTAACAAAAACTATGTAACAAATTGAAGTGGATTAGTTAGCCACCCTAGCCAATCAATCTTTTTCGATTTGCATCTCTTCGCGACCTACTCATAGCTTTTAACTTGGATATCATTTAACGCGACCGGCGAACTCCAACATTTTTTCTTAAACACTTTTTGATTGCGATTTTTCCATATTAAATACCCACAAGTCCACTCGACCGCTTACCATAATTTACGACCCTCATCCAACATTTGAACACTCGAATTTCCCATGAAATTTCATTAATGCTAAGATTTGCAAAATTACCAAAACCCCACCAAATTGAGACTTTACCCAATTACCCCAAATATCGAAAGCGAGATTGCAAAAAACCAAAGAATGCTCGACCGTCTCCACATCTTGACCGCAAATTGGACAAAGAACCGAATGAAGATCAATGCCCCTTTTATCCAATTCTGACAAGACCGCTAACCGCATTTTTCTTGATCTCCACACGAAAATCTCCAATTTGCTTTGGACAAAATTATTACGAATTGTTCAAAATTTGAAGGACCAACTTGAATAGTTTTCTCATTAATTAGCTCCATTAGCTTCTTTGTTGAAAAAACTCCATTTCCACTAAGTAACCATATCCAAGAGTTGAATTTGTCTTCCTCTAAAACCACGTTTTGGATAAGTGCATCTAACTTGGAAAGTTCTCCCAAAACTCGCCCCCTCAGATTTCTACACCAATCCCATGAACCAATTACACCCGACTCCGTTACCACAACCCGATTGCATACCGAAGCTTCCAAATTGCTTTCTAAACAGACCAATCTCTTGAATTTTTCTTCTAACGCAAAATCACCAAGCCAATGATCTTTCCAAATATTTGTTGAAGCACCATTACCTATGACTTTAAAGAAGGAATTCCTGAAAGATAAACCAAGCGAGTCGATGCAACTAATGACTCGAATAATGTTAGCCTAAGTCAAAGTGTTCGAAAACTCACGAAGGTCCAAGTATGGCACGAGACCACCCGTAGAACCATAGATACTTTTGATAACTTTGACCCAAAAAGAAGTGGTTTTGGAATTAAACCTCCACCACCACTTGTCGATCAAAGCATAATTTTTATTTTTTAAAAAACCCACATTAAGTCCCCCGCCCCATATGAAAGTGACACATCATCCCATTTAACCCAAGCCATTTTTGTCTCATTACCCGCCCCACCCCCAAAAAAAAGAACGTCTTACACACTCAAGATTTTTTATCACACTTGATGGGGCACGGAAGAGCGAGAAGTAGAACATGTCATAACCCGGACTTTTCCATGATTATATATTATATGAGCTTAATATTTACATGAATAAATGTTTCCAACATGTTAAGCAATCAAACTTATTAAGACTTGGTTAATTGAAACGGTTTTTGTGTAAACGTTTGACCACCCAGTTTGTCCGATGATTCACGAACGTTATAGCTTGTATATGACATGATAATATATATATATATATATATATATATATATATATATATATATATATATATATATATATATATATATATATATATATATATATATATATATATATATATATATATATATATGTTTAACATGGTGAAATAATATTTAAGTATCTCATTATGTATATTAACAACAAACTATATACATAAAACAAGACTACTAACTTAAGGAATTCAAAACGATATCTATATGTAACGATTATCGTTGTAATAACGTCTTACTATTTATATATCATATTAAGATATATTAACACACTATGTTATTATGATAATATAACAATTTAACACCTCATTAGATATAATAACAATGGATTAATTGCATTAAATGAGATCGTTAACTTAAAGGTTTCAAAACAACGCATGCATGTAACGACTAATGATGATTTAATGACTCGATTAAAATGTATATATATGTAGTGTATTAAGATGTATTAATACACTTTTGAAAGACTTCAAGACATATATCAAAATACTTCTACTTGACAAAGATGGTTACAATTACATTCCCATTCAATTTCCTCAAGAATTCTACTCGTATTCATTCGGTACTCGTACTCGTATTATACCCAGCTTATAGATGTACATACTATTGGTATATACACTTCAATGATCAGCTCTTAACAGACTTAATGAATCATCAAGACATGATGGGAACCATCATTTGGCAACTAGCATGAAATATCTAACAAAACAACAAACTAATGGAGCCTATATGGAGACTCCATATTGACGTCCACATGCACACACACAAACACATTTCCATTTCAACTTTCATGCATCAAATTGATCTCTCTCTTGTTCTCTCATTATGTTCTTAGTGTTCTTCATCAAGTTCTACATCAATCTAGCTCATAAACCCAACCTTTGATCACCATACAAAACAACTACTTAAGAACACATCAAAAACACTTTCAAGTTTCCAAGACTACTTCCAAGCTTTCTAATCCATTCCAAGTAATCATCTAAGATCAAGAAACCTTTATTATTTACAGTAGGTTATCTTTCTAATTCAAGGTAATATTCATATTCAAACTTTGATTCGATTTCTATAACTATAAGTATCTTAATTCAAGTAGTAATCTTACTTGAAATTGTTTTCGTGTCATGATTCTACTTCAAGAACTTCCAAGCCATCAAAGATCTATTCAAGCTCAAGATTATTTTTTGTCATTTCCATTAGGTTTACCTACTATACTTGAGGTAGTAATGATGTTCATAACATCGTTCGATTCATACTTATATAACTATCTTATTCGAAGAAAATAACTTGTAATCACTAGAACATAGTTTAGTTAATTCTAAACTTGTTCGCAAATAAAGTTAATCCTTCTAACTTGACTCTTAAAAATAACCTAACACATGTTTTATATCTATATGATATGCTAACTTAATTATTTAAACTTGGAAACACGAAAAACACCGTAAAACCGGACATACGCCGTTGTAGTAAAACCGGGGGCTGTTTTGGGTTGGAAAAATAAAAACTATCTTAATCTTTGAATTTAAAGTTTATTTTCTAAAAAACGATATTTCATATGAACATGATACTATATCCAAAAATCATGGTTTAACACAAAGTAAAAGTATGTTTTTCAAAATGGTCATCAAGATGTCGTTCTTTCGACAGAAATGACTACCTCTTTCAAAAATGACTTGTAACCTGTAACTTTGACTATAAACCTATACTATTTCTGTTTAGATTATTAAATTTTGGTTCGATACGAAACCATAGTCATTTGATTCACTCAAATCGGATTTGTAATGAAAAAGTTATGGGCAAAACAAATTGGATAGAATTACTAGTTTTAGCTACGAAAATTTTATAACAAATCTATACTAACCATATCCTAGCTAACTTATCCTATATCCTACATATATTTATACATATCTTGATCCCTAATTAGTAGAAATACAAATTATAATAGTCGGGGTTAATTCTACGACAATATATTATAGTCTTAATAAAAATCGTAAGATACTATATATATATATATATATATATATATATATATATATATATATATATATATATATATATATATATATATATATTATGAGTTGATATCCATAGACACGTATACAATGTTTTGACATATCATGTTGACATCATCTATATATATTATTTTGAATAACCCATAAGACACTATATGCGGTAATGCTCAAGTTAGCATATAATGGGTCGAGGTTGAATCTAAAATAATATATATACATGAGTTGTGATCGAGTCTGAGACATTTATACAATGGGTCGTGGGGTGATTCAGACAATATATATATATATATATATATATATATATATATATATATATATATATATATATATATTATGTGTCTTAATTATAATAAGACAATATATAATAGTGTTAGTTAATTCTAACATGATACACATATTTATATGTGTGTGTATATATATATATATATATATATATATATATATATATATATATATTATTGGATTATTGTGGACTACTAACGTTGGACTGCTAACTTGACAACTTAATACGTTAAAACGTAAATAAAAATTTACATGAATATATTTCCATCATACTTTGATATATATGTATATATTTGTTATAGGTTCGTGCATCGACCCGTGGCCAAGTCTAATTCTCGATGAATTAAAAATCTGTGAAAGTGAGTTATAGTCCCATTTTTACGATCTAATATTTTTGGGATGAGTTTATAAATGTTTTTCAAAATAGATACAAGTAATTGAAACTATATTCTATGTTGAATTACTATACCGTATATCACCCTTTTTGAACTTGATAACCTAAGATTTGGTGTTTATTATAATTGCCACTAATTAACGCGAATCCTAAAGATAGATCTATGGGCTTTGACACGCCCCAGTCAGAGAATTTGAACTGCTTTAGTACTTCGATTTTTCTCTACAGACGAGTGGTTCTGTGTTGGGGATATTCTAGATGCATTCTGTTAATGTCGGTTACCAGGTGTTCAATCATATGAATGATTTTTATGTCTATTTATGAAAAATGAAATCTTGTGGTCTATTATTAATTTGATATATAGGTTAAACCTATGACTCACCAACATTTTTGTTGATGTTTTAAGCATGTTTATTCTCAGGTGATTATTAAAAGCTTCCGCTGTCGCATGCTAATTAAAGAAAAGATTTGGAGTCTGCATGCTTGTATAATATTGTTTAAAAACTGCATTCGAGAACATATGTTGTTGTAACATATTATTATTGCAAACCATTATGTAATGGTCGTGTGTAAACATTAAAATTTTAGATTATCATTACTTGATGATCTATGTTACGTCTTCAAAACCCTTGTCGATAAAATAAAGGTTATGGTGTGTTTTAAAAATGAATGCAGTCTTTGAAAAACGTCTCATATAGAGGTCAAAACCTCGCAATGAAACCAATTAATATGAAATGTTTATAATCGATATGAACGGGGCATTTCATTTGGTATCAGAGCGTTGGTCTTAGAGAACCAGAAATTTGCATTAGTATGTCTTATCGAGTTTGTTAGGATGCATTAGTGAGTCTACACTTCGACCGTGTTTACTTTAAAAACGATTGCTTAACACTTTTGTTGGAAATATATATTTTTAACATGTAATTATATGTGATATATTAATCACTTAACGTGCTTGTTATTGTGTGATAGATGTCTACTTCTAGTACCAATCCCATCGACTCACCTAATAACAATGATGTGTCGGATACATTTTGGGATGATTCACAAATTCCGGAAGAAGAAGAACCGGAAGAAGAAGAAGAAGAGCTGGAAGAAGAAGATCCGGAGGAGGAATTGTTAAAAATCAGAGAAAAATAGTTAAATAAAGGAAATCCTCAACCAATGGACCAAAGTTAAAAATGGTCGATGGTGTCTCCGCTGAGGAGGAAAAATATTGGGAAAATTACCAATTTTCTGATGAATCGGATCCCGATGAGGATTTCGATGAAGTAATAGAAATTACGGCAGCCCAATCTAATAAAGAAAAAGAAAACAATAAGGGAAAAGCTATCAAAACAGAGAAACCCAATCCCAAACCCGATGAACTATATGTTAACATGAAATACCCTGACGGAATATACCGTAAACACCCATATTTCTTAAACTTTAACTATAGCCCGGGAACATCTAAGGGACCAAATTTTTCTAAACCATTTGTTAAAAGGACTCCTCGTATGAGTACTGGCCCATTTATCCCTAGGAAATTAGCAAAACAAACCGAGTCCGAGGAAGATGTAGCAAACAAGTCTGAATAAAAGAGTTGAAGTCATTTACTCTTACCATGTCTTGTAATATATGTATGATAACGTGCTTGTAGTTTTATGCTATATGTAAGATAGCGGTATGGTATGATTGTAAAATATTGTATTGAAAGTTTAAGCGTGAAATGAAAATGAATTAAAGTTTTTCATGATAGAATATTATTTTGATAGTAGTAGTAAATTTTTGAACTAGCTATTAAGTATGAACTTTAACAGGTAGGTATCACCCGGATTAAAATTATGAAACGCTAATATGAAGAAAAGGCTTTTATAATAAGTTTATATTATGCTACAAAATACTACTCTTAATATTCTATATGATTAACTTAATTCTTTTGGCTATTTTTGAAGGAAATAGCACCGAATACCAGGCAGAACTTAAACATGAGCGAGGAAGATTTCTGTGCATTCCTTGCTGCAAACATAGCCGCAGTACAGGCTGCAATGCAAAACAACAATAATAACTTAGGGTTTAGTAGTGGAACTAACTCCACAGGAAACTGTGTAGGATGCTCCTACAAGGCTTTCACTGCTTGTAAACCTCTTGAGTTCGCTGGAACCGAAGGACCAGTCTTATTAAAACGGTGGACTGAGAAAGTCGAATCTGTGTTTGCTATAAGCAAATGTGCTGAGGAATACAGGGTAAAGTACGTCACGCATACTTTCACAGGTACTGCGTTAACATGGTGGAACATATCTTGAACAGGTGGGACAAGATGCTGCTTACACACTACCGTGGTCAGTATTCAAACATTTGATGAATGAGCAGTATCGTCCCAGAAATGAAATCAACAAGCTCAAAACAGAGCTTAGAGAATTACGAACGCAAGGATTCGATATTACCACATACGAACGACGATTCACTGAGTCGTGCCTATTGTGTCTAAGAGTATTCGAAGATGAAGAAGAGCAGATCGATGCATTTGTGAAAGGGTTACCAGAGAGGATTAAGGAGGATGTGAGTTCAAGCACGCCCACCTCAATGCAAAAGGCAAGTCGAATGGCTCATAAACTCATAAACCAGATTGAGGGAAGGATTAAAGAGCAGGCGGCCGAGGAGGCCAAAATGAAACCAGACAAGAGAAAGTGGGAAGACAAGGGTCACCAATACAACAACAACAACAACAACAATCACAACCATAATCGCAACAACAATCACAACAACCGCAATATCAATCGCAACAACAACAATCGCAATCCCAACAACAACTACAATAACAACCACAACAACTACAACAACCGTCCCAACAACAATAATAACCGCAACAACAATAATCCCAGCAACAACAACAATAACAACAATGACAACAAGAGGCAGAAAATTCCACGCAAAAGGTGTGAAGGATACCATTCGAATAATTTCTGTGCGGTAGTATGTACCAAGTGTAACAGAAACGGTCATAGTGCAACAAAGTGTGACGTCTATGGACCGACGGCCAATAAAAATAACAGAACAAATAATTTTATTATTTGTTAAGGATGCGAAAATCCGGGCCATTTCAGCAGAGCATGCCTAAACCAAGGAAATACTAATGGGCAAGGCTGTGGAAGAGTCTTCAACATCAATACAACTGAAATGCAGGAAGACCCAGAGCTTGTTACGGGTACGTTTCTTATTGATGAAAAACCTGCTTATGTTTTATTTGATTCGGGAGCGGATAGAAGCTATATGAGTAGAGATTTTTGTGCCAAGTTAAGTTGTCCTTTAACGCCTTTGGATAATAAGTTTTTACTCAAATTAGCGAACGGTAAATTAATTAAAGCCGATAATATATGCCGGAATCAAAAAATTAAACTGGTCGGCGAAACGTTTAAGATCATCTTAATACCAGCAGAGTTAGGGAGTTTTAATGTGATAATCAGCATGGACTGGTTGAAAAAGGAGAGAGCAGAGGTCGTTTGTTACAAGAATGCGATTCGTATTCTGCGCGAAAAGGGAAAACCCTTAATGGTGTACTGAGAAAAGAGTAACGCGAAGTTAAATCTTATTAGTAGCTTGAAGGCGCAAAAGCTAATAAGAAAAGGTTGCTATGTCGTTCTTGCACACGTCGAGAAAATCAATTCCGAAGAAAAGAACATCAATAATGTTCCTGTCGCAAAAGAATTTCCCGATGTATTTCCGAAGGAATTACAGGGACTACCTCCACACCGATCTGTTGAATTTCAAATAGATCTTGTACCAGGCGCTGCACCAATAGCTCGTGCTCCTTACAGACTCGCGCCCAGCGAAATGAAAGAATTACAGAGCCAATTACAAGAACTTTTGGAGCGTGGTTTCAATCGACTAAGTACATCACCGTGGGGAGCTCCTATTTTGTTTGTCAAAAAGAATGATGGTACATTCAGATTGTGTATCGACTACAGAGAGTTGAACAAACTTAACATCAAGAACCATTATCCACTACCAAGAATCGACGACTTATTTGATCAACTACAAGGTTCGTCAGTTTATTCAAAGATTGATTTACATTCGGAGTATCATCAAATGCGAGTAAAGGAGGAAGATATTCCAAAGACTGCTTTTATGTAACGACCCGACTTTTTTTTACTTATATTTTATGCTCTACACTTTCATGAATCTGCGTATATGTACGTACTGAGCTAGTTTATGCTTTGGGATCTTACTTCATGATAATTACTTTCGTTAATACCTTACAGCGTGTTATTAAGTGCTTAATCACTTAACATGATCCCTGAATGCTTTTATGATCGTTAGTGTCACTTGTCATTTTGAATGAGCTGCGTACTTGGTACACGTTTAACTTTTGCCGTAATTGGAATATTATGACTTCGTAATACTAATTGTTATTTTCTAATGACAATTACTTGGCTTATTGGTTGCTTAATTATGCTTAATAATTTACTAATGCACACTAGTTAGTCTTAATGGACTTTCTACCTTAATGGACTTAAGTCCACTCTACTCTAGCTATTGAACTTTTAAGTTAGCCCAATTTTAATGGAAGTATGACCCATTAAGAAGTAGGACAAAACCCCATTAAGATGAGCCAACATACTAGCATTTTTGTTAATCATTACTACACATGTTGCATGGGATCCCAACAACAAGCACCACCTTTAGACTACCACCATGCAAAAAGTAAAAGTTATCCCCCACTTGCCCCTAAACCTACGGCCTTGAACCCCCCACCACCACTATAAATATCAAGCCTTGATCCTTCATTTCACACTTAATCTCATTCTCATTTTACACACACTTACTCTCTAATTTCTCTCTAGTCTTTCTCACACTAAAATTGTAAGTTTTAAATTTTCTTCTTCTTCTTTTTTTCTTCATATACACAACATCATCATCATCATCATCATCATCATCATCATCATAAGATCAAGCTTTTTAGCTTCTTGATCTTGTTATATCTTGTAGATTCAAACTTTGATTTGAAATCTTCAAGAACATGAAAGATTCAAGCTTTTTAGCTTTGAATCTTCATTACTTTGTTGGATCTAAGTTTTGAAGCTTAAGATCACTTTATTTTGTTAAAAGATCAAAACTTGTGTTTTTGATCTTCATGTAACTTGTAGATCTAGCTTTTTGCTTTAAGGATCTTCAAGAATGTTAAAGATCCAAGCTTTCTAGCTTAGGGTTTCATTATGTTGTTTAGATCTTAGCTTTTTAGCTTATGGTCTCATTACTTTTACTAGATCTTAGCTTTCTAGCTTATGGTCTCATTAATCTTGTAAAGATCCAAGCTTTCTAGCTTAGGGTTTCTTAATACTTGAAGATCTAAGCTATTATTGTAGATCTCATTTACTTGGAACCTTTTTATGATTTTATGGTGATAAAAATCAAGTCTTCATCGTCTCATATGATGAAGATGCATAAACTTGTGTCAAAAGGACAAAGGTTAAAGCTTTATTGTGTTTATGCAATAAAGAGACAACCTTGATGTTCAAAACTTGTAGAATGTTAGCTTTTACTCTTAGTTGTGTGTTTATGGTTGAAACTTGGTCAAAGTGATGCTAAAACATCAAAGAGTTGTACACTTGAAGCTTACACGCATCAAGGATGAGAACCGTGATGAGCATCAAGCACCAAGAAACCCACCGGAGCACTTGTTTGTTGTTTTTCAGGGTTTGATCAGACTCCTGGGGCTTCTCCAAAATTGATTTTCAGATAGTTCGGTTCGAGTAGATGACTTTTCATTCAAGACTCACCTAAATCCGATATACGGTTTATGATTTATAGCCTTCCGAAAATCACTACGCCTCTGTAGCGACGTGCAAAATATTCTGACCTACTCGCGCTTGAACTGTCGCCTCGGTCAAAAGACGTCGGGTTAGGATCTGAAAATTGGATAGCGGTACAAGGACTCACATACGGAGCCCTGGCCACTGACCATGCGTCTTTTCAATTTGTATAGAGGTCGTAGCAGCTGTCTGAAATCAGCCTTGGTTTCGATTTCTATTCTTGATGAAAACTTACTTTATCTTTTACGAATGATGATGATGATGATGATGATACTTAAGGTTTAACTTATTCACTTTTAAACTTTTGAGGACAATTTACTGACCTAGTAACCTTTGACTTAGGTTGAGGACCTTTTGAATCGACCAACTTACTTGTTTGGACCGACTTACTACTTGCTTACATTGTCGTATTGATTTTACCACACATTCACTGTGAGTTATAGCTTCCCTTTTTTACTTTAACTATTTTTGGGACTGAGAATACATGCGCTTTTTATGTTTTACATACTACACACGAGTACTTAAACTTTATATATGTGTGGGTGACATAACGGCACAAAGATTCCCCTTAGCTCGGTAACGTTTAGTCATTGGTTTATGAACCGGTGAATGCGAATCTTAGATATAGATCCATAGGGTTTGACATCCCCACTCGGGCTAGTCGCGCTAGCATTCAACGGGTGTTTAATACTTCGTAAACTTACGCACTTTCTAGGTGTACTTTTAGGGGGTGATATTACTTGTTAAGTTAGTTACCGGGTGCCCACGGATAAGTATATACTTTTCATACTGTTTTGAATACGAAATCTCGTGGTCTACATTACATTACTGAATACAAACAAACTATAGCTCACCAACATTCGTGTTGACTTTTAAGCATGTATTTCTCAGGTGCTTAGACGTTGTTGCTTCTGCTGTTAGACTTTATGTTATAGTCTTGGTGTTATAAACTTGCTGTTACAAGACTCACTGTGTTAGATTTCCGCTGCATTACTTAGAGATGTCTCAAGCATGGAACTTTTATTTTGCATTCACAACTTATGTTATTTTTGAATAATGGCGTTGTAATGACCTTTGTGTCACGTACTTATGTTAATGCTTTCTATTCGTAGAAGCACGTTATCTTTTGTAAAACATTTGACGTTGGTAAAGACGTTACCTTTTCATGAATGCAAAACTTGTTTTTAAATAGCATATAGTATTATACCGTGTAATGGACCTGTTGCTGATGATCCGTACACGATGGTTTTGTACGGGGTGTCACATTTGGTATCAGAGCATTGGTCGCAGGGAATTAGGTTGTATTAGTGAGTCTTGAACAAGTCGAGTAGGATTAGCTAATAGGACTAATCTACAACTTTCTCGTTTACTTGTTTCTGCAGAACTTGTTGCATGCTACTGCTTACTTTTACTGCTATATGAACTTGCTACATGCTACTACTTACTTTTACTGTTATATGAACTTGCTGTATGCTACTGCTTACTTTACTGCTATATGATCTTGTTGTATGCTACTGCTTATTCTCGCTACTACATGCTACTATCTGCTTTTTGCACGTTACTTCGGTATGATACTGTTAATATTGCCATGCTATGTACTGATGTAGACAATCTAGGCTACTGTAGTTATTATGCCTGATTATGTTCTTGCTACATGTCTGCTATTCGCTGTACCGACTTGGAAATTTATCTTTCCTAGTTCAGATGTTTTTCTGAACCCTTTTCCCACTTGTCTAACCCTAAGGACTGGTATTGTAATCCACCTGTTACTACCGTTCCACCATTCCAGAGATCGAAACATTACTTCACGCAATCTAGGAAGAGTACCCCTCGGATTGGACACCCACTAAAGTTGATCCTCGGAGGAGGAGATATGTGAGGACTTGTCGGAGTGATCGCACCTCGCCCCACCCCCCGAGCTCACCCTAGTTAGCCACGTACAACGTATGAACATTAGAAGGTTGTTCAGTTTCCGTACGCTTTCATGACCGTCACTTATCTCTTTCATCCTTCACCACTGCTCGACGATCTAACAACACTTCTGGACTTAGGTCCCTAACACTCTTAGGCATTGGAGAAGTCGGGAAGGCATCTCCTTTCACAAGGTCAGAGTGTCTCCTACTAATACTCAGCCATACCCAAAGACTTGGGAGTCACCTCAAGACATATCGTATTACTACTTGCTACACGTACAACTCGACACGAGATCCAGATTAAATTTTTAGAAAGGAACCTAACGACATTACCTGAACCCGAACATTTTGAAGAAAATTTCGGGACATTTAGGCATTGATGCATGATCTACTGAACATACGCACCCACACCGAGAAGCCGTGAGATTAATTATGTAGATTTTGTTTTGAGATAGCATAGATAAAGCACCTTTAGATGAAATTGAGTAGAACTTGAATTGATCATGTTACATTGACCATATGGAGTGATTGGAATGACCGTATGATTTAGTACAATATAATGACGCTAGGCCAGCGTGATTAAATTGAAGTAAATCATGCAGAAGTTCCAACGTTACTACGTAAGGAATATGAAGTGATTCAAAGAAAATTTTGGTAGGAACCACTTGAGTATACGTATTATGGTCTGTTAGAGGTGGGGAAAGAATAACCACATAGCCCAGATACCGTACAAGAAGGGCCTTGATTGCAGAATTGATAACCCGAAAATTTGTTATAGATATAGACACCCTGGACACTTAAGGAAAAAGTTCTCAAATAGGAAATACTTTGGACTTACTTGCGATAGAGCAATCGTTATCTCAGCTATGGAGACTCGCATGGATCTTGATTTTAGTTAGGGTGCATTTCATCACAACGTTTTATTGTCTCAGAGTTGTTAAATACTAGAGTGATAGAAACCTTATATCTAAGGACCCTAGTGTTATGACTAATAAGCCATTAACAACTATGAGAGTTAAGTATTCTATAGGACAAGCTAATGGTAAGCTGGCGGAGATAGAGGAATAATTTAAGGTAGTACCTTAAAATTAACAGGTGGCTCATTTGGAGATGACCTCATGTCAACAAAACTTGGAAGTTTTAAAGTAGTAGTGGAAAGGATTAGTTACCTACGCACAAGCAGATGTTATTTGAGAAGATTGATAAAAAATTTCACTGTAGTATAATAAGATTTGGTTGGAATGAACCTTAAGATTAACCTAACACCCATCAATTTGGGAAGCTTGATGCAATAGTTGGAATGGACTTTAGGATTAACCTAATACTCATCAAGTTAGGAAGCTTTGATGAAATAGTTGGAACAGACTGGTTTGCAAGGATGAAAGCGAAAGTTATTTATAGTGAGAAGATTATTCGTATACTTCGCGAGAATGGTGAGCCAAAAGCCATCTGGGTTACTTCAACAACCCGAAATCCCACAATGGAAATGGGAAGGAATAACAATGGATTTCATCACGAAGCTACCGAAAACGGTAGGCGGTTATGACACTATCTGGGTTATCATTGACCGCCTCACCAAATCTACTCACTTTCTAGCCATGAAGGAAACCGATACAATGGACAAACTTGCACAACGATACATGAAAGAAATTGTATCTCGTCACTTCAGCGATTCAAATTCTATATTAAAGACTACCCATGAATCTTATTTGATACTCATTCTTACGCGACTCTAAATCCTAACTTATTCCAAGAGATTTCTTATTTGATGATAATCACACCATCATCCTTCTTACTTCGATATTAGTCATACCAGTTCAAAATTTTCCAAAATTAATGGGTGGTTAATCCTTATCCTCATACTCTCCCATTCGTATCTTACTTATAAGCAACAGCTTCACACTTAAGCATTTTTGGTCAAAGGACTTATACCTTAGTAATAGTCATCAACCACATTTAAATTCAATAGTTTTCATTACCTCGTGACATTGTTGCTCAAATATCACCCGAAATTTTTCAAAAAAAAATAAAAAAAAATCTTTTACTCGATCCTCATCAATCTTTTTTTTTTCCAACTTGTAACCTCCGAAATATGAAATTTTGTTTGCCAAAATTTTACACACACTATATTACTGTGCGATCCTCTCATAGTTTTATAAAAATAAATTTATTTTATTGCCATTCGTACAAATTTTAGAAACCGTATATGTTATATAAAATAAAGTAAATAATTACTTATTTTTTACTAGTACATATGAAATTTTACTTTCACTTTTACAAATCAATTCTTTTATTCAAAAGATATTTTATTTAGAATAGTACATAACTCTAGTTTACTAAGAACTTCATTTCTTTTCTTACATTGTCACCTTAACGATTTCTATAAAATTTTCGTTTCTTGTTATATAAAAATTTTCGTGTTATTCGTATCCAAGTCATCATGAAGACTTTACAACCGTCGAAATCGAGAGATTCATGTGTGTATGTGTGTGTGTGATAAAGGCACTGACTGCCACATCATGCAGAGCCTTCGGGCATCCATTAACACTTAAACCATTCAAAATTATTGCGTTACCCCATGGATCTTATTTGCCACACCGGTTGGAGCGATGCTCTTTCTTACATAACTCTAAGTCCTGACTTATTCCAGGGGATTCTCATTTAGTGATATTAACACCATCAGTATTCCGACTTTAATATTAGTCATAACCTGTTTGGCATTTTTCAAAGTCAAGAAGCGATTAACTTCTCGTCCTCATGCTCTATCCTTCATACCTCACTTTTTAGCAACGGCTTCGCACGTGAACATTTTTGGCCCAAAGACTTATGTCCTGATAATTATCAAAACTACATTTAATTCATTATTTTTCACTACCTAGTAACATTTCATCAGATGATTCAAAGATTTTTCACTTGATCTTTTTCAACTCGTAACCTCTGAAATACGAAAAACTATGTGTATAAAAAAATTTTACACGTTGTTTATTTGTGCGGTCCTCACGAGATTTATGGACAAATGAAAGTAATAAAATTTTTCTGTCACTTATGTGATTTATAAAATCATATATGTATGTATATAATTAAGTTAATAAATTTACCCTTACTTATTTTGGGTTAAGTACATACTAAGTTATACCTTCAAATTATTTAAAAATCGCTCCTTTATTGAGTTGTTTAACTTAAGTCAAATAGTTTTGTGCAAAATGGTACACTTTGTACATACTTCTAAATTTACTAGGAACTTCGTTCCGTTTATGTTATCACATCAAAAGTTTCCAAAAGTTCCTTGGTTGATTTTATTAAAGGTTTTCGTATTAGACTACACCATGTATGGATCACACTTCTTCTCGTCCCCCGTTTAGGGATGAAGCTTACCATTAAGATCTTTGTTAAAAACTCTTAAGCCACTTTGGATGGCAGTTTTATAAAATTTGTTCAGAAGTCTTTGCGCTCATAAAATGTTCCTTTTTAAGGTTAGACATGGCAAAATCGCGGGCCGATAAATCAGTTTTCTGAGGTACACTCAGTCTTCACTCTATTGTAGGAAAGTCACAAGGTGGGTTTCTACTCTCAATATTTCACGGCTAATCGCAACACCCTCGTAAACATCAACTCTATGAATCGGTATGTTGAGGTACAAGAAATCATTTTTGAGATTCTTTTCACTTGGAGTAAACCATTCTTTATGACCAAGGGTTTACGTATCTTCTCATCCGCGCATCCCCTTAAGTATAAGGATAAATTCAGATCAACTCGCTCGTTGTACGAAGAGTTCCCTCTCGTTCAAAGATCACACCTTTCGTGCGATTTTCTTTCGGGAATGTAATGTAAATTACTTTAAAAATCTATGAATCATGTTATCCTCTTGGAAGGGACTGCTTAAAACATCTATAACACTGATGTGGTTACTCTATATATTTCTTCCTTCGTTGGTTGCGACTATATGTTGTTCTAGTCGATGTTAACCCTAACTTCAGCATATAGTTACATTATCGAACTGTGCTTTCATTCCATCCCAGGATAAGTTCACATGCGGTATGTTAAACTGGGTGATATCTTTCATTGTTTATTCAGACCGTCCTGAAGACACTATAAATAATTATGGGTTGCATTGCATGTAAGTCTGATTAGTCACTCTCAGCTAAAATTTCAATTCATTTATTTAAATGAAACATTTCTTAAATATCGGGTTCTTTATGCCTATGGCCTCCTTCCGAAATTAAGGGATTAGTAAAATCCGTGGCTAACTCTATCCAGACATCAAATCGCATGGTTGTGATCACCATATTTTCCATTCCATCGGTCAGCTTTATATTGCGACATGAGCGCTCAATATTTTAGATGAGTTTGGTAACATTCATGATGCATTTCATGCATCCAGCTTACAGAAGATGCCTGTAAGGCTAAAAAAATTATCTTTCCTTTTGTGGGTATATATTCAGATGACATACTCATGTTAACAAGAAACGAAATCAATTTGTTGATTTTAAGGTCAAGAGACTTAATTAATGGCATATACATATTCTTACTTTTTGACGCCCAAGTACCTTTCAAGGTAAATCGCTCACTTCTGAGCCCACGAGTCTATCGGAACTCTGATACGCTTCTTCCTCTTCAAATTCGGTACCGTTGTTGGTCACTCCTCAAAATTGCGGGACGAAATTTTCTTTAACAGGTGGGTAATGTAACGACCCTATTTTCGACTTATATTTTTGTGCTCTATACTTTCACGAATCTGCGTATATGTGCATACTGAGCTAGTTTATGTTCTGGGATCTTACTTTATGATAATTACTTTTGTTAATACCTTACAGCGTGTTATTAAGTGCTTAATCATTTAACTTAAACCCTGAATGCTTTTATGACCTTTAGTGTCACTTGTCGTTTTGAACGAGCTACGTACTTGGTACACGTTTAACTTTTTTCGTAATTGGAATATTATGACTACGTAATACTAATTGTTATTTTCTAATGACAATTACTTGGCTTATTGGTTGCTTAATTACGCTTAGTAATTTACTAATGCACACTAGTTAGTCTTAATGGACTTTCTACCTTATTGGACTTAAGCCCACCCTACTCTAGCTATTGGACTTTTAAGTTAGTCCAAATTTGATGGAATTATGACCCATTAAGAAGTAGGACAAAAACCCATTATGATGAGCCCACATACTAGAATTTTTGTTAACCATTACTACACATGTTGCATGGGATCCCAACAACAAGCACCACCTTTAGACCACCACCATGCAAAAAGCAAAAGTTATCCCCCACTTATCCCCTAAACCTATGGCCATGAACCCCCCACCACCACTATAAATATAAAGCCTTGATCCTTCATTTCACACTTGATCTCATTCTCATTTTACACACACTTACTCTCTAATTTTCTCTCTAGTCTTTCTCACACTAAAATTGTAAGTTTTAAATTTTCTTCTTCTTCTTCTTTTCTTCATATACACGACAACATCATCATCATCATCATCATAAGATCAAGCTTTTTAGCTTCTTGATCTTCTTATATCTTGTAGATTCAAACTTTGATTTGAAATCTTCAAGAACATGAAAGATTCAAGCTTTTTAGCTTTGAATCTTCATTACTTTGTTGGATCTAAGTTTTGAAGCTCAAGATCACTTTATTTTGTTAAAAGATCAAAACTTGTGTTTATAATCTTCATGTAACTTGTAGATCTAGCTTTTTGCTTTAAGGATCTTCAAGAACATTAAAGATCCAAGCTTTCTAGCTTAGGGTTTCATTATTTTGTTTAGATCTTAGCATTTTAGCTTATGGTCTCATTACTTTTACTAGATCTTAGCTTTCTAGCTTATGGTCTCATTAATCTTGTAAAGATCCAAGCTTTCTAGCTTAGGGTTTCTTAATACTTGAATATCTAAGCTATTATTGTAGATCTCACTTACTTGGAACCTTTTTATGATTTTTATGGTGATAAAAATCAAGTCTTCATCATCTCATATGATGAAGATGCATAAACTTGTGTCAAAAGGACAAAGGTTGAAGCTTTATCGTATTTATGCAATAAAGAGACAACCTTGATGTTCAAAACTTGTAGAATGTTAGCTTTTACTCTTAGTTGTGTGTTGATGGTTGAAACTTGGTCAAAGTGATGCTAAAACATCAAAGAGTTGTACACTTAAAGCTTACACGCATCAAGGATGAGAACCGTGATGAGCATCAAGCACCAAGAAACCCACCGGAGCACATGTTTGCTGTTTTTCGGGGTCTGATCATACTCCTGGAACTTCTGGTAAATTTATTTTCAGATATTTCGGTTCGAGTAGATGACTTTTTGTTCAAGACTCGCCTAAATCCGATATACGGTTTAGGATTTATAGCCTTCCGAAAATCACTTCGCCTTTGTAACGACGTGCTGAAAATTCTGACCTACTCGCACTTAAACCGTCGCCACGGTCAAACGACATCGAGTTAGGATCTGAAAATTGGAGAACGGTACAAAGACTCACATACGGTGAATTGGCCACTGACCACGAGTCTTTTTGGTTTGTATAGAGGTGTAGAAGCTATCCGAAGTCAGCCTTTGTTTCGATTTCTATTCTTGATGAAAACTTACTTTATCTTTTACGAATGATGATGATGATACTTAAGTCTTAACTTATTCACTTTTAAACTTTTGGGGACAATTTACTGACCTAGTTACCTTTGACTTAGGTTGATGACCTTTTGGATCGACCAACTTACTTATTTGGACCGACTTACTACTTGCTTACATTGTCGTATCGATTTTACCGCACATTCACTGTGAGTTATAGCTTCCCTTTTTACTTTAACTATTTTTGGGACTGAGAATACATGCGCTTTTTATGTTTTACATACTAGACACGAGTACTTAAACTTTATATATGTGTGGGTGACATAACGGCTCAAAGATTCCCCTTAGCTCGGTAACGTTTAGTCATTGGTTTATGAACCGGTGAACGCGAATCTTAGATATGGATCCATAGGGTTTAACATCCCCACTCAGGCTAGTCGCGCTAGCATTCAACGGGTGTTTAATACTTCATAAACTTACGCACTTGCCAGGTGTACTTTTAGGGGGTGATATTACTTGTTAAGTTAGTTACCGGATGCCCACGTATAAGCATATACTTTTCATATTGTTTTAAATACGAAATCTCGTGGTCTACATTACATTACTGAATCCAAACAAACTATAGCTCACCAACATTCGTGTTGACTTTTAAGCATGTATTTCTCAGGTGCTTAGACGTTGTTGCTTCCGCTGTTAGACTTGCTGTTATAGTCTTGGTGTTATAAAATTGATGTTACAAGACTCGCTGTGTTAGATTTCCACTGCATTACTTAGAGATGTCTTAAGCATGGAACTTTTATTTTGCATTCACAACTTATATTATTTTTGAATAATGGCGTTGTAATGACCTTTGTGTCACGTACTTATGTTAATGCTTTCTATTCGTAGAAGCACGTTATCTTTTGTAAAACATTTGACGTTGGTAAAGACGTTACCTTTTCATGAATGCAAAACTTGTTTTTAAACAGCATAGAGTATTATACCGTGTAATTGACCTGTTGTTGATGATCCGTACACGATGATTTTGTATGGGGCATCACATTTTAGAACACGTTACGGTCATTATGAGTTTATGGTTATGCCGTTTGGTTTAACTAACGCACTAGCCGTGTTCATGGATCTCATGAACCGAGTGTGTGGACCATATCTTGACAAGTTTGTCATTGTTTTCATTGATGACATACTTATTTACTCTAAGAATGACCAAGAGCAGGGAGAAAATTTGAGAATGGTTCTAGAATTATTGAGGAAGGAAAAACTGTACCCTAAGTTTTCAAAGTGTGCATTTTGGTTGAAAGAAGTTCAATTCCTCGATCACATAGTGAGCAAAGAAGGTATTCAGGTTGATCCGGCAAAGATTGAAACCGTTAAAAAGTGAAAAACCCCGAAAACTCCGACACAGATACGCCAATTTTTAGGATTAGCTGGTTACTACAGAAGATTCATCCAAGATTTTTCCAAAATAGCAAAACCCTTGACTGCGTTAATGCATAAAGGGAGGAAATTTGAATGGAAGGATGAGCAAGAGAAAGCATTTCAATTTTTGAAGAAAAAGTTAACTACGGCACCTATATTGTCATTGCCTGAAGGGAATGATGATTTTGTGATTTATTGTGACGCTTCAAAGCAAGGTCTCGGTTGTGTATTAATGCAATGAAAGAAGGTAATTGCTTATGCGTCTAGATAATTGAAGATTCACGAGCAGAATTATACGACTCATGATTTGGAATTGGGCGTTGTTGTTTTTGCATTAAAGATGTGGAGGTATTACTTATATGGGGTCAAATGTATCATATATACCGATCACAAAAGGCTCCAACATATATTTAATCAAAAACAACTGAACATGAGGCAGCGTAGGTGGATTGAGTTGTTAAATGATTACGACTTTGATATTCGTTACCACCCGGGGAAGGCAAATGTGGTAGCCGACGCCTTGAGTAGAAAGGACAGGGAACCAATTCGAGTAAAAGCCATGAATATAATTATTCATACTGACCTTACCAATCGAATAAAAGAGGCGCAACAAGGAGTTTTGAAAGAAGGGAATTTGAAGAATGAAATACCCAAAGGAGCGGAGAAACAACTTAATATTCGAGAAGATGAAACCCGGTACATGGCTGAAAGAATTTAGGTACCAAAGTTTGGAGATGCGAGGGAAATGGTACTTCGGGAAGCACATAAAATCAGATATTCAATACATCCCGGAGCAGGGAAAATGTACCAAGTGTGACAACCCGGAAATTTCCAACCAAATTTAAACTTTAATCTTTATATGTTTCCGACACGATAAGCAATATTTGTTAAGTTAAATTTCAAGAATTTTAAACTATGTTCATACATTCATTCAACCTCGATCAAGTTCCAACGATTCACGAACCATTAAACGAATATGATTATATATGTATATGTGTATATATATTATAACTTGAAACGTAAACAAAATATTAGATTAAATACTTTACATGATTGTATCTGTTTCAAAATGTTTATCAATGGAATTAGAAGATAAGATCAAATGATTGAATTATCAGATATATTGAATTATGATTACAAGTCTCTGTTGAAAGGCCCACGTTGATTTGAGAAATCTTTCCATTTTAACAATATTCGAGAAATGGTAAAGTGATTTATAAATAAGAAAAATTGTCAATCATTGAGAACTAGACAAAGGATAGTGGAAGATTGGATCTCATAAAGACTCGATTGATCTATTTAGTTTCAAACGTACAAAAAATGTTTTCAGTTTAAAAAGAACTTTATTATTAAAACGTATATAACTTTTATAAATATCTAGAACCACTTTTGACAACTCATTACTTAACTAGAATGATAAAGATAACAATATTTATATTTTATTTTATTAAATATATATAACGATTTAAATTAATATTATATATATTTATACGCGTATTATACGTATATAGTTTTATACTTTTACTATACTTAAACTTTACCTTTACTTTATTTTTACTTTACTTTAACTTTAATAATTCATACTTTAATAATTCACTTTAATAATTCACTTTAATAATTCATACTTTAATAATTCACTTTAATAATTCATACTTTAATAATTCACTTTAATAATTCAAAAATCTATTATAAATAGAATTCAATAGGTTTCATTATTTCATAGAAACTTGAAAATATTTTTCTCTAAACTCTCTCAATCGATTTACATATATATATTTACTCCGTATTATTTCAAGATATTATTAGTATACATAAAATATTACGACGGAGTGCTGTCCGAGTGATTTCAAAATTGTTTTTCGAGTAGGATAGGATGAAGGAAATTATGGGTTATAGCTATGGAGGTGATTAAGTATGGTTCATGGGTATGCTCGTGAGGTCAATATAGTGTTTATCTTTTCCGTTGCGTCTACGTACCTTTCCTGCAATATTGAATCTCAATATTGATACGTTCGTGAATCCGAGGCCAACCTTGCACTTGTTCAATGACGTTATATGTATTTTTACTACGAAATACAGTATGGTGAGTTTCATTTGCCTTTTTACCCTTTATATTTTTGGGACTGAGAATACATGCGCTTTTATAAATGTTTGACGAAATAGACACAAGTAATTGAAACTACATTCTATGGTTGAATTATCGAAATCGAATATGCCCTTTTTTATTAAAGTCTGGTAATCTAAGAATTAGGGAACAGACACCCTAATTGACGCGAATCCTAAAGATAGATCTATTGGGCCTAACAAACCCCATCCAAAGTACCGGATGCTTTAGTACTTCGAAATTTATATCATGTCCGAAGGAGGATCCCGGAATGATAGGGGATATTCTTATATGTATCTAGTTAATGTCGGTTACCAGGTGTTCACCATATGAATGATTATTTTTGTCTCTATGCATGGGACGTATATTTATGAGAACTGGAAATGAAATTCTTGTGGTCTATTAAAATGATGGAAATAAATGATTATGATAAACTAATGAACTCACCAACCTTTTGGTTGACACTTTAAAGCATGTTTATTCTCAGGTGCTAAAGAAATCTTTCGCTGTGCATTTGCTCATTTTAAAGATATTACTTGGAGTCTTTCATAGCATATTTCGAAGAACGTTGCATTCGAGTCATTGAGTTCATCAAAGATTATTATTAAATCAATTTATAGTTGGATAGTGGATATTATGAAATGGTATGCATGCCTGTCAATTTTCGATGTAAAGAAAGTTTGTCTTTTAAAAACGAATGCAATGTTTGTAAAATGTATCATATAGAGGTCAAATACCTCGCAATGTAATCAACTATTGTGAATCGTTTATAATGTATATGAACGGGTCCTTTCACCAAGATCTCAAGAAATACTTTTGGTGGCCGGGTATGAAAGCCGGTATTGCTACATACGTAGGAGAATGTTTGACTTGTTCTAAAGTCAAAGCCGAACATCAGAAACCATCAGGTCTACTTCAACAACCTGAAATCCCGGAATGGAAATGGGAAAACATTACCATGGATTTCATTACTAAATTACCGAGAACTGCAAGTGGTTATGATACAATTTGGGTAATAGTCAATCGTCTTACCAAATCAGCACACTTTCTACCAATGAGAGAAGATGATAAAATGGAGAATTTGGCACAACTATACTTGAAGGAAGTCGTCTCCAGACATGAAATACCAATCTCTATTATCTCTGATAGGGATGGCAGATTCGTTTCAAGATTTTAGCAGTCGTTACATCAAGCATTGGGGACTCGTCTAGACATGAGTACTGTCTATCATCCATAAACTGATGGGCAGAGTGAAAGAATGATACAGATGCTTGAAGACATACTACGAGCATGTGCTATTGATTTTGGAAATGGTTGGGATCGACATCTACCATTAGAAGAGTTTTCCTACAACAACAGTTACCATTTGAGTATTAATGTGACACCATTCGAAGCACTTTATGGTAGCAAGTGCAGGTCTTCGATTTTTTGGAGCGAGGTGTGGGATAGACAGATTACGGGTCCAGAGATAATCCAAGAAACTATTGAGAAAATCATCCAGATTCAACAACAGTTGAAAACCGCTCAGAGTCGACAAAAGAGCTACGCGGACGTTAGAAGAAAAGATCTAGAATTTGAGATTGGTGACATGGTCATGCTTAAGGTATCACCTTGGAAGGGAGTCGTTCGCTTTGGTAAACGGGGGAAACTAAACCCGAGATACATTGGTCCATTCAAAATTATTGACCGTGTTGGACCGGTGGCTTACCGACTCGAATTACCTCAACAACTTGCTAGTGTACATAATACCTTCCACATCTCGAAATTGAAGAAATGCTTAGCTAAAGAAGATCTCACAATCCCTTTAGACAAAATTAAGATCAACGAAAAACTACAATTCATAGAAGAACCCGTCGAAATAATGGATCGTGAGGTTGAAGGACTTAAGCAAAACAAAATACCAATCGTTAAGGTTCGATGGAATGCTCGTAGAGGACCCGAGTTCACCTGGGAGCATGAAGATTAGATGAAGCAGAAATACCCGCACTTATTTCTAGAATATGAGATAACACCTACAACAGCATAAAATTTCGGGACGAAATTTATTTAACGGGTAGGTACTGTCATAACCCGGACTTTTCCATAATTATATATTATATGAGATTAATATTTACATGAATAAATGTTTCCAGCATGTTAAGCAATCAAACTTGTTAAGACTTGGTTAATTGAAACGGTTTTTGTGTAAACGTTAGACCACCCAGTTTGTCTGATGATTCACGAACGTTATAGCTTGTATATGACATGATAATATATATATATATATATATATATATATATATATATATATATATATATATATATATATATATATATATATATATATATATATATATATATATATGTATATATATGTATATGTATATTTTTAACATGGTGAAATAATATTTAAGTACCTCATTATGTATATTAACAATAAACTATATACATAAAACAAGACTACTAACTTAAGGAATTCAAAACGATATCTATATGTAACGATTATCGTTGTAATAACGTCTTACTATTTATATATCATATTAAGATATATTAACACACTATGTTATCATGATAATATAACAATTTAACACCTCATTAGATATAATAATAATGGATTAATTGCATTAAACGAGATCGTTAACTTAAAGGTTTCAAAACAACGCATGCATGTAACGACTAACGATGATTTAACGACTCGATTAAAATGTATATATATGTAGTGTATTAAGATGTATTAATACACTTTTGAAAGACTTCAAGACATATATCAAAATACTTCTACTTGACAAAGATGGTTACAATTACATTCCCATTCAATTTCATCAAGAATTCTACTCGTATTCATTCGGTATTCGTACTCGTATTATACCCAGCTTATATATGTACATACTATTGGTATATACACTTCAATGATCAGCTCTTAGCAGCCTTAATGAGTCATCAAGATATGTGGGAACCATCATTTGGCAACTAGCATGAAATATCTAACAAAACAACAAACTAATGGAGCCTATATGGAGACTCCATATTCACGTCCACATTTCCATTTCAACTTTCATGCATCAAATTGATCTCTCTCTTGGTCTCTCATTATGTTCTAAGTGTTCTTCATCATCTTCATCAAGTTCTACATCAATCTAGCTCATAAACCCAACTTTTGATCACCATACAAAACAACTACTTAAGAACACATCAAAAACACTTTCAAGTTTCCAAGACTACTTCCAAGCTTTCTAATCCATTTCAACTAATCATCTAAGATCAAGAAACCTTTCTTATTTATATTACGTTATCTTTCTAATTCAAGGTAATATTCATATTCAAACTTTGATTCGATTTCTATAACTATAACTATCTTAATTCAAGTAGTAATCTTACTTGAAATTGTTTTCGTGTCATGATTCTACTTCAAGAACTTCCAAGCCATCAAAGATCCATTCAAGCTCAAGATTATTTCTTGTCATTTCTAGTAGGTTTACCTACTATACTTGAGGTAGTAATGATGTTCATAACATCGTTCGATTCATACTTATATAACTATCTTATTCGAAGAAAATAACTTGTAATCACTAGAACATAGTTTAGTAAATTCTAAACTTGTTCCCAAACAAAGTTAATCCTTCTAACTTGACTCTTAAAAACAACCTAACACATGTTTTATATCTATATGATAAGCTAACTTAATTATTTAAACTTGGAAACACGAAGAACACCGTAAAATCGAACATATGCCATTATAGTAAAGCCGGGGGCTGTTTTGGGTTGGAAAAATAAAAACTAAAGTATCTCATTATGTATATTAACAACAAACTATATACATAAAACAAGACTACTAACTTAAGGAATTCAAAACGATATCTATATGTAACGATTATCGTTGTAATAACGTCTTACTATTTATATATCATATTAAGATATATTAACACACTATGTTATCATGATAATATAACAATTTAACACCTCATTAGATATAATAATAATGGATTAATTGCATTAAACGAGATCGTTAACTTAAAGGTTTCAAAACAACGCATGCATGTAACGACTAACGATGATTTAACGACTCGATTAAAATGTATATATATTTAGTGTATTAAGATGTATTAATACACTTTTGAAAGACTTCAAGACATATATCAAAATACTTCTACTTGACAAAGATGGTTACAATTACATTCCCATTCAATTTCATCAAGAATTCTACTCGTATTCATTCGGTATTCGTACTCGTATTATACCCAGCTTATAGATGTACATACTATTGGTATATACACTTCAATGATCAGCTCTTAGCAGCCTTAATGAGTCATCAAGACATGTGGGATCCATCATTTGGCAACTAGCATGAAATATCTAACAAAACAACAAACTAATGATGCCTATATGGAGACTCCATATTCACGTCCACATTTCCATTTCAACTTTCATGCATCAAATTGATCTCTCTCTTGTTCTCTCATTATGTTCTAAGTGTTCTTCATCATCTTCATCAAGTTCTACATCAATCTAGCTCATAAACCCAACTTTTGATCACCATACAAAATAACTGCTTAAGAACACATCAAAAACACTTTCAAGTTTCCAAGACTACTTCCAAGCTTTCTAATCCATTTCAACTAATCATCTAAGATCAAGAAACCTTTATTATTTATAATAGGTTATCTTTCTAATTCAATTTAATATTCATATTCAAACTTTGATTCGATTTCTATAACTATAACTATCTTAATTCAAGTAGTAATCTTACTTGAAATTGTTTTCGTGTCATGATTCTACTTCAAGAACTTCCAAGCCATCAAAGATCCATTCAAGCTCAAGATTATTTCTTGTCATTTCTAGTAGGTTTACCTACTATACTTGAGATAGTAATGATGTTCATAACATCGTTCGATTCATACTTATATAACTATCTTATTCGAAGAAAATAACTTGTAATCACTAGAACATAGTTTAGTAAATTCTAAACTTGTTCCCAAACAAAGTTAATCCTTCTAACTTGACTCTTAAAAACAACCTAACACATGTTTTATATCTATATGATAAGCTAACTTAATTATTTAAACTTGGAAACACGAAGAACACCGTAAAATCGAACATATGCCATTATAGTAAAGCCGGGGGCTGTTTTGGGTTGGAAAAATAAAAACTAAAGTATCTCATTATGTATATTAACAACAAACTATATACATAAAACAAGACTACTAACTTAAGGAATTCAAAACGATATCTATATGTAACGATTATCGTTGTAATAACGTCTTACTATTTATATATCATATTAAGATATATTAACACACTATGTTATCATGATAATATAACAATTTAACACCTCATTAGATATAATAATAATGGATTAATTGCATTAAACGAGATCGTTAACTTAAAGGTTTCAAAACAACGCATGCATGTAACGACTAACGATGATTTAACGACTCGATTAAAATGTATATATATTTAGTGTATTAAGATGTATTAATACACTTTTGAAAGACTTCAAGACATATATCAAAATACTTCTACTTGACAAAGATGGTTACAATTACATTCCCATTCAATTTCATCAAGAATTCTACTCGTATTCATTCGGTATTCGTACTCGTATTATACCCAGCTTATAGATGTACATACTATTGGTATATACACTTCAATGATCAGCTCTTAGTAGCCTTAATGAGTCATCAAGACATGTGGGATCCATCATTTGGAAACTAGCATGAAATATCTAACAAAACAACAAACTAATGATGCCTATATGGAGACTCCATATTCACGTCCACATTTCCATTTCAACTTTCATGCATCAAATTGATCTCTCTCTTGTTCTCTCATTATGTTCTAAGTGTTCTTCATCATCTTCATCAAGTTCTACATCAATCTAGCTCATAAACCCAACTTTTGATCACCATACAAAATAACTGCTTAAGAACACATCAAAAACACTTTCAAGTTTCCAAGACTACTTCCAAGCTTTCTAATCCATTTCAACTAATCATCTAAGATCAAGAAACCTTTATTATTTATAATAGGTTATCTTTCTAATTCAATTTAATATTCATATTCAAACTTTGATTCGATTTCTATAACTATAACTATCTTAATTCAAGTAGTAATCTTACTTGAAATTGTTTTCGTGTCATGATTCTACTTCAAGAACTTCCAAGCCATCAAAGATCCATTCAAGCTCAAGATTATTTCTTGTCATTTCTAGTAGGTTTACCTACTATACTTGAGATAGTAATGATGTTCATAACATCGTTCGATTCATACTTATATAACTATCTTATTCGAAGAAAATAACTTGTAATCACTAGAACATAGTTTAGTAAATTCTAAACTTGTTCCCAAACAAAGTTAATCCTTCTAACTTGACTCTTAAAAACAACCTAACACATGTTTTATATCTATATGATATGCTAACTTAATTATTTAAACTTGGAAACGCGAAGAACACCGTAAAACCGGACATACGCCGTTTTAGTAAAGCCGGGGGCTGTTTTGGGTTGAAAAATAAAAACTATCTTAATCTTTGAATTTAAAGTTTATTTTCTGGAAAAATGATATTTCATATGAACATGATACTATATCCAAAAATCATGGTTTAACACATAGTAAAAGTATGTTTTTTAAAATGGTCATCAAGATGTCGTTCTTTCGACGGAAATGACTACCTCTTTCAAAAACAACTTGTAACCTGTAACTTCGACTATAAACCTATACTTTTTTTTTTATATTATTAAATTTCGGTTCGATACGAAACCATAGCCATTTGATTCACTCAAATCGGATTTGTAATGAAAAAGTTATGGGTAAAACAAATTGGATATAATTACTAGTTTAGCTACAAAAATTTTATAACAAATCTATACTAACCATATCCTAGCTAACTTATCCTATACCCTACATGTATTTATACATATCTAGATCCCTTATTAGTAGAAATACAAATTATAATAGTCGGGGTTAATTCTACGACAATATATTATAGTCTTAATAAAAATCGTAAGACACTATATATATATATATATATATATATATATATATATATATATATATATATATATATATATATATATATATATATATATATATATATATATATATATATATATATATATATATATATATATATATATATATATATATATATATATATATTACTTGATATCCATAGACACGTATACAATGTTTTGACATATCATGTTGACATCATCTATGTATATTATTTTGAATAATCCATAAGACACTCAGTGGCGGATCTAGGAAAAATTTTCACCGGGGGCGAATTTTTTTTAAAACGTGTGGATATTTTTTTTGACAAAATATAGAGGTTTTGGGGCAAAATATAGAGTTTTTTGAGCAAAATTTAGAGGTTTTTGAGCAAAATACGAAGGTTTTACTGCAAAATATGAAGGATTTGGGGCAAAAAAAAAAAATTCCACCGGGGGCGAAATCGAAAAACCGAAAAAATTTGCACTAAAATTTCGAAATCCACCGAGGGCGGGCGCCCCCCTCCTGCTACACTAAATCCGCCTCTGAAGACACTATATGCAGTAATGCCCGAGTTAGCATATAATGGGTCGAGGTTGATTCTAAAAATAATATATATACCATGGGTTATGATCGAGTCTGAGACATGTATACAATGGGTCGTGGGGTGATTCAGACAATATATATTATGTGTCTTAATTATATTAAGACAATATATAAAAGTGTTAGTTAATTCTAACTATATATATATATATATATATATATATATATATATATATATATATATATATATATATATATTAGATTATTGTGGACTACTAACGTTGGACTGCTAACTTGACAACTTAATACGTTAAAATGTAAATAAAAATTTATATGAATATATTTCCATCATACTTTGATATATATATGTATATATTTGTTATAGGTTCGTGAACCGACCCGTGGCCAAGTCTAATTCTCGACGAATTGAAAATCTGTGAAAGTGAGTTATAGTCCTATTTTTACGATCTAATATTTTTGGGATGAGAATACATGCAGTTTTATAAATGTTTTTTAAAATAGACACAAGTAATTGAAACTACATTCTATGTTGAATTACTATACCGGATATCACCCTTTTTGAACTTGGTAATCTAATAATTGGTGTTTATTATAACTGCCACTAATTGACGCGAATACTAAAGATAGATCTATGGGCTTTGACACGCCCCAGTCAGAGAATTTGAACTGCTTTAGTACTTCGATTTTTCTCTACAGACGAGTGGTTGTGTGTTGGGTATATTTTAGATGCATTCTGTTAATGTCGGTTACCAGGTTTTCAATCATATGAATGATTTTTATGGCTATTTATGAAAAATGAAATCTTGTGGTCTATTATTAATTTGATATATAGGTTAAACCTATAACTCACCAACATTTTTGTTAACATTTTAAGCATGTTTATTCTCAGGTAATTATTAAAAGCTTCCGCTGTCGCATGCTAATTAAAGACAAGATTTGGAGTCTGCATGCTTGTATAATATTGTTTAAAAACTGCATTCGAGAACTTATGTTGTTGTAACATATTATTATTGTAAACCATTATGTAATGGTCGTGTGTAAACGTTAAAATTTTAGATTATCATTACTTGATAATCTATGTTATGTCTTCAAAACCTTTGTCGATAAAATAAAGGTTATGGTGTGTTTTAAAAACGAATGCAGTCTTTGAAAAACGTCTCATTTAGAGGTCAAAACCTCGCAATGAAACCAATTAATATGAAACGTTTATAATCGATATGAACTGAGCATTTCAGTACAACGGGACACTATTAAGCACCGATTTAACAAGAGTCAAACGATCACCAAATGACAACTCATGTGCTTTCCAATCTGCGAGTCTTTTACCAAACTTATCCACAACCGGTTTCCAATTAGCCGCAACACGCATATTCGCACCAATCGGTAACCCCAAATATGTGAAAGGAAACTCACCAATGTTACAACCGAAAACACTAGCAACATTCTCCACTTCGGTTTTGTCAACACCAACTCCGAAAATACTAATTTATGATCATTAACGTTTAAACCCGAAGTACGTTCGAAACATTTTAGAAGATTCATAAGATTCCTAATATTTTTGAAATCCCATATCCCGAAAAAAATAGTATCATCCGCATATTGCAAGTGAGAAATAGGAATTTTATCACCACCACTTTCGACCCCATTAAAGAGACTGCAAGTAACCGCTTCTTTAACCATTACATTAAGACCCTCCGCCGCTAGAATAAAGAGAAAATGAGAAAGAGGATCGCCTTGGCGAACCCCTCTCTCGAGATTAAATTCGCAAGTAGGCGAACCATTAACCAAAACCGAGACACTTGCCAATTTGAGGCAAGAAAATATCCACTTTCTCCATATTGCACCAAACCCCGTCTTCTCCATAATCTCTAGAAGGAAATCCCAACTCAAACAATCAAACGCCTTCTCAAAATCGACTTTAAAAAAAATGCTCTTTACCTTTTTAAGCTTTAAGAAATCTAAAGACTCGCTTGCAATTAACGCACCATCGAGAATGTTCCTTCCCTTTATGAAGGCACTTTGTTCGAAGCCCACAAGGTTTGGAATGACCTTTCTAAGCCTAATGGAAAGAATCTTCGCTATAACTTTGTAATAGCTACCAATAAGACTTATCGGACGATAATCATTTAGGGAGCCCGGGTTTGATTTTTTGGGAATAAGGGTTATAAACGAGGCATTACACCCCTTAGAAATTTTCCCCGTATCCCAATACTTGTAAATAGCCAACAACAAATCCTCCTTAATAGTACCCCAATATTTTTGAAAAATCGCATATTAAATCCATCGGGACCCGGAGCATTACAACTACCACAATCAACAATTGATTCCCATACCTCCTTCTCACAGAAAGCTGTCTCCAGGAAAGAAGCAGCCTCTATTAACAGCCCGTTACCCAACAGCTAAACAGAAATGAATGGCCCAGTTTGAACAGAAGCTGCTCGAGAAGCAGCAGCAGGCCCAGACTGCTGAACCTGAGCAAATAGTTGGGGCCAAAGCCCAGCAGGCCGTGAAAATCTGTTTTTAAAATGTTATAGCGCATAATCTTTTATACACGGATTATCATTTCACGAACCATTTATGTATAAACCCTGGATGTTGCAATTTATTATATCTACGACGAATAGACGAGTGAAAAAATTTTGAATTTTCATCACCCGATAATATCCAACGAATTTGTGCCTTTTGTTTAAGCATGAGCGATTTAAATTCCTCTTTTTCCACCCATTTCCGCCTTGTTTCTAATCATAAGACTCTATCCACATCACTAAGAGTACCCGGCTCAGCCTTTTTTCCCAATCTCCCTCTTCTAATTTTAAATTATTGATCGCGCTATCTAATGAACCATACTCTTTTTTACTCCAATCCCTTAGAGCAAACTTAACATTCTTTAACTTATCTGAACGTTACAATCAAGTCTTGTACCTTGAACCGGAGTTAACCAAGCTGGTCCGATAATATCTAACACACCATCCTTGTTGTACCATTCATCAAAGATCTTGAAAGGCTTAGGCCCGAAATCAATGACCTTATCCCAAAGAACAATTGGACAATGATCCGAGTCTTTCCTCTCAAGCGCAATAATCGAAAGATCACTCTAAAGGCTAATAAACTAGTCTGTTACAAAAAATCGGTAAAGTTTACTAAATTTAATCCCATCATCACTAATACGAGTGAGTTTTATCCCCACCAAAGAAATTTCTACAAGGTTATTACAATTAATGAAATCGTTAAACCAAGTAGCTCTTCGTTGGTGGAAGACACAATTAAGCCTATCCCCTTGCTCACAGACCTCATTGAAATCACCACACAAAACCTAAGCCATATCAATATCCCCCATTAATTTACTTAATGATTCCTACAATATTTTTTGTTCGCATCACTATGAGGGCCATACATGTTTACCACAATTGTTTCTTTTTCGGAACCAATCCAACAACCCCGAATAGCAAGGAAATAATCACTTCCAACCGCATTAGTAACCTTAAAAGAGTTCGAATCCCAAATTGTTAAAGGATCCCCCGAGTTTCCAACAACCTCCTTTTGAACATACCCAAAATCAAAAGTACCCCAAAGTGCTTGAACCCAATGATCCCCAACTTCCTTACATTTGGTTTCTTGTAACGCGATAATATCCGGCCTTTCACGAAAACATAAATTTTTCACACCATCAAATTTCCCCATAACCCCGAACCCCCAAACATTGAAAGAGATAATCTTCATAATGAAAACAAAATCAAACAAAATGGAAGAAAAAATGAGACCTTATTGGTGATTAGATGGACGATTAAGCCCAATCTTTTCTCCAAACTCCTTTAACTCCACATCATTAATTGACTCCTCATTTGGGGCAACATTCTGACCAACTGATCTTGCTTATGAGTGTGACCGAGAAGGTTTGGTCTTACGCCCACAACCTTTACAACAAATTTTTGGACCACCTTCTATATTGACACCCTTTCTCCCAACCGATTTAGCCCGACGAATTCTTGAAGAAGCACTCCAACACATAATAGAATTCCAGTAACACTCCTTACAATAGGAAACTTCAGCTGTTTTGGAACTCGTAGAAGCTCGATTCGTTTTATGGGATACGTCACGTCTACATTGTTTATCGCAATTAGGGTAGTGATGAGAGCTAGGCCCGTCAAAAGGGTGATTGCAATTTGGTCCATGTACTGATTTTCTCTGCCCACTAGGAGGCATACCAACAGAATATGAATCAACCTTATTAACAGACCTAGGTCGTCTCCTTTCAGGCCCAACACTATCTTCACTAACAGAATATATTAGGTTGTCGTTATTATTATATGGCCCATTAGAATCACACTTTTGATTTTGAACATTACACTTGGGCTATTATATGGCCCATTAGAATCACACTTTGGATTTTGAACATTACACTTGGGCCTATTATTAATATTCCCATCAATACCACAACCATCCAGCTTCTCACCCCCGACAACAGGATCTTTAGCCGCCATATTCTTAGGAGAATTAACATATCGACCTTGAAACCTGATCCTCTAATTAAATTACTTTTTGTTTCTTCAACCACTTTATCTTCCCCAACAAACAAATTTTGGAAACCGAAACAACCCGACCCAAGGTCATCTGGAACTGGACCGTCGTCATTACCCTGACCTTTCATTTTTCCGGCGACCTTGACATTCCTGACGGAACAGGAACGCTTTTCTGGTGATGAAAGGTCATATTCAATATCAACTTTTTCATAATATTCATCACTACTGACATACTCGTTGGAATCTATGTAATCTGAATCTGTACCAGATGAAAAGGATGATTCTTCATAATCGCTACCATAGTTAACAAAACTTTGACAGTTAATATCTTCCTCCCAAACCTTGATAAAGTACTCTTGCCCCTTATGAACAAGTGATAAGGAGTCATTAATTGGATTAGGGTTTTTAAGTTTAACCCTAACCTTGCCAAGTATGAGTTTTTGATTTCCAGATAGAGTAAAATTCTCGAAGTCATATACAACCCCCCACCATTCTGCAATCGACATGAAAGTTTTTTGAGTCCAAAAATGAATAGGGACCCCAGCAATATTCAGCCAACAAACCGTACCATCCGCCAAGAAAGATTTGTTCATGGAGAATGTGGGTTAACATGGGATTATGCTTAATGACTATACTAATCTTAACCCATAACAATAAGTGTTTTGATGATGACATATGCACATAACTAAAGGTGATGGTAGACATATTGACATAAATAAATAAGTTCACTAATCCACATTTGCTCTAGCAAAAGACCAAAACCAAAGAAAACTTACAATGAAAAATGAGGTACATGGCTAGACCCACGGTAGACCACAGGTCAGAACGTGGAGACTTGCACCCAGATTTATGAAATCAGGGTTGCACGGTCGACTCCATGGCTGACCGTGGATCGACCGTAGAATCCTACTGTCCGAATTTTGATTGAAAAATGTTTGACCATTTCGGGGCATCTATAATTTATGAAACCTGTTCAAACATGCTTAGAATAGTGGCCTCCTTCATTCCCAAAGGAGTTTTGGTCACTAAAACACTAATCTTGGTTAATCACGCCTAATGACACCTTAATGACGATTAAGCCTTGATTAAGGATAACACATAAGTGTTATAGGAAAACATGTACATCTAAATTGTATCTAGACATACTTAGGATGGTCAGCAAGTCCCAACCAAGAGTTGCTTCTTCACTGTACATGTGTTGGGCATTAATGTATACTTATACATTAATCTTGCAAAATGCCACTTTGCAAGTAAAACTTACATAGCCTTAGTTTAATGCTATGTTATCACTATATGTTTAATTCTAAATAATTTAGTGATCTCTTGCTAGTCATTACATGAATATTACTTGACTACTTGCTATTAGTACATGTATATTATTTGACTAGGTGTTAAGTGCTAAATGTTAGGTAGTTAGTTAATATGTATATGTATCAAACTTGTCTTGATATTTGTTACAAGTTGAAACTAGTATTTGGACTACTTCAATATATGCGTGTGTTACTTGGATAATTTTTAGAATGTCATAATCTAGTAAACTTAAAAGACAATGAAACATTAACACACACAGGGTTGCTTAAGTCTAAAATTAAGTTTATGAATAAGTTTAAACTTGATTTAACTTGATGTCTTGCAACACGCTTAATTGTTATTACTTGCTTAATTTGTCAAGACATCATTAACACACTTAATTAATTACAAACAAGTTCAAATTTGAATACTAGCATGCTTTGTGATTAAAGTGGGTTTGTGTCATCAATGGCATATTGACCAACTAATAGAGATTTAGCAAATGTGTTAATTACAAATAAAGGATTATGACAAAATTGAGATTGCCTCAAATGATTATCACGACTTATATCCAAGAATGTTAGGCTTTCTACTTTGAGCATGACAAGTCACTTTCAAGGCAATACATCCAAGGTAAACAAACATTTAATGCATATACTACTTGTATAGGATGTTGGGTATCTTTTACAGTTGTTAAATGAAGTAAAATGTCTAAAGAGTGATGTCTAAAACTGATTCAAATGGCTATACAATGGATAGGTTTTTTGAAATGGACCACATGCGGTCGACCCACGGTCGACCATGGTCCAAGCCGCAGAAGTGGCTGACTTTTTTATCTCTCCATATAAATAGAAAGGCTTGGAGAACTTTGAAGACTTGGACCTCTTGCATGCTACAGCCCAAAATCATCAGAGAATCACAAGAACATAACAATCATACATATTTTTGTGATTAGCAAGAGAAGTTCTATAATCTCATATGTTAAAGAAGGGGTCTTTGTAAACTTACTTTCAAATTTTTATCTAATCCTTAGAATTGTCTTAGGATTGTCATCATTGAAAAAGGGAGAGTCTTTGTACTTTGTAATTAGAAGCATACACTAGCTTAGCTATCATGTACCTTAAAGGGAACTAGGGAGTTGATTAATCTCATTGGGGATTAATACTTGTCCAAGGTAAAGACAAGTTGATCTAAGTTGGAGGTAATCCTTCAAATGGATAGAAGGATTAGGTTTGTTGTCTAAGGAGAAGTACAGGGCTTGTAAATCGGATCTCTACCGGATTTGGAGAAAAGTGCTTAGTGAAGCAAAAATCCCGATTAGTGAATCGGGGAGTAGATTAAGGTGGATTAGTTAGCATCCACTCGAACCACTATAAATCCTTGTGTTTATGTTCTTTACTTTACATTCTGCATTATTACAAACATAAACACACCACGCATTGGTTTGAGTTGATTAAGGTGATCAAGTATTGTTCAATTCTTATTGATCATCGAAAAAGTTTTAAAAATAATATTAAGTAACTATTCACCCCCGTCTAGTTACTTACAAGCTTCAACCCACTTTATGAATTTTGTGAACCCATTTTATCAATGGATGATTTGACTGCTCGATGATATCGGAAACTGTATCCTTGTTATTAAGATTTAAAAGAACACTCAGCCCACCAAGAAGTTTGATCTCGACATCAGAGAAACCTTCTTCTTCACAGATCTTGACTAGGTTTTTTGCAATACTATAATTCTTTGCTTCATAACTAATTGCTAAATCCAATACATTGTTGTTGTTGTTGTTCGAATCTTCAACAATAATGGTGTGACCCTTGTTTTCCTCAAAGCAGCATTCTGATTAGGACGATTCCGATTAAGCTTTTATCTCAAGCCTGCTCCCCGATTACCCACTGCATCACCAAAAAATGCCTTCCATCATGATGTATGTCATGGAAGTGATTCTTCACAACATTGACAGGACCTTTAGTATTCCTATAAGCGATAGGGTTACGACGAGTTGCTTTGAAGATTCAGATGAATCTGTCATTAATCTTGATCTTTTCCAGTTCCAATAGTAACCTATCCTCATCCTTCACGTCAGCAAATCTGACGAACGCAAACCGAGCCTCGTTTCTTAACCTCTTTCCTACCACATGCACATCACGAACAGCCCCGTGGGGTTTGAAAAGTTTCCAAAAGTTGATAACTTTCCAATCCTCAGGGAAATTGAAAAACATATACGAAGTTAGATGATTGCCACTAGAACGCTTGTGGTGATGCTCATAATCCCCGTTGTACCGATCTCGAGACCCCGTCGTGCCCGTCTTCTCTCTCCACTCTCTCTCTCCTCTCATGTTTAATACCTTCATTAAATTAAGTGTGTGTATATATATATATATATATATATATATATATATATATATATATATATATATATATATAATTAACACTTAATTCAAATTAATTAGAAAATGACACATAAGCAAAAAGCTTTTTGATTATATATATATATATATATATATATATATATATATATATATATATATATATATATATATATATATATATATATATATATATATACTAGGTTTTGGAGTCCGTGCGTTGCACGGGTGGGTAAAAGACCCTGCAACAACATAAGTTGTGATTTTATATTGAACACTGTTGCAAATCTTTCTTGTAGAGTCCGTGCATTCCACAGTTGTTGAATAAAAAATGAAAACTCATTCTCAGAAAACGCAAAATGTCATTATATTATATGCATTACATATGAAATGAGAATGAATAGTGAAAAGATAAATAGAGTATATTATTGAGTTCACAAACATTAGAAAACTCTAAAAACTCTACAGATATTAAATTATAGAAACTTTTTATTTAGTATTGATATTTATCAAATGTTAATACAAAATAAATGGAAAAAAGACCTTTTTCTTACTGATAACATTTTTATCGAAAGGTATTGAATTTTAACGCATATATTATGAGTGCGTCCATTATAACCATTTTAACTTTAATTAAAAAATAATCAATAAATACTAAACATGAGCTCGTAAAATTTTGTTTTAAACCTATTCGTTAATAATAATATTTTAACTTTAGCTGACAAACATGAGTTCGTAAAATTTCAACTTGATTTTAAAATTTTGATTTCGTGTCACATTTTGTGATGTCACTCGTATCATGATCAAATGAGAAAAGTAAACTGCATAAATTACATGCTACTAAAAAATGTCATTTTTTCCATCAAAATTCAAAAACCGCATCTTTAACAATACCATAGAGACTAATCCATAACCTTTAGATCCTGACGGGACAAAATAAAGGGTGACGATAACCTTTAGGTAGGCTATATTAATCAAGTGTAGTAATAATGTTAATTTTATGGAGATTCACTCCGTATTATTCACTCCGTAATATTCTTTTTGATACGAGTATAATATATATATATATATATATATATATATATATATATATATATATATATATATATATATATATATATATATATATATATATATATATATATATATATATATATATATATATATATATAATCAAGAGGGGGGAGGTAAATTTTTTTCATTATTTTCGAAAAACAAATTTCAGGCTTCAAGATCACATGAAAATATGAACATTTAAAAAAAACACTTTGTGATGAATGTTATTATTTTGGCGGGAAGACGCTCGAAGAAAAAAAATGAAAACATGCATCATGCGTAATGTTTTTTTGCTGAGTTTTTTATAGGGTTTAAAAATTAGGGTTTGGAAGTTAGAGTTCAAAAATTAGGGTTTATCTATTAGAGTTTAGGGTTTAGATAGAATTTTTAACACGAACGGTTTAGAGTTTCGGGTTTAGGGACTAAACCCAAAACACTAAACCCTAAACCCTAAACTCTAAAGCGGCTAAATTTTGAAAGAAAAAAGAAACTTCATATAAAATGAAAGAAAACCACGTTCAAAAAATATTATTAGGAATAACATTATTCATGATGAATGTTATCAATTATTTCTTCGATCGTTTTCCCGCCTAAATAATAACAGTCATCAAAAATTGTTTTTTTTAAATATTCATATTTTCACCTAAACTTGATGTCTGAAAAAAAAATTGAAAAAAACGATAAAAGTTTACTTCCCCCACTTCCCCCAAAAAGTGCTTCGCTATATATATATATATATATATATATATATATATATATATATATATTGTATCGTAATCTTTCCCAATTACATTACAATATATTACCTAAAAAGCTACTAACAGGAGTAAAATTCTAAATCTAATTGGCTGATGTTGATTTAACTCTCATCTCATTCGTCACTGTACTGTTCACTTTTCACCTCTCTTCTAAATTTTTTTACGAGGTTTCTACCTTTCCTTCGTTTTCAATCAAAAAGTGATTGCCTTCTGTGATTTTTTAATATAAAAGCTACTAACAGGAGTAAAATTCTAAATCTAATTGGCTGATGTTGATTTAACACTCATCACATTCGTCACTCTACTGTTCACTTTTCACCTCTCTTCTAATTTTTTTTTTTACGGGGTTTCTACCTTTCCTTCATTTTCAATCAAAAACTGATTGCCTTCTGTGATTTTTTAATATAAAAGCTACTAACAGGAGTAAAATTCTAAATCTAATTGGCTGATGTTGATTTAACTCTCATCTCATTCGTCACTGTACTGTTCACTTTTCACCTTTCTTCTAATTTTTTTTTTTACGGGGTTTCTACCTTTCTTTCGTTTTCAATCAAAAACTGATTGCCTTCTGTGATTTTTTAATATAAAAGCTACTAACAGGAGTAAAATTCTAAATCTAATTGGCTGATGTTGATTTAACTCTCATCTCATTCGTCACTGTACTGTTCACTTTTCACCTCTCTTCTAAATTTTTTTTACGAGGTTTCTACCTTTCCTTCGTTTTCAATCAAAAACTGATTGCCTTCTCTGATTTTTTAATATAAAAGCTACTAACAGGAGTAAAATTCTAAATCTAATTGGCTGATGTTGATTTAACTCTCATCTCATTCGTCACTGTACTGTTCACTTTTCACCTCTCTTCTAAATTTTTTTTAAGGGGTTTCTACCTTTCCTTCGTTTTCAATCAAAAACTGATTACCTTCTGTGATTTTTTAATATAAAAGCTACTAACAGGAGTAAAATTCTAAATCTAATTGGCTGATGTTGATTTAACTCTCATTTCATTTGCCACTGTACTGTTCACTTTTCACCTCTCTTCAATTTTTTTTACGGGTTTCTACCTTTCCTTCGTTTTCAATAAAAAACTGATTGCCTTCTGTGTTTTTTTAATATTATAAACAAATTCAAACATTGCACGTGTCGGTTTTTCATAATTAACTCACAAATCCAGTTCCCTTTTTATTTATCTTTGGCGTTTTGAGCGACCTACAAGCTACACGTGGTGGCTTATTTTTGACACCTCATGCTTCCATTCACAGGCACCTTTATGAATTCGTATAACCTTTCTTACAAGATGACACGTACTCTCCAACTATTCATTATTCATACGTATCTTTTGTTTATCTATCCAAAAACCCATCCAATTCACCTCCTTTCTTCCTCACCATGCTTCTCCAATTGACAAAATCGCAGCCTACATGTTTCATATATTCTTTTTCCTTGTTCTTCATCTATCGTTTATTATTTGCTTTAGGGTTTAATTCTTTTAACTCTTCATCTACTATTTTTCATAGAACTTAGCTGCATATGTGCTTTTGATGTTGTTTACGCTTCTTTCAGGGTTATCCGGATGACTGATCATGCCATCGTGGTAATACGTGTTGGATTTTAGAATTACATTTATTATGTTCTGCTTTTGTTAAGATATTAATGTTTTTCTAGAATATTCTATAATTAGTTAAATAGATATTTGTAACAAAAATATCTAGATATTATAAATAAAAATATCTAGATATTATAAATAAAAATATCTAGATATTTCTAATAAATAAATATCTAGATATTATTTACAAAAAAATATATAGATATTTATATCAAAATATCTAGATATTTTAACTCACATTGTAAGCCTATAAATAGACATAAGGTGTTAGCATTTGAATAACAACACAAACACACATTCACAACACAATTCTAAATCAATAAAATCATTTCTTTCTAAACAACAAATCTTCAATATTTCTCTTATAAACATCCCCTCAAAACATTCAAACATCAAAACTAATCAACACTTATAATTAATCAAAACACTACAACTAATTCTAACAAGTAGTATCAGAGCTGTTTGGGCGTTCGTTCGTGTACACCATGACTACCGTTGGTGCATACAATATTCCTGTCCCCATCTTCGATGGCGACAACTATGATTATTGGAGTATCCGAATGAAGACATATTTTCAAGCACAAAGCTTGTGGGATATTGTCGAAGTCGGGTTTACAACTCCAAAAGACGACGAAACTCTGTCCGCAGAAAATCAAGAAAAATACAACAAAAATGTAGTCAGAAATGCTGCTGCTCTAGGCTACATTCAATAAGCCTTAACACCGTCTATCTTTCCACGAATCATGGGAGCTACGACAGCTAAGGAGGTGTGGAAGATCACTCAGGAAGAATTTCAAGGAAATGTCAAGGTGAGATCCGTCAAACTTCTAACTCTCAGAAGAGATTTTAAAAATTTAAATATGAAAGAGACTGAGACCGTAAAAGATTACTATTTTAGAATTAAAGAAATAGTAAATCAAATGAGAGCCTATGGAGATAATATAACTGATAAGAGGATCGTAGAAAAAATACTTATCAGTATGACAGAAAAATATGATCATGTCATTACCGCTATCGAAGAGTCGAAAGACATCGAGACTCTGTCGGTACCAGAATTAATTGGCTCTCTTGAAGCATACGAGGCTAGACTGAGTCGGCGCAGTGAAAACTCACTCGAAAGTGCCTTTCAATCTAAACTAAAATTAAGGTCTCAAAAATCTAATAATGGGGGGAAAAGAAATCTTGAAGAAAATTCGAGAGGAGGAGCAAAACCCCGAACCGGGTTTGATCAAAAAAGAAAAAGCTACCCTCCATGTGGTATTTGCAAAAGGACAAACCACTTGGAGAAAGATTGTTTCCACAAAGGGAAACAAGGATGCAATAACTGCAAAAGATTTGGGCATCTAGAAAAAGATTGTCGTTTAAAACAAAATTATCGAGCTAACTTCACAGAAGAAAGTGAAGATATACCGGAGAACAAAAATCAGCTATTCTATGCCTGCCATGTCGCAAATAAACAGAGGGACGATACTTGGTTGATCGACAGTGGGTGCAGCAACCACATGACAGGAGATAAAAAGTTATTTGATAGTATCAACACCTCCATAAAGTCCCGCGTCAAACTAGGGAATGGAGCGCTTGTTGACACTAAAGGCAAAAGTACGATAACTGTTCAAACTAATAACGTCACTCGATCTATTAATGACGTTCTTCTAGTACCAAGCCTAGCAAGTAACTTGCTAAGTGTTGGCCAAATGATGGAGCATGGCTACTCTTTACTCTTCGAAGATAAAACATGTGTTATACGTGACAAGAAAAACAACTATAAATTAATAGCCGAGGTGCCAATGGAGAATCGCAATTTTCCGCTTCGTTGGCAGTATATCCAAGACACGACCATGAAAGTTCAAGTTGAAGAATCATGGCTTTGGCATCGAAGATTTGGCCACTTTAACTTTCACGCACTAAAAATCCTCCAACAGAAGAATATGATGAGAGACTTGCCTAACATATAAGAGATCACCGACACGTGTGAAAGCTGTGTGATGGGCAAGCAACATCGAAAACCTTTCCCTCGTGACAAAGCTTGGAGAGCGAAATGTATACTGGAGCTGGTGCACACTGACGTTTGTGGACCAATGAGGACCCTTCGCTTAACCAAAACAGGTACTTTATTCTCTTTATCGATGACTATTCTAGAATGACGTGGGTGTACTTCATGCGTGAAAAATCTGAAGTATTTACTATATTCAAGAAGTTCAAGAATTTTGTAGAAAAGAGTAGTGGCCATCATATAAAAACACTAAGGAGTGATAGAGGAAAGGAATATACCTCTACACAATTCAATAAATTTTGCGAAGATGAAGGAGTTAAACGCCAACTCACTGTTGGTTATGCCCCTGAACAAAATGGCGTCTCTGAACGCAAAAATAGAACTGTAATGGAAATGGCCAAAACGATGATAAATGAAAAAGGCCTTCCAAACAGTTTCTGGGCTGAAGCTGTATACACGGCTGTATATATACTAAATCGATGTCCCACGAAAGTCGTAGAAAACAAGACTCCGATACAGGCATGGAGTGGAAGGAGACCGTCGGCGAAACATCTACGAGTATTTGGATCTATCTGCTACATCCATATTCCAAAGGAGAAACGTCACAAGCTCCAAGAAAAATCAGAAAAAGGAATATTTTTGGGCTATAACACAAAGTCAAAAGGCTACAAAGTTTATAATCTGAAAACAAATAACATCGTGATTAGCCGAGACGTGGAGTTTGACGAAGACGCTTCTTGGAACTGGGAGAAAGACAAAGTTGAAAGACAAACATATCTGCCGCAAATATCTATGAAAACTCCAGCTCAACAACCACTACAAATGGAGCATTCTAAACAACCGGAAAGTACCGGAGAAACAAGTCCTACTACACCAACTTCTCCGTCGACAAGATTACCTTTGGCGCAAGACGAGTCAAGTCCAGAGTCCACACCTGGAAGAGTCAAAGCGTTAGCAGAGATATACGAGACTTGCAACTTCACAACTATAGAACCTGAAAGCTATGAAGTTGCAGCCAAAGATAAAAAGTGGGTGGCCACTATGAACGAAGAAATCAAAATGATCGAGAAAAACAACACATGTGAGTTAGTTGATCCTCCAGAAAATAAAGAAATCATTGGAGTTAAGTGGGTTTACAAAACAAAACTCAACCCTGATGGTTCTATACAAAAACACAAAGCAAGACTAGTAGCTAAAGGCTATTTGCAACAACCTGGATTCGACTACACCGAAACTTTCGCACCTGTAGCACGACTGGATACTATAAAAGCACTTGTGGCGTTAGCAGCTCAACGAAAATGGAAGATTCACCAACTAGATGTGAAATCAGCCTTTCTCAATGGGTTTCTAGAAGAAGAAATATACGTCGAGCAACCACAAGGGTTCATTAAGAAAGGAAAAGAAAATCTAGTCCTAAAGCTTAAGAAAGCCTTATATGGACTTAAACAAGCGTCACGCGCATGGTACAGTCGCATTGATAGCTACTTCACAAGTTCAGGATTCAGGAGGAGTCAAAATGAGCCCACACTCTACATCAAAACCCAAGGTAACTCTGACACTCTCATTCTTTCCTTGTATGTCGATGATCTTATATATACGGGAAACAATGAGAGAATGATACAAGAGCTTAAAGAAGACATGATGAAAACGTTTGAGATGAGCGACCTTGGTTTGATGCGCTATTTTCTTGACATCAAAATCAGTCAAGAAAAGGAAGGCATCTTCATATGCCAAAAGAAATACACAGAAAAATCTCCTGAAAAAGTTTAAACTATACGGTTGCAAAACCGTAGCCACGCCACTAGTTGCCAATGAGAAGATGAGACAAGAAGATGGATCGGAGAAAGCGGATGCTTCAAGATTCAGAAGTCTCATTGGAAGTCTACTATATCTAACAGCAATAAGACCAGACATCATGTACGCAATGAGTCTGCTATACAGGTACATGCAAAACCCTACTCAAATACATTACGGAGCTTCTAAAAGAGTACTAAGATACTTGCAAGGTACCATGAACTACGGAATATGGTACAAGCCTACTATAGACTCGAAGCTTCATGGATACACTGATAGTGATTGGGCCGGATCGGTGGATGACATGAGAAATACTTCCGGATACGCATTCACACTTGGATCTGGTGTATTCTCATGGACATCAAAGAAACAAGAAACGATGGCACAATCATCAGCCGAAGCCGAGTACGTAGCAGTTGCAAACTCAGCTAATCAAGCTATATGGCTAAGGAGAATTCTAGAAGACATGGGCGAAAAACAAGACGACGCTATACAAATATTCTGCGACAACAAGTCTGCAATCGCGATGGCAAAGAATCCAGTGTTCCATGGTATAACAAAACACATTGATATCAAATATCGCTTCTTACGAGAAGTCTCCGCCAAGAAAGATATTGAATTAAAATACTGCAAGACCGAAGAGCAGATTGCAGACATATTCACCAAAGCACTACCAAGACCAAAGTTCGAGTTCTTACGCAACATACTCGGAGTAACACCGAAAAACATTAAGGAGGAGTGTTAAGATATTAATGTTTTTCTAGAATATTCTATAATTAGTTAAATAGATATTTGTAACAAAAATATCTAGATATTATAAACAAAAATATCTAGATATTATAAATAAAAATATCTAGATATTTCTAATAAATAAATATCTAGATATTTATATCAAAATATCTAGATATTTTAACTCACATTGTAAGCCTATAAATAAGCATAAGGTGTTAGCATTTGAATAACAACACAAACACACATTCACAACACAATTCTAAATCAATAAAATCATTTCTTTCTAAACAACAAATCTTCAATATTTCTCTTATAAACATCCCCTCAAAACATTCAAACATCAAAACTAATCAACAGTTCTAATTAATCAAAACACTACAACTAATTCTAACAGCTTTATTTCGTTGATTGCGTTTTGTAGCCCGAAACTTGGATAATTATTTGCGTTACAAGTGTGGTTAGGTGCTTCAATTTTTGTTTGTCTTCTTTGTTCGTTATTTCTGGGCTCTGGGTCCTTTGATCATCCTGTTTATTCTAAGGTAACTTTATGCTTCATCTTTTCTTTAGGTTTGGTTTGTATAATTTATCTTCGTTCTAATCATTCACTATGTGTTCATATATCGAACATATGAAGTGTTTGATGAAATGCTTGAATATAAACTGATTTTGTTACTATATTTTGTTGGAGCTTTTTGAAGAGTATATGATTACACTTATTTTTTGAGATGATGGCCAGATATTCAGTTTAATGTACACGTGTGAACTCGAGTAACCATTTTTATCTTCTTCAAGGTTCGTCACGAATTATTTATGGGGTAAATCAATACTTTTAAGTTCAAGTTTTATTGGCTTTGTTTTATTATTTTTTCTCCTACCCTATACCCTAACGACATCAATATCTCATATACTTCCTGTTAATGAACTTTGCAAATTAACCATTATGGTTGTTTAACTTCCGAAATTTATTTTGAAAACAATTTCTAATGAGCATTTTACAAGGTGAGGAAGATAAAGAAAGCTTATTACCTTCATCTACATCTTAGCGGAAAGGTAAAACGTGCTCAAGAGATACTCCATTAACGGTGTTAGAAGATATATACAAACGTTGAAAACCGTACGAGCTATAAGCGTTTGGTAACTTCCAGATTTTACTCTATAATTATTGTTGGTTGATAATGTTATGAGATTCATTTGTTTGTGCTACTATATGATATAATCTCATTTGTTTATGGCACTATATGATATCTTATGTCCTGCAAGTTGAGTAAAACGCTGAAAGATTATGGCCCTTAACAATCAACTGTGATTGCTTTTTTAGTACTTTTTTAGTTGCTGTTGGCTTTCGATCCTCACATATTTCGATCATCTTATTTAGTTTAGGGTTTGTGCTCTTCAACTTTATTTTGTGGCTTTAAATTTTTTGTCTTTGTTTCCGGTGTACTTGATTGCACGTTTTCGTGTCATATGTATTGGTACGCAATTGTAATTTGTCTCTGGTGTTTTTAACGACAGTTTTTTTTTTTTCTTTCTAACTTAAATTACTAAATAGCATTATGGCAAGTACAGACGACTTGATAGTAGAATGCCTATTCATGTAGTGTTGTGTACGATAATTGTTCGGTTTCACCAACACAAGTTGGTAGGAGGAGTTCTTTGCGTAAGGGATAATTACGTGGATTGGCAGGCATTCTACTATCAAGTCGTCTGCAGCCTTTGTTCCTGTGGCACGTGGATATATTGGTCTTCTTCATTGTCGCGTTTGATAGTTGCTGATTTTGTAGATGTTGACGAGTCTTCAAGTGGTATGTTTCTTATTTGTTTGTTTGTATTATGGTATATACGTGTTATTGTTATTGTCATCCGTTTTCAGTTGAGGGTATCTCTAACCCTGCTGCTGAGGGAAGTACTTTAGTTTGGTGGACACATTTGTCACCACATATCAAACTACAAAAATGAACCTCACCACATATCAAACTACAAAAATGACGCACTAATTTTGTTTCCTCAAGGTAAAGAGGCTAATACATCCAAGAAAAAAGGGGACGGAGGTAATGGAACACAAAAATATAAGCATCTATCTTTTGAGATTTCTATTGTATAGTTTTGCTAGCCCAAGCTGCTATTGTACAACAGAACTGCATTAGCAACATGTAACAAACAAAAGGCGACAACGCAACACTTACTTTTGGGCGCCGCGAAGCGCGCATGACCATTTCTCTTGTTTTCTTTTAAATGTGAACTACGGAGTATATATAAGATATGTATTGATTGGATTGGATGAAACAATGTAACAAGATTTAATAATTAAAAATGTGGCTTTATATCGAAATTTAAATTTTAATATTAACTCCTATATTACTAAATGTCGTGGAGGATTGTGTCGTTTGACACAAACCCAACAACAAAACCATGTCAAAACGACATTTAACCAAAATCTAATTCAAAAAATGCAAAATATCCCCCTCAACTATAACCAACTTACAAAGTTTACCTACAACTCCAGGGGGTAAAACATAAATTTTCTTAATCAAAATAAAAACTCCACCCAAGCACTTCGACAGTCTGTATCTTCCTCCTCGCCCCGAGTTAAATTTCACCGATCACACCGTTAAACTCGCAATATTTTTACGAACAAAACGAAACTAACTACATTCGAAACGGACATTTTTTTAAAAACACTAAACACAACGACAATCCGTATCTTCCCGCTCGCCGCGAGTTAAATTTTTTCGACAGCAGCGTCAGACTCGAAATAATTTTATGAACAAAACGAAAATAAGTACGTTCGAAACGGACACTTTTAAAAAAACGTTAACCACAACTGTAGTGACCCAAACTTTTCCATGTTTATATATATTAATTGAGATTGATATTTACATGATTAAATGTTTCCAACATGTTAAGCAATCAAACTTGTTAAGACTTGATTAATTGAAATATATTTCATATAGACAATTGACCACCCAAGTTGACCGGCGATTCACGAACGTTAAAACTTGTAAAAACGACATGACGATATATATATGGATATACATATGGTTAACATGAGATTATGATAAGTAAGTATCTCCATAAGTATATTAACAATGAGTTATATACATATAAACAAGACTACTAACTTAAGGATTTCGAAACGAGACATATATGTAACGATTATCGTTGTAACGAAATTTAAATGTATATATATCATATTAAGATATATTAATATATCATAATATCATGATAATATAATAAATTAACATCTCATTAGATATAATAAACAATGGGTTAACAACATTAATTGAGATCGTTAACTTAAAGGTTTCAAAACAACACTTACATGTAACGACTAACGATGACTTAACGACTCGGTTAAAATGTATATACATGTAGTGTATTTAGATGTATTAAAATACTTTTGGAAGACTTCAAGACATATATCAAAACACTCATACTTAACGAAAATGGTTACAGTTACTTTCCCATTCTTTTCTTTCATCAAGAATTCTAGTCGTATTCTTACCCGTATTATACACAGCTTCAAAACGTACTTACTATGGGTATATACCAATAGGAACTAGCATGGGATTCCACTCTTGATTATGTCATGTATGACTAATCAATTTTAACTTCTACCATGAGCTAGTCAACTAACTAGAACTCCTTTTAACCCCACTCACCACTCACCAATTACCACTCATCATTCACTCCATTTCACTTCCAATTCTCTTTCTAATTCTCTCTCAACACACACACACTATTATGAACGTATTTTTCCAGTAGTTAATCATCATCTTCATCAAAAATCACTTCAAGAATCAAGCTATAATCATCATAGGAAGAACACTTCAAGAACACTTCAAAAATCCCTTCAAGTTTACTAATTTACTTCCAAGCTTTCTAATCCATTCCAAGTAATCATCTAAGATCAAGAAACCTTTGTTATATACAGTAGGTTATCTTTCTTATTCAAGGTAATATTCATATTCAAACTTTGATTCAATTTCTATAACTATAAACTATCTTAATTCGAGTAAAAATCTTACTTGAACTTGTTTTTGTGTCATGATCCTACTTCAAGAACTTTCAAGCCACCCAAGATCCTTTGAAGCTAGATCATTTCTTGTCACTTCCAGTAGGTTTACCTACTAAACTTGAGGTAGTAATGATGTTCATAACATCACTCGATTCATATATATAAAACTATCTTATTCGAAGGTTTAAACTCGTAATCACTAGAACATAGTTTAGTTAATTCTAAACTTGTTCGCAAACAAAAGTTAATCCTTCTAACTTGACTTTTAAAATTAACTAAACACATGTTCTATATCTATATGATATGCTAACTTAATGATTTAAAACCTGGAAACACGAAAAACACCGTAAAACCGGATTTACGCCGTCGTAGTAACACCGCGGGCTGTTTTGGGTTAGTTAATTAAAAACTATGATAAACTTTGATTTAAAAGTTGTTATTCTGAGAAAATGATTTTTATTATGAACATGAAACTATATCCAAAAATTATGGTTAAACTCAAAGTGGAAGTATGTTTTCTAAAATGGTCATCTAGACGTCGTTCTTTCGACTGAAATGACTACCTTTACAAAAATGACTTGTAACTTATTTTTCCGACTATAAACCTATACTTTTTCTGTTTAGATTCATAAAAGAGAGTACAATATGAAACCATAGCAATTTGATTCACTCAAAACGGATTTAAAATGAAGAAGTTATGGGTAAAACAAGATTGGATAATTTTTCTCATTTTAGCTACGTAAAAATTGGTAACAAATCTATTCCAACCATAACTTAATCAACTTGTATTGTATATTATGTAATCTTGAGATACCATAGACACGTATACAATGTTTCGACCTATCATGTCGACACATCTTTATATATTTCGGAACAACCATAGACACTCTATATGTGAATGTTGGAGTTAGCTATACAGGGTTGAGGTTGATTCCAAAATATGTATAGTTTGAGTTGTGATCAATACTGAGATACGTATACACTGGGTCGTGGATTGATTCAAGATAATATTTATCGATTTATTTCTATATATCTAACTGTGGACAACTAGTTGTAGGTTACTAACGAGGACAGCTGACTTAATAAACTTAAAACATCAAAATATATTAAAAGTGTTGTAAATATATTTTGAACATACTTTGATATATATGTATATATTGTTATAGGTTCGTGAATCAACCAGTGGCCAAGTCTTACTTCCCGACGAAGTAAAAATCTGTGAAAGTGAGTTATAGTCCCACTTTTAAAATCTAATATTTTTGGGATGAGAATACATGCAGGTTTTATAAATGATTTACAAAATAGACACAAGTACGTGAAACTACATTCTATGGTTGAATTATCGAAATCGAATATGCCCCTTTTTATTAAGTCTGGTAATCTATGAATTAGGGAACAGACACCCTAATTGACGCGAATTCTAAAGATAGATCTATTGGGCCTAACAAACCCCATCCAAAGTACCGGATGCTTTAGTACTTCGAAATTTATATCATATCCGAAGGGTGTCCCGGAATGATGGGGATATTCTTATATATATGCATCTTGTTAATGTCGGTTACCAGGTGTTCACCATATGAATGATTTTTATCTCTATGTATGGGATGTGTATTTAAATATGAAATCTTGTGGTCTATTGTTACGATTTGATATATATAGGTTAAACCTATAACTCACCAACATTTTTGTTGACGTTTTAAGCATGTTTATTCTCAGGTGATTATTAAGAGCTTCCGTTGTCGCATACTTAAATAAGGACGAGATTTGGAGTCCATGCTTGTATGATATTGTGTAAAAACTGCATTCAAGAAACTTATTTTTGTTGTAACATATTTGTATTGTAAACCATTATGTAATGGTCGTGTATAAACAGGATATTTTAGATTATCATTATTTGATAATCTAGGTAAAGTTTTTTAAACCTTTATTGATGAAATAAAGGTTATGGTTTGTTTTAAAATGAATGCAGTCTTTGAAAAACGTCTCATATAGAGGTCAAAACCTCGCAACGAAATCAATTAATATGGAACGTTTTTAATCAATAAGAACGGGACATTTCAGTTGGTATCAGAGCGTTGGTCTTAGAGAACCAGAATTTTGCATTAGTGTGTCTTATCGAGTTTGTTAGGATGCATTAGTGAGTCTGGACTTCGACCGTGTTTACTTGAAAAATGATTGCTTAACAAATTTTGTTGGAAACTATATATTTTTAACATGTGAATATTATGTGATATATTAATCTCTTAACGCGTTTGATATTATGTGATAGATGTCTACCTCTAGAACAAGTCCCATTGAATCACCTAATAATAATGAAGAGTCAAATGTAAATTGGAATGATTCGTGGACTGATTCACAAGTTCCCGAAGAGGAACCGGAAGAAGAGTCGGAACCGGAAGAAGAATCGGAACCGGAAGAAGAATCGGAACCGGATGAAGAAATAGAACCGGTGGGGGAAATAATAAAACGGTTAAGTAAAAGAAAATCCTCAACCAACCGACCAAGGTTAATTATGGTCAATGGTGTTTCCGCCAAGGAAGCAAAATATTGGGAGGATTACCAATTCTCCGATGAATCGGATTTCGACGAGAATTCCGATGATGTTATAGAAATTACCCCAACTGAATTTAAAAAGGCAAAAGAAAATAATAAGGGAAAGGGCATAAAAATAGAGAAATCTAATTCCAACCCCGATGAACTTTATATGTATCGTCAACCCCCGAAGTCCTTAAGTTGTAACAATGACCCGGGAACCTCTAAACCACCAGGTTTTTCTAAACCAATGTGGATAACGACGGCTCGTATTAGGGGAACATCATATATCCCTAGAAACTTGGCAAAACGAACCAAAACCGAAGAAGAAGAAACAAGCGAGTCGGAATAAGATAGTTGTATTCGTGTGGTGTAATATAAGTAATATAGTGTGCTTATGCTTTATGATATATGTAAAAATTGCTTGTATTAATAAGTATTTTTTTTATTATTATGAATCTAACTCTTGTCTATTTTACAGTATAAAAACACAAAATGGATAGACAACCCAATATTTTAAGAGACCTACCCGGAGACATGATTGATGAAATCTTGTCTAGAGTCGGTCAGAATTCTTCGGCACAACTATTTAAGGCGAGATCAGTTTGTAAGACATTCGAAGAACGTTCCAAGAATGCCTTGGTTTATAAAAGGCTTTCGTTCGAAAGATGGGGGATATCACATTGGGAAATCCATAAGTTACGATGTGTTTACTTTGACGCATATATTGCGGGGAACCCAAATGCTATTTTACGCAATGGGTTAAGAAATTATTTTGACTCAATATATCCGAATATTGGACTTCGTGATTTAGAAAAAGCGGCTAACATGCAACATAAAGAAGCATGTTATGCTTACGGATTAGTAATGTTCGCTTCTCACCAAAGTGAGAACAAGAACATCGGGCTACAACTATTAAACAAAATGTTCCCACAAGTGACGGAGTCGGTAATTGGGGTAAGAAATGAGGTTTTTAGATTGTTACGGGACTGTTGGACATTACGTAACCCTCGTCCCTTTGACGACGTTACAACACGCTGTCTTATCAATGGCCATAACGGTTATGTTCCACAAGACCAAGGATGGGAAGTAATCCTAGTAAAACCAGAATGCATGACTTGTTTCTGGACGTATGAATTACGTGTCTTTATTGCCTTTGCTGAACGACTTGTGTACTAGCTAGAATTATCTTCACAACCATCTTGTATAAAATTTATTGTGTGCTATATTTCATGCTATATGTAAAATAAGCGGTATTGTAAGTTTGTAAAATATTGTGTAAAAGTTTGAACGCGAAATATTATTATAATCAGTTTTTCATATAGAATTGTAGTAGTTGAATTGTATATTAGCTACTAAGTATGAACTTAACGGGTAGGTACTACCCGAATTTAAACTTATAAAACGCTAATATGAAGAAAAAGCTTTTATAAATGAGTTCATATTATGCTACGAAATACTATTAACTACTCTTAATATTCTGTATGATTAACTTGTTCCATTTAACTATTTTGAAGGAAATGGCACCGACTACTCGACACACCGTGAATATGAATGAAGAGGAATTCCGTACTTTTCTAGCTTCAAACATAGCAGCAGTACAGGCTGCGCTACATACCAACAATAACCTTAGATCTAGCAGTACAGGAAATCGTGTAGGATGCACCTACAAAGAATTCACTGCCTGCAAACCTTTGGAATTTGATGGAACCGAAGGACCGATCGGATTGAAACGGTGGGCCGAGAAGGTCGAATCGGTGTTTGCCATAAGTAAGTGTACTGAAGAGGACAAAGTGAAGTACGCTACGCATACCTTCACAGGTTCTATGTTAACATGGTGGAATACCTATCTAGAGCAAGTGGGACAAGACGATGCGTACGCACTACCGTGGTCAGTATTCAAGCACTTGATGAACGAGAAGTACCGTCCCAGAACCGAGGTCAATAAGCTCAAGACAGAACTTAGAGGGTTACGAACCCAAGGATTTGATATTACCACGTACGAAAGACGATTCACAGAATTGTGCCTATTGTGTTCGGGAGCATTCGAAGATGAGGAAGAGAAGATCGACGCGTTTGTGAAAGGATTACCGGAAAGAATCCAAGAAGATATAAGTTCACACGAGCCCGCCTCCATACAACAGGCATGTAGAATGGCTCACAAACTAGTGAACCAGATTGAAGAAAGAATTAAAGAACAGACTGCTGAAGAGGCCAATGTGAAGCAAGTCAAAAGAAAGTGAGAGGAAAACGGTGATAAGAATCACCAATACAACAACAACAGCAATTACAACAATAATCGTAACAATTATCCCAACAATCGCAACATCAATCGCAACTACAACAAACGGCCCAACAACAACAACAACAACAACAACAACAACAACAACAACAACAACAACAACAACAACAACAACAACAACAACAACAACAACAACAACAACAACAACAACAACAACAACAGCAACAGCAACTACAACAATCATCCTAACAACAATAATAACCGCAACAACAACAACAATCAGAAGCAGCTATGCCAAAGGTGTGAAAAGTATCACTCGGGGTTCTGCACCAAATTTTGCAACAAGTGTAAAAGAAATGGTCATAGCGCGGCGAAGTGTGAGGTCTACGGACCAGGGGTTAATAGAACGAAAGGAACAAATGGTGTCGGAATGAGTAATGGCGGAGCAAGTAGTGTCGGAGCAAGTTATGCCAATGTAGTTTGTTATAAATGTGGAAAACCGGGCCACATTATTAGAAATTGCCCGAACCAGGAGAACACGAATGGACAAGGCCGCGGAAGAGTTTTCAATATTAATGCGGCAGAGGCACAAGAAGACCCGGAGCTTGTTACGGGTACGTTTCTTATTGACAATAAATCTGCTTACGTTTTATTTGATTTGGGTGCGGATAGAAGCTATATGAGTAGAGATTTTTGTGCTAAATTAAGTTGTCCATTGACGCCTTTGGATAGTAAATTTTTACTCGAATTAGCAAATGGTAAATTAATTTCAGCAGATAATATATGTCGGAATCGAGAAATTAAACTGGTTAGCGAAACATTTAAGATTGATTTGATACCAGTAGAGTTAGGGAGTTTTGATGTGATAATCGGTATGGACTAGTTGAAAGAAGTGAAAGCAGAGATCGTTTGTTACAAAAATGCAATTCGCATTATAGGAGAAAAAGGAAAACCCTTAATGGTGTACGGAGAAAAGGGCAACACGAAGCTACATCTTATTAGTAATTTGAAGGCACAAAAACTAATAAGAAAAGGTTGCTATGCTGTTCTAGCACACGTCGAGAAAGTACAAACTGAAGAAAAGAGCATCAATGATGTTCCCATTGCAAAAGAATTTCCCAATGTATTTCTGAAAGAATTACCGGGATTACCCCCACATCGATCCGTTGAATTTTAAATAGATCTTGTACCAAGAGCTGCACCAATTGCTCGTGCTCCTTACAGACTCGCACCCAGCGAGATGAAAGAACTGCAAAGCCAATTACAAGAACTTTTAGAGCGTGGTTTCATTCGACCAAGCACATCACCGTGGGGAGCTCCTGTTTTGTTTGTCAAGAAGAAAGATGGTACATTCAGGTTGTGTATCGACTACCGAGAGTTGAACAAACTTACCATCAAGAACCGCTACCCACTACCGAGAATCGACGACTTATTTGATCAACTACAAGGCTCGTCTGTTTATTCAAAAATTGACTTACGTTCCGGGTATCATCAAATGCGGGTGAAAGAAGATGATATTCCAAAGACTGCTTTCAGAACACGTTACGGTCATTACGAGTTTATGGTCTTGCCATTTGGTTTAACTAATGCACCAGCTGTGTTCATGGACCTTATGAACCGAGTGTGTGGACCATACCTTTACAAGTTTGTCATTGTTTTCATTGATGACATACTTATTTACTCAAAGAATGACCAAGAACACGGTGAACATTTGAGAAAGGTGTTAGAAGTATTGAGGAAGGAAGAATTGTACGCTAAGTTTTCAAAGTGTGCATTTTGGTTGGAAGAAGTTCAATTCCTCGGTCACATAGTGAACAAAGAAGGTATTAAGGTGGATCCGGCAAAGATAGAAACTGTTGAAAAGTGGGAAACCCCGAAAACTCCGAAACACATACGCCAGTTTTTAGGACTAGCTGGTTACTACAGAAGGTTCATCCAAGACTTTTCCAGAATAGCAAAACCCTTGACTGCATTAACGCATAAAGGGAAGAAATTTGAATGGAATGATGAACAAGAGAAAGCGTTTCAGTTATTGAAGAAAAAGCTAACTACGGCACCTATATTGTCATTGCCTGAAGGGAATGATGATTTTGTGATTTATTGTGACGCATCAAAGCAAGGTCTCGGTTGTGTATTAATGCAACGAACGAAGGTGATTGCTTATGCGTCTAGACAATTGAAGATTCACGAACAAAATTATACGACGCATGATTTGGAATTAGGCGCGGTTGTTTTTGCATTAAAGACTTGGAGGCACTACTTATATGGGGTCAAAAGTATTATATATACCGACCACAAAAGCCTTCAACACATATTTAATCAGAAACAACTGAATATGAGGCAGCGTAGGTGGATTGCATTGTTGAATGATTATGACTTTGAGATTCGTTACCACCCGGGAAAGGCAAATGTGGTAGCCGATGCCTTGAGCAGGAAGGACAGAGAACCCATTCGAGTAAAATCTATGAATATAATGATTCATAATAACCTTACTACTCAAATAAAGGAGGCGCAACAAGGAGTTTTAAAAGAGGGAAATTTAAAGGATGAAATACCCAAGGGATCGGAAAAGCATCTTAATATTCGGGAAGACGGAACCCGGTATAGGGCTGAAAGGATTTGGGTACCAAAATTTGGAGATATGAGAGAAATGGTACTTAGAGAAGCTCATAAAACCAGATACTCAATACATCCTGGAACGGGGAAGATGTACAAGGATCTCAAGAAACATTTTTGGTGGCCGGGTATGAAAGCCGATGTTGCTAAATATGTAGGAGAATGTTTGACGTGTTCTAAGGTCAAAGCTGAACATCAGAAACCATCAGGTCTACTACAACAACCTGAAATCCCGGAATGGAAATGGGAAAACATTACCATGGATTTCATTACTAAATTGCCAAGGACTGCAAGTGGTTATGATACTATTTGGGTAATAGTTGATCGTCTCACCAAGTCAGCACACTTCCTGCCAATAAGAGAAGATGACAAGATGGAGAAGTTAGCACGACTGTATTTGAAGGAAGTCGTCTCCAGACATGGAATACCAATCTCTATTATCTCTGATAGGGATGGTAGATTTATTTCAAGATTCTGGCAGACATTACAGCAAGCATTAGGAACTCGTCTAGACATGAGTACTGCCTATCATCCACAAACTGATGGGCATAGCGAAAGGACGATACAAACGCTTGAAGACATGCTACGAGCATGTGTTATTGATTTCGGAAACAGTTGGGATCGACATCTACCGTTAGCAGAATTTTCCTACAACAACAGCTACCATTCAAGCATTGAGATGGCGCCGTTTGAAGCACTTTATGGTAGAAAGTGCAGGTCTCCAATTTGTTGGAGTGAAGTGGGGGATAGACAAATTACTGGTCCGAAGATTATACAAGAAACTACCGAGAAGATCATCCAAATTCAACAACGGTTGAAAACCGCCCAAAGTCGACAAAAGAGCTACGCTGACATTAAAAGAAAAGATATAGAATTTGAAATTGGAGAGATGGTCATGCTTAAAGTTGCACCTTGGAAAGGCGTTGTTCGATTTGGTAAACGAGGGAAATTAAATCCATGGTATATTGGACCATTCAAGATTATTGATCGTGTCGGACCAGTAGCTTACCGACTTGAGTTGCCTCAACAACTCGCGGCTGTACATAACACTTTCCACGTCTCGAATTTGAAGAAATATTTTTCTAAAGAAGATCTCACTATTCCGTTAGATGAAATCCAAATCAACGAAAAACTTCAATTCATCGAAGAACCCGTCGAAATAATGGATCGTGAGGTTAAAAGACTTAAGCAAAACAAGATACCAATTGTTAAGGTTCGATGGAATGCTCGTAGAGGACCCGAGTTCACCTGGGAGCGTGAAGATCAGATGAAGAAGAAATACCCGCATCTATTTCCAGAAGATTCGTCAACACCTTCAACAGCTTAAAATTTCGGGACGAAATTTATTTAACGGGTAGGTACTGTAGTGACCCAAACTTTTCCATGTTTATATATATTAATTGAGATTGATATTTACATGATTAAATGTTTCCAACATGTTAAGCAATCAAACTTGTTAAGACTTGATTAATTGAAATATGTTTCATATAGACAATTGACCACCCAAGTTGACCGGCGATTCACGAACGTTAAAACTTGTAAAAATGACATGATGATATATATATGGATATACATATGGTTAACATGAGATTATGATAAGTAAGTATCTCCATAAATATATTAACAATGAGTTATATACATATAAACAAGACTACTAACTTAAGGATTTCGAAACGAGACATATATGTAACGATTATCGTTGTAACGACATTTAAATGTATATATATCATATTAAGATATATTAATATATCATAATATCATGATAATATAATAATTTAACATCTCATTAGATATAATAAACAATGGGTTAACAACATTAATTGAGATCGTTAACTTAAAGGTTTCAAAACAACACTTACATGTAACGACTAACGATGACTTAACGACTCAGTTAAAATGTATATACATGTAGTGTATTTAGATGTATTAAAATACTTTTGGAAGACTTCAAGACATATATCAAAACACTCATACTTAACGAAAATGGTTACAGTTACTTTCCCATTCTTTTCTTTCATCAAGAATTCTAGTCGTATTCTTACCCGTATTATACACAGCTTCAAAACGTATTTACTATGGGTATATACCAATAGGAACTAGCATGGGATTCCACTCTTGATTATGTCATGTATGACTAATCAATTTTAACTTCTACCATGAGCTAGTCAACTAACTAGAACTCCTTTTAACCCCACTCACCACTCACCAATTACCACTCATCATTCACTCCATTTCACTTCCAATTCTCTTTCTAATTCTCTCTCAACACACACACACACTATTATGAACGTATTTTTCCAGTAGTTAATCATCATCTTCATCAAAAATCACTTCAAGAATCAAGCTATAATCATCATAGGAAGAACACTTCAAAAATCCCTTCAAGTTTACTAATTTACTTCCAAGCTTTCTAATCCATTCCAAGTAATCATCTAAGATCAAGAAACCTTTGTTATATACAGTAGGTTATCTTTCTTATTCAAGGTAATATTCATATTCAAACTTTGATTCAATTTCTATAACTATAAACTATCTTAATTCGAGTAAAAATCTTACTTGAACTTGTTTTTGTGTCATGATCCTACTTCAAGAACTTTCAAGCCACCCAAGATCCTTTGAAGCTAGATCATTTCTTGTCACTTCCAGTAGGTTTACCTACTAAACTTGAGGTAGTAATGATGTTCATAACATCACTCGATTCATATATATAAAACTATCTTATTCGAAGGTTTAAACTCGTAATCACTAGAACATAGTTTAGTTAATTCTAAACTTGTTCGCAAACAAAAGTTAATCCTTCTAACTTGACTTTTAAAATTAACTAAACACATGTTCTATATCTATATGATATGCTAACTTAATGATTTAAAACCTGGAAACACGAAAAACACCGTAAAACCGGATTTACGCCGTCGTAGTAACACCGCGGGCTGTTTTGGGTTAGTTAATTAAAAACTATGATAAACTTTGATTTAAAAGTTGTTATTCTGAGAAAATGATTTTTATTAAGAACATGAAACTATATCCAAAAATTATGGTTAAACTCAAAGTGGAAGTATGTTTTCTAAAATGGTCATCTAGACGTCGTTCTTTCGACTGAAATGACTACCTTTACAAAAACGACTTGTAACTTATTTTTCTGACTATAAACCTATACTTTTTCTGTTTATATTCATAAAATAGAGTTCAATATGAAACCATAGCAATTTGATTCACTCAAAACGGATTTAAAATGAAGAAGTTATGGGTAAAACAAGATTGGATAATTTTTCTCATTTTAGCTACGTGAAAATTGGTAACAAATCTATTCCAACCATAACTTAATCAACTTGTATGGTATATTATGTAATCTTGAGATATCATAGACACGTATACAATGTTTCGACCTATCATGTCGACACATCTTTATATATTTCGAAACAACCATAGACACTCTATATGTGAATGTTGGAGTTAGCTATACAGGGTTGAGGTTGATTCCAAAATATGTATAGTTTGAGTTGTGATCAATACTGAGATACGTATACACTGGGTCGTGGATTGATTCAAGATAATATTTATCGATTTATTTCTGTATATCTAACTGTGGACAACTAGTTGTAGGTTACTAACGAGGACAGCTGACTTAATAAACTTAAAACATCAAAATATATTAAAAGTGTTGTAAATATATTTTGAACATACTTTGATATATATGTATATATTGTTATAGGTTCGTGAATCAACCAGTGGCCAAGTCTTACGTCCCGACGAAGTAAAAATCTGTGAAAGTGAGTTATAGTCCCACTTTTAAAATCTAATATTTTTGGGATGAGAATACATGCAGGTTTTATAAATGATTTACAAAATAGACAAAAGTACGTGAAACTACATTCTATGGTTGAATTATCGAAATCGAATATGCCCTTTTTTATTAAGTCTGGTAATCTATGAATTAGGGAACAGACACCCTAATTGACGCGAATCCTAAAGATAGATCTATTGGGCCTAACAAACCCCATCCAAAGTACCGGATGCTTTAGTACTTCGAAATTTATATCATATCCGAAGGCTGTCCCGGAATGATGGGGATATTCTTATATATATGCATCTTGTTAATGTCGGTTACCAGGTGTTCACCATATGAATGATTTTTATCTCTATGTATGGGATGTGTATTGAAATATGAAATCTTGTGGTCTATTGTTACGATTTGATATATATAGGTTAAACCTATAACTCACCAACATTTTTGTTGACGTTTTAAGCATGTTTATTCTCAGGTGATTATTAAGAGCTTCCGCTGTCGCATACTTAAATAAGGACGAGATTTGGAGTCCATGCTTGTATGATATTGTGTAAAAACTGCATTCAAGAAACTTATTTTGTTGTAACATATTTGTATTGTAAACCATTATGTAATGGTCGTGTGTAAACAGGATATTTTAGATTATCATTATTTGATAATCTACGTAAAGTTTTTTAAACCTTTATTGATGAAATAAAGGTTATGGTTTGTTTTAAAATGAATGCAGTCTTTGAAAAACGTCTCATATAGAGGTCAAAACCTCGCAACGAAATCAATTAATATGGAACGTTTTTAATCAATAAGAACGGGACAATTCAACAACGACATTACTGCTCATCGGGAGTTAAAATTTTTCGGCAGCGCCGTTAGACTCGAAATAATTTTATCAACAAAACGAAATTAACTATGTTCGAACCGGACAATTTTTAAAAAACACTAAAGACGACGACACCTACAACGACACTTAACACATGGGCTGTTTTACCTTCTGTAAATACATAAAGCTACGTTAAATATGAATATGCAGACCGAAAGCCCCGCCGCATCGCGCGGGCCGGATCCGGACTAGTTTCATATCATATTATAACATAAAATTTTAATCTAATATTATGATTTTTATTCTATAACACTACCCAAAATCACTTTTTAAATTTCATATCATTTTAATTTTAATAAAATAATTTTTAATATAACACCACTCAGAACTACTTTTAAAATTTATTAGCAACACGAACTCTTAAACTTAAAAGAATAATTTTTTGAAAAAATTAATTAATTAAGCACCATTATCTTATTTACCGTGCAACGCACGGGCTCTAAAACCTATTATAACAAAATTGCAAAATAATTTTTAACTATTTTTTAACTTTCGTGTATTGCACGGGCTCCATACACTAACTATTTTATAAAGTGTTAGCAATTTAGTGATTTTATCAATTATTATCATCTTATTGAAAATATTAGCTCTACAAAATACTCCATAATTATTTGATAAACTCAATTGATTTTGCACGATTATTTACCCACTCGTGCAATGCATGAGATCTAAAACCTTGTGTGTGTGTGTGTGTATGTGTGTGTGTGTGTGTATATATATATATATATATATATATATATATATATATATATATATATATATATATATATATATATATATATATATATATATAGTTTCTATTAAATCTTTAAAATTATGATTTCATAAATAAACAATTTCAAAGCTTTCAAAAAATTCAAAAAAAAATAAAAATTAAAAAATCTTTAGAGCTCCATGATGATGTAATTATTACTAATATAAATATAATATAATAATTAATTAAAATAAAACTCCCCAAAAAGCTAAGCACCTCTAAATAATTTTAAACATAAAAAAAAACCCTAAACAAGACCCCGTATTCAATTTCAACAGTCGTTTCCTCTTCATCCAATCTAATCCCTAAAAAAACACCATTCGAATCCTGAATCGCTCCTCTTCCCATCAGCAACGCATCCACCAAATCCATATATTCTTTGATTTTTTTCATATTCTTTCTCGAAATTGATCTTCCAAGTTCCGTTCTTCGTATTGGTTTTTTTGGCTTTACCGATTCTCGCTTAATCAAGCTTATATTTGAAGTTCAATCTCCTTTTTTTTCTTAAAGTTTGTTGGGATTTATTTGTTTTGTGCTTATCTTTGTTTTGTTTGAAGGGCAATGGATGTTTCAAGATGAAGATGATGATTTCTCCGTTTTGTTCTTCGTAATGTAAATCTGATTGTGGGATATGTTTTTTCAATTTTACTTTTGTGTAGCCGGTGGTGGTGATGGTGATGGTTTTGCCATTGAATCTGATAACATAAGCATAATAATATTCGACAAAATTGCTTATTTTGTCCTTGTGTTTTTTACTTTTTGTTTGTTTCATCGCTGTATTTTATTTCCAACATTTTTCATCCTTAAAATTATTTTAAAGTCCTAATTTCATCCCTCGTTTTAACAAAAGTTAAATAATCGTTAAGTATGGACCATACTTGCAAAAAAGAGAATATTTTCAAGTAAAATAGAAGTGACTACAAAGTGACTACATCCTTTCATATTGTCAACGTACAGCACTTTTTTTTTCCTTTTTTTTTTTCAATGTGTCACTTCTTCCACCATATTTATAAGTTGTTTCCTAAAATGCCCTTGTTAAAATATATGTTTAATACTGAATTTTTTTTTTTTTTTTTTTTTTTTTTTTTTTGAACGGCATGTTAGTTATATCGCACGTTAGTGGTTAGATCGCACATCACACGTTCCAGGAGGAAACCGCCACCATCCAAACGGGCAGGTGGGGAAAACCCCCTGGTGAGACTCGAACCCGGGTCTCCTCGAAACCATGCAAGCATGGTTACCAATGAGGCAAAGCCCCATTGGCGTTTAATACTGAAATTTTGGGTTTCTTTTTTCATTTATCTTCACCCCTTTATTTCCCTCTTTCTTTTTTTTTTTTCATCTACAAAATCACTAACAACTTTCCTTAATCCCTTGTATTCTGAGTAAAATTGAAGGCTATATGTACATCAGTTAACTATAAATTCCCGTGTATATATTTATTTAATGATATTGTTGAGTTTTTTTTCACTCCGATCGTCAATTGTATTGTTGAGTTTTAGCAAATAGCCAATAGGTACTGCTTTACCATCTTTCAATTATATTAATTTGAGAGTCTAAGCTTGTGGGTACTACTGCTTCAACATCATTTTAACTTTCTTATTTTTTTTTATTTTGTATGTCTCGTTAGAGTAATCTATTGGGATTCATTTAAGTAAAAGATATAATGAATATGATAAATGATGAATGATATTGAAAGTAAACTAAACGATTGATATTGAAGACCCACGCAAATATTTCAAGTTGCGGACATGTTGAATTTTGATTTTGGTTTCCTGCGTATGTGTATTATATTGAAGACCCATCAATTTTTACAAGGATGGTCCATACTTAACAAACATTTAACTATCGTTAGAGTGAGAGATGAAATTGAGACTTTAAATGCTTTTAAGGATGAAACATGCGGTAAATAAAACACAAGGATGAAACGGGCAAAAAGTGTAAAACACGGGGACAAAATTAGCAATTTTGTCATAATATTCATATCATATAGGGTGATTAAATCAGCTGCAAAATTCTATATACAAGTGTAAGTTTAACATTTATGAATATCTTTTAATCATGTACTTTATAATATTAAATGATAAATCCGCATAACAATCCACATGTTATGCAAGTGTATATAGATTGCAAGTGTATAACTTTGGATTTTGTTATACTATTTGAAGGTTAATCTTGAATTTGATTTTTTCTGCAAATATTGTGAGTATTGTGTTCTATGTTGGTTGATTTTGAATTTGGTTATGATACACGATTAGTTGAGGCATGTGTATCCGTAGAACAATTTATATGCTCTATCCTTGTGTAAGTTTTTGCGTGTAGTATCAGATACATATAACTCATTGATTTTTAGATTAAGGAAAGACGTCTTTGTTATTAGATCTCCTCATTCACCAAATCATATAAACGAAAATTCTATTTTTCTTGCAAGATTAAAGTAGGTGTTCATGGAATGATTTTAGTTTATATAATCACTGTAAGTTATCACTTGAATTGTTTTTTTCATCGATTTCTATAATTTAAATTTGTAGTTTGATGCTTATGGTGATATGGTGATTTGTTTTGTAATATACATTAGTTGTTTTGAATATTGTAATTGCTTTCTGTTATTCAAAGCCAACCATTTGTTTCTAACTCCTATTAGATATCTTCCTTTTTAATGTTCACATGATGCACATTACATGCTTAATGAGATGTCTACTTCAAAGAGGCTGAATATGTAACAGGTCGTTGGATACTTTGGTCATTTATTTCATTTCATAGAGTGTATTTTGTAGTCTATTAATAGCTGATGCAATACAATATTTAATGTTACAGTTCAATTGTTTGTTATTGATATTTCTTTTCTATTATGTGCATGAAATGATTAGGTGGTTTTGTTCTTTGAAGAAGAGTGTCCAGTTGAGGGAAAGTGTAACACCATAAACAACAAAAGGTAACACCATACTTCGAATTATATTTGTTTAGGCATTTATGTTAAGGCTTTGTTATACCTTGCTTATTAGGTCATTGTAGTTATGAAATTAATTTTTTAGTCATTCAGTTGTGAATTTTTAGTTATATTGATTTGGATTATAGATACTGTAAGTACAAGGTTTAATTAATGATGATATGCATATAACTAATGTTGAAATGATACAATCGTAAAGTTTCATTAGATTGATAGCTTTTGCCTTTTGATATTATTTATAATATAATAATATAGATATTAAATTATTCAAGGATGAATAATTAAAGGAAGGATGGGAGGAAAATTCTATGTGACGTTGTCTTTGTTATCTAAAAACCATTCAAAGGTACGTAACATTGAGTTTATTTTTGTTTTAATCATTTGTTATGAGCCATTAGCAATTATTACCCATTTAAGTGTATGAAAACGTGGACTTATAAACTATAGATTGAAGATTGTGTATATTGTTTTGCATATTGAAGTTTTTTATTTGAAGTAATATGTATGTATGTATATATATATATATATATATATATATATATATATATATATATATATATATATATATATATATATATATATATATATATATATATAGTGGTAGGATCAAGAGGGAAGTAACCAATCGGGGGAAAGCGGGGGGAAGCAAATTTTTTTTTTTTTCGTTTTTTAAAAAAACTTTGTTCACGAACATTATAGATGAGATGATAATATGAACATTTAGTAGAGACACTTTGTGATAAATGTTTTTATTTTGACGGGAAAACGCTCAAAAAAGTAATATATAACAATTATCGTGTTTTTCGAGCGTATACTGAGGTTTTAGCTATTGGGGTTTAGATATTAGGGTTTAGATATTAGGGTTTATAGGGTTTAGACATTAGGGTTTAGAAATTTAGGGTTTAGGGTTTAGATTTAGGGTTTAGATTTAGGATTTAGATTGAGTTTTTAACACGAACGGTTTAGAGTTTAGGGTTTATGGTTTGGTGTTTTGGGTTTATGGAATAAACCCAAAACACCAAACCCTAAACCATAAACTCTAAATCGGGCTAAATTTTACTTCACAAAACATGAAAAAAAAACGTTCATATTCTTCACGAACAATATTATCTTGAATGTTATTTTTGTCGATCTTTTTTCCGCCTAAATAATAACATTCATCACGAAGTGTCTCTTCTAAATGTTCATATTTTCGTGTGATCTTGATGCCGGAAAAAAAATTCCAAAAAAAACGAATTTTTTTTTTTGCTTCCCCCCGCTTCCCCCCGATTGGTTACTTCCCCATTGATCATGCCCCTATATATATATATATATATATATATATATATATATATATATATATATATATATATATATATATTTGTGTGGCAATTTGGACCCAATTACTTTAGTTTGAGGATTGTGTATGTAGCTTTGAGGATTGTATTTCAACTTCATTTACTGATATTTTGATAATAATATATTTACAGTTGCTATAGAGCGCTTCCAAGCACACATTCACCATCTAGATCGAGAAATGGTATGGAAGTTGATCTTCGTTTCGACTCATTTAAGGATCGGGAACCAGGAGTCATCCAATGATATTGATAAGGATGTAGACATTTTTTCTATGGATGCTATGGTCATAGAGTGTTGGATGTGAAGAATATCAAAACAAAAGGATTCGGATGAACAGGGGAGGCGCGCCGCGGCCTTGGAAGGAGCGACGCGGCCTAGCACTTGAAACAGAGCATCAGATTTGGAAAACGACTGTCTGGAGTTTAGCCTTGGAGGCGAGGCGCGGGCACAAATGGTGCGGCGCGGCTTCGTCTGGCGAGAAGTTTCCAAATTTATGTTTTTCTTGTTCTCCAAAGTGTTTTTGGCCTATATAAGCATCCTAATGTAACCCTCAGTTGTATCTACGAATTATATCAATAAAAATCTCTTTAGTTGGTCCGTATATTAAAGTAATCGACATTCGATTACATATAACCACGTTAAATCTCGCGTTTTTAATTCTTTTATTTATTGCTCTTTCGTTTGTCGATTGTGGAAGGGTAATTCTCTGGAATTACTCTATTGTTTGGATCCTATAATCCTTACAATTGGTATCAGAGCTCAAGGTTCGAGTTGGGAATGATGGCGGAAGACGGTAAATTAAAGATCGAGCAGTTTGATGGTAAAGACTTCGCCTTTTGGAAGATGCAAATAGAAGACTACTTGTATCAAAAGAAACCTCACCAACCTTTGTTGGAGACCAAACCCGAAGGCATGAACGATGCCGATTGGATGCTCTTGGATCGTCAAGCTTTGGGTGCAGTTCATCTTGCACTCGCCAAGAACATTGTTGGTAATATCATGAATGAAAAGACAACGCTTAATTGTTTGAAGGCGCTCTCCAACATGAATGAGAAACCTACGGCGGCGAATAAGGCTTTTCTCATGCGACAATTGTTCAAAATGAAGATGAAGGAAGGTATGAGTGCAACGAATCATATCAACGAATTCAACAATCTTGTTTCAAGATTAGAGTCGATTGAAATCAAGTTTGATGATGAACTAAAAGCACAAATCTTGCTTTCATCATTACCGGAAAGTTGGTAGAGTACGGTTACCGCGGTTAGTAGCTCTACCGGTACTACTAAGCTTGCGTATGAAGGAATTAGGGATTTAATTCTCGGTGAAGACACTCGTAGGAGAAGTTCGGGGGAATTGTTATCCGGTTCTTTGTTAAGTACCGACAACCGTGGTAGGAAAGTTGATCGCGGTGTGAAGAAGAGTAAAGGGAAGTTTAAGAAGAGGTATCCATCGAAAGACCGAAGTGACGTTATTTTTTGGGGTTGCAATCAAAAGGGGCATTATCAAAGATATTGTAAGAATGCTCCGGTTAAAGATGTTAACTTGACCACGGAAGATACGGAGGATGCACTACTATGTAGTATTGAAAGTTCGGTGGAGTCTTGGGTCTTGGATTCGGGAGCTTCGTTTCACGCTACACCCACTAAGAGCGTGATGAGGAATTTTCGGGCGTATCAAGGTAAAGTTAGATTGGCAAACAACAAAAGTCTCGAGATTTGTAACACCCTAGGTAAAACGTTCCCCGTAGCATGATATTGTCTGCTTTGCAGAGATAGAGACGTACCCTTGTCTCCCCCGTAGGTTGCTCACGGATTTTTCTTGGCGACCACACACGACGAACACTTTCCCAGGAGGTCACCCATCCCGGTAGTGCCCTCGCCTGAGCATGCTTAACTGCAGAGTTCTCATGAGATCTGCTGCGCTTGTGGTCCCAAAACGCGTCATGCTAGGAAAGGTGTCCACACCCTTATAAGGCATGCTTCGTTCCCCTCTCCAACCGATGTGGGACGGATGTAAAACGGATGTTACAATCCTCCCCCTAATGGGACACAGCGTCCTCGCTGTGCACATTTGGTCCGGGGCCTGGCTATGATACCATCTGTAACACCCCAGGTAAAACGTTTCCCGTAGCATGATATTGTCCGCTTTGCAGGGATAGGGACGTACCCTTATCTCCCCCGTAGGTTGCTCACGAATTTTTCTTGGCGACCACACATGATGAACACTTTCTCAGGAGGTCACCCATCCCGGTAGTGCCCTCGCCTGAGCATGCTTAACTGCAGAGTTCTCATGAGATCTGCTACGCTTGTGGTCCCAAAACGCGTCATGCTAGGAAAGGTCTCCACACCCTTATAAGGCATGCTTCTTTCCCCTCACCAACCGATGTGGGACGGATGTAACACGGATGTTACAAGATTAAAGGTATAGGAGATGTTGTATTGAAGACTACTCTTGGTTCTAATTGGACTTTGAAGAACGTGAGGTTTATTCCTAAGATAAAGAGGAAGTTAATCTCGGTTGGTCAATTAGATGAAGAAGATAATGAGGTTACTTTCTAGAGCTTGGGTTTTGCGAACCATGTACTTATGGGAAGCAAAATGTAGTGACCCGAACTTTTCCATGTTTATATATATTAAATGAAATTGTTATTTACATGATTAAGTGTTTCTAACATGTTAAGCAATCAAACTTGTTAAGACTTGATTAATTCAAATAGGTTTCATATAGACAATTGACCACCCAAGTTGACTTGTGATTCACGAACGTTAAAACTTGTAAAAACTATATGATGACTGATAATGCTAAAAACGAACATATATTTCATAGCATTATTCCTCAAGAAAGACAAGCTTTTAGTTGCAATTGTTCTATTTACAAGTGATATTCGTTTAAATAATAAAAGGTGAAGACAAAAGACAGATTCGACGAATTGAAGACGCAAACGACCAAAAAGCTCAAAAGTACAAAAGACAATCAAAAAGGTTCCAATTATTGATAAGAAACGTCTCGAAATCACAAGAGTACAAGATTCAAAACGCAAAGTACAAAATATAAAATTGTACGCAAGGACGTTCGAAAATCCGGAACCGGGACTAGAGTCAACTCTTAACGCTCGACGCAACGGACTAAAAATTACAAGTTAACTATGTATATAAATATAATATAATATATAATTAATTATATTAATTATATATATATTATATATATATATTAAAAACCGTCGGCAGAGAAAACTCCAAGGACTGAGCTGTAAATACTATCTCCGCGACTCGCGGAGTTTGAAGAGCATTTTGCCGCGAGTCGCGGAGCCCCAAAATTCAACTCTGGCTATAAAGCAAACCGAATTCTGATCAAATTTCATATTCTATTTCTCTCTTCTCTCATATATACGATATATATATATATATATATATAATTTATATTTTAATTTTAATTTTAATTATAATTCTAATAATAAGGGTATGTTAGCGAATATTGTAAGGGTGTAAGTCGAAATTCTGTCCGTGTAACGCTACGCTATTTTTAATCATTGTAAGTTATGTTCAACCTTTTTATATTAATGTCTCGTAGCTAAGTTATTATTATGCTTATTTAAAACGAAGTAATCATGATGTTGGGCTAATTACTAAAATTGGGTAATTGGGCTTTGTACCATAATTGGGGTTTGGACAAAAGAACGACACTTGTGGAAATTAGACTATGGGCTATTAATGGGCTTTATATTTGTTTAACTAAATGAAAGTTTGTTAATGTTAATATAAAGATTTACAATTGGGCGTCCCTATAAATTACCATATACACTCGATCGGACACGATGGGCGGGGTATTTATATGTACGAATAATCGTTCATTTAACCGGACACGGGAATGGATTAATAGCCACTAGAATAATTGAAACAGGGGTGAAATTACATTCAAGGGTAATTGGTGTAATTGTTAACAAAGTAGTAAAACCTTGGTTTACACGCAGTCGATAACCTGGTGTATTCATTAAACAAAGTATTAAAACCTTGTTACAATTCGAATCCCCAATTAGTTGGAATATTTAACTTCGGGTATAATAATAATTTGACGAGGACACTTGCATTTTATATTTATGACTGATGGACTGTTATGGACAAAAACCAGACGGACATATTAAATAATCCAGGACAAAGGACAATTAACCCATGGGCATAAAACTAAAATCAACACGTCAAACATCATGATTACGGAAGTTTAAATAAGCATAATTCTTTTATTTCATATTTAATTTCCTTTATTTTATATTTAATTGCACTTCTAATTATCGCACTTTTATTTATTGTTATTTAATCGCACTTTTAATTATCGTACTCTTTAATTATCGTAATTTTATTTTACCGCATTTTTATTATTCGCAATTTCATTATCGTTATTTACTTTAAGTTTTAATTTAAGTCTTGTATTTATTTTATATTTTACATTAGGTTTTAACTGCGACTAAAATCTTAAAATCGACAAACCGGTCATTAAACGGTAAAAACCCCCCTTTATAATAATAATATTACTTATATATATGTTTGTATTTTTATAAAAGTAAACTAATATAGCGTTGAGCTTTGTTTAAAGATTTCCCTGTGGAACGAACCGGACTTACTAAAAACTACACTACTGTACGATTAGGTACACTGCCTATAAGTGTTGTAGCAAGGTTTAAGTATATCCATTCTATAAATAAATAAATATCTTGTGTAAAATTGTATCGTATTTAATAGTATTTTCCGCTAAAATTAATAGTATTTTATACCCCTTAGCTTTAACATCAAGTATTTTTGGCGCCGCTGCCGGGGAATTTCATCTTAAAAGCCGGAAGCGCAACGCTAATATAAAAAAAAAGATTTTTAGTTACTTTTATTAAAAATTCGTTTTTGTAAAAATACGTTTTAATTATTCGAAAATATAAAAAGAAAAAAAAACAAAAATATAAGTATTTTTAAGATTTTGTTAAATATTTAAGTTTTATAAGTTTCTTTATTTCTATTTTAGTTTATAAAAATATAAGTTTTATTTTAAAATCTTTTATTTATTTAAAAAACAGAAAACATAAAATAAAAAAAAATTAAAGAAAAACGCGTAAAAATTGAAAGCTGTCAACAGAATTTCTGAACCCCGCGACTCGCGGGGTTTTCTTCTTTAATTGCCGCGACTCGCGGAGACCATCTGACACTCGCACAGGAAGCCCTAATCGAGCATTAATTACGGTAATTATTAATTATTATTATTTTAACCTAATTATTATTATTATTATTATTATTAGTTTTTATTTAACTTTTACTTTTTATATTTTGTTTAATTAGTTTTATTAAAATTGTAAAATTAATAGTTTTATTAAATAAATAATATAAAAATAATATTTTTATAAAAATTGTACTTTTTACAACTTTTTGTATATTTTTATATTTTGTCCCTTTTTAATCGTTGTAGCATAACTTTTGTATTTTTAGCTCATATTTAATTTTAAACTTAGTATTTGCTATAGTTATTTTTACTCCTAGATTTTTAGGCTTTGCCGTAGAATTCCTTAAGTGCTTTTTCTTTAGACTAAGATTTAGGTGCTTTAGAATTTTGCGACGCCTTTTTAAGTTTTAGTTTCTTTTTTAAGTTATTTCTATTTGGGATTTAGTTTTTCTTGTAAGCTTTAATATTTTTAGACCTTTTACTATGTACCAATTATCATTCCAATTAGTAATTTCAATTTGCGATTATAATTTTAAGTTAGTTGTAGTAATAAGGTTAGGTTAGTCAAGTATTTTTAAGTTTTTATAAGTTTCTTTTATTTTTCCGTCACCTTTTATTTTTCAACCATTTTTTTTTTCTTTTTCAACCTTTTTCGACGAACTCTTTTTCTCTCTTATTTCTCGCCATTCTAGTTTGTAGGACATAGAATTTTTTCTACTTCTTATCTAAATTTCTTAAAATTACGAACATTTATTTTAAGTGGTTAAATTAATAGACATCAAAATTTTCTGATTCGTAGTAATAGTTGGATTTGTACGTGGACCGGGTTATTGGAGCCAAACAGTCCTCAATTATATTGAGACCAAACGAATCCTGCCCCTCTGCTGCATCTTTTGGCTATTCGAAACGTGGGCAAAATCAGAAAAGTCTATTGATTGGATAACTTATTGTAATTTTTCTTTCCTTTTTAAAACTAATAGGATATTCAGTGAATGCACCGAGCAAGACGTTCATCACCTTTTGTACGTTCACCACCTGTAACTAGATCAAGACATCGTTTAACAAATATAACCGCCGTTGATTTTTCTTTAGAATCGTCATCCAGTCGACCAAGTACTTCAGTTCAAATTTTCGATAATCCATTTTTTGAACCCAACCTCACAATTGAGAATCCGGAAAATATTCAGGAACGGTTCGTAGATCCTGAACCACTAAACTTTCCTCCGGAACCACCAATCATTCAAACAGAGATTGTTGAGGAACGAACCATTAAATCAGAATCATCTATTGATACCGATTCAACAAATTCAATTATGGAGAATCTGGAACCTTTAAGTATGGAAGACCGAATGAGAGCTAAACGCACTGGCCAAGGTCACACAATTACTCATCCAGACATTAATGCGCCAGATTATGAAATCAAAGGACAAATTCTACACATGGTGACTAATCAATGCCAATTTAGTGGTGCGCCGAAGGAAGATCCAAATGAACATCTACGTACCTTTAATAGGATCTGCACACTATTTAAAATCCGAGAAGTGGAGGATGAACAGATATATCTCATGTTATTTCCCTGGACTTTAAAGGGAGAAGCCAAAGATTGGTTAGAATCGTTACCTGAAGGGGCGATCGATACATGGGACGTTTTAATTGACAAATTTCTTAAACAATTCTTTCCTGCATCTAAAGCCGTAAGACTTCAAGCAGAAATTGTTACGTTCACACAGAAGCCAAATGAAACTCTATATGAGGCGTGGACAAGATATGGAAAGTTGTTAAGAGGATGTCCGCAACATGGTTTAGACACCTGTCAAATAGTACAAATATTCTACCGAGGATGCGACATCACTACAAGAAAAGACATAGATATAGCAGCTGGTGGTTCTATTATGAAGAAAACCGAAACTGATGCTTACAAAATTATTGATAATACTGCTTCCCACTCACATGAGTGGCACCAAGAAAAAGATATCATTAGATCATCTAAAGCAGCTAGAGCCGATTCTAGCCATGACTTAGATTCCATTTTCGCAAAGATAGATGCTTTCGAGAGACGAATGGAAAAGATGACTAAAGATATTCATGCTATACGAATTAGTTGTGAGCAGTGTGGAGGACCACATTTGACAAAAGATTGTCTCAGTATTGAATTAACAATGGAACAAAGAGAGAATATTTCATACATAAACCAAAGGCCTGGAAATAATTATCAGAATAATTATCAACCGCCAAGACCGATTTACAATCAAAACCAGAATTATAACCGAAATATTCCATACAACAACCAACAAGGTCCTAGCAATCAACAAGTATCCAATAATACTTATAATCAGCAAAGACCGAATTTTCAAAACAAACCACCACAACAAACCGATGATAAAAAGCCGAATTTAGAAGATATGATGACGAAGCTAGTTGAAAATCAAACGCAGTTTTTCACATCTCAAAAACAAACCAATGAACAAAATGCTCAAGCATTTAGAAATCAACAAGCTTCTATTCAAAATCTGGAACAAGAAGTGAGTAACCTAGCAAGGTTAATAGGTGAAAGAAAACCGGGAAGTCTACCTAGTGATACAAATGCTAACCCCCGGAATGAAACAGCTAAAGCTATTACCACAAGAAGTGGTACAACACTTAAACCACCTGAAATACCAGTAACTTCTGATGAAACTATTCCTACTCCACAAGAACCACAACCTGATCAAGATAAGGAAAAAGAACAGGTAGTTGAAAAGGTTAATGAAGATAACACAGTTAAGGATAAACCTTATGTTAAACCATACCAACCACCACTTCCTTACCCGAGTAAAATGAAGAAAGAAAAACTTGAAGCCGAGCAATCCAAATTCTTGGATATGTTTAAACAGATAAATGTAAATCTTCCTTTCATTGATGTGATTTCAGGAATGCCAAGATATGCTAAATTCTTGAAAGATCTAATCTCAAATAGAAAGAAAATGGAAGAACTCTCGGCTGTTACTATGAATGCTAATTGTTCAGCAGTGCTGTTGAATAAGATACCAGAAAAACTATCTGATCCAGGAAGTTTCACAATTCCATGTTTTCTGGGTAGTCTTAGTTCAATAGAAGCATTGGCAGACTTAGGTGCTAGTATAAATCTAATGCCGTATTCACTATACGCTAAACTAGACCTTGGAGAATTGAAACCAACCAGAATAAGCATACAACTAGCCGATAGATCAATAAAATATCCTAGAGGGATAATGGAGAACATGCTAGTTAAAGTTGGTACTTTAGTATTTCCAGTAGATTTTGTTGTTTTGGACATGGAAGAAGATTCTCAAGTTCCTCTCATATTAGGAAGACCATTCTTAAACACGGCTAAAGCAATGATAGACGTGTTCGGTAAGAAACTGACCCTAAGTATAGAGGATGAGAGTGTTACCTTTTCAGTTGATAGAGCAATGCAACAACCACAATCTGCAGATGATACATGTTATTATATTCAAACTATAGATGCACATGCAGAATTATTAGAAGAATTTCCAGAATTACAAGGAACAGGAGAATGTTCTTTAGGAGAAGGTAATGAACCAATTGATGAAGCTGAAATGTTAGCTACACTTATAGCTAATGGATATGAACCAACAACAGAAGAAATTCAAATGCTAAAAGAAGAAGACAGATATCGATATAAATCATCAATAGAAGAACCTCCGAAATTAGAGTTAAAGCCACTTCCAAACCATTTGGGATACGCTTATTTACATGGTGAATCTGAATTACCTGTAATAATATCGTCTTCTCTTACTGAAAATGAGAAATCACAACTCATTTCTGTGTTGAAAGCTCATAAACCAGCCATTGCATGGAAGATTCATGATATTAAAGGAATAAGTCCTTCGTATTGCACACATAAAATCCTTATGGAAGAAGGTCATAAAACGTATGTGCAACGCCAACGAAGACTAAATCCTAATATGCAAGATGTAGTTAAGAAAGAGATTATTAAACTGCTAGATGCAGGTTTAATTTATCCAATCTCTGATAGTCCATGGGTAAGCCCAGTTCAATGCGTGCCTAAGAAGGGTGGCATGACTGTAATTACAAATAAGAAAAATGAGCTTATTCCTACTAGGACTGTAACAGGATGGCGTGTATGTATTGATTATAGAAAATTAAATGACGCCACCAGAAAAGATCACTTTCCCTTACCTTTCATAGATCAAATGTTGGAAAGATTAGCCGGAAATAGTTACTATTGTTTTCTAGATGGATTTTCCGGATATTTTCAAATTCCAATAGCACCCGAGGACCAAGAGAAAACCACATTCACGTGCCCTTATGGTACTTTTGCTTACAAACGCATGCCATTTGGACTTTGTAACGCCCCTGCAACCTTTCAAAGGTGCATGATGGCGATTTTTCACGACATGATAGAAGAATGCATGGAAGTATTCATGGATGACTTTTCAGTCTTCGGTGATACATTTAAATCATGTCTAGTTAATCTGGAATGAATGCTAATTAGATGCGAAAAATCAAATCTAGTACTTAATTGGGAGAAATGCCATTTCATGGTTAAAGAAGGCATCGTTCTTGGACATAAAATTTCAAAAGAAGGAATTGAAGTGGATAGAGCTAAAGTAGATGTAATTGTTAAACTTCCACATCCCACCAATGTTAGAGGAGTTAGGAGTTTTCTAGGGCATGCCGGTTTTTACCGACGTTTCATAAAAGATTTTTCTAAAATTGCCACTCCTATGAATAAACTCCTAGAAAAGGATGCTCCATTCATCTTTTCAGATGAGTGTATCAAATCTTTTAATATTCTTAAAGAAAAACTCACTAATGCGCCGATCATGATAACACCAAATTGGAATCTACCATTTGAACTAATGTGCGATGCAAGTGATTTTGCAATGGGAGCCGTTTTAGGACAAAGGATTGAAAAACGATTTCAACCTATATATTATGCTAGTAAGACGTTACAAGGAGCACAAACGAACTATACAACTACTGAAAAAGAACTCCTTGCTATTGTCTTTGCTTTTGACAAATTTCGATCATATCTCGTTCTAGCAAAAACGGTGGTCTATACCGACCATTCTGCTCTTAGATACCTATTTTCAAAACAAGATGCTAAACCAAGATTAATCCGTTGGATCTTACTCTTACAAGAGTTTGATATTGAAATCCGAGATAAAAGAGGAGCAGAAAATCTCGCCGCTGATCATCTTTCTCGTCTTGAAAATCCCGAATTAGAAGTTCTGAATGAATCAGCCATACAAGACAACTTTCCTGATGAATATCTATTGAAGATAGATTATAAAGAAATCCCATGGTTTGCAGACTATGCAAACTACTTAGTTTGTGGATTCCTTGAAAAAGGATTATCGTACCAAAGACGAAAGAAATTCTTCAGTGATATAAAACACTATTTCTGGGAAGATCCACATCTGTTTAAAAGTTGTCCCGATGGAATAATACGCCGATGTGTATTTGGAGATGAAGCTAGTAAAATATTAAACCATTGTCACACAGGACCAACAGGAGGGCATTATGGGCCTCAACTAACAGCAAGAAAAGTTTATGAAGCTGGATTCTATTGGCCTACAATTTACAAAGACGCACACCTTCTTTGCAAATCCTGTGATGCATGTCAAAGGGCCGGAAAAATAAGTCAACGTGATGAAATGCCACAAAATGTCATCCAAGTATGTGAAGTATTTGACATTTGGGGTATTGACTTTATGGGTCCATTTCCAAAATCTCATAATAATCTATATATACTCGTAGCCATTGATTATGTATCTAAATGGGCGGAAGCACAAGCTCTCCCAACTAACGATGCACGAGTTGTAGTCAACTTTTTAAAACGTCTTTTTGCAAGGTTTGGAACACCGAAAGCTTTAATAAGTGATCGGGGTACTCATTTCTGTAATAATCAACTTGAGAAAGTTCTTAAAAGATATGGAGTAACTCATAAAATCTCCACCGCATATCATCCACAAACAAGTGGACAAGTTGAAAATACCAACCGAGCTTTAAAACATATTCTAGAGAAAACCGTAGGATCAAATCCGAAGGAATGGTCCATTAAATTGGAGGATGCACTCTGGGCTTTTAGAACAGCCTTCAAAACTCCAATTGGAACCACACCTTTTAGACTTGTTTATGGAAAAGCATGTCATCTTTCAGTAGAAATTGAACAAAAAGCATTTTGGGCTTTGAAGACATGTAATCTTGATTTACATGAAGCCGGACGTCTACGATTAAGTCAACTAAATGAATTAGAAGAATTAAGACATGAAGCATATGAAAATTCGTTAATCTATAAAGAAAGAACGAAGAAATGGCATGATAAAAGAATCAGAAGTTCAAAAGAATTTAAAGAAGGAGACAGAGTTCTTCTTTTCAATTCACGATTCAAGCTATTTCCTGGAAAATTGAAATCAAGATGGTCTGGACCATTCATAGTCAAAAGAGTTTTCCCATACGGAACGATAGAATTGATAAATTCAAATGGGATTGAATTTAAAGTTAATGGTCACAGAGTTAAACATTACATACATGGTCCGATGGAAGTCGACAACGAAGTTAGTCACAATTTCGACGCCACAGCTAACTAAGTGTGGGGAGAATCAAGTCTTTAAAGGATAATATATATTTCTGTTAGAGTTAGATTGTCTGTTTTCGTGTAGTTCTCGAAAATGGAACACGGATGGTCTTTCCCTAGCAGACCCTAAAGAACTAGTCTTCTCCCCCTATTCTGAATTTTTATTTTTTTTAGGTTTTTACAAAATGAAGACTGCCTGTGAACTAAACCATGGTCTAATGCTACACGCTTTGATCACTAAAAGAAATAATGACATACTACCGAGTGAATTAGTATCAGTAATCAGAGAAAGAATGGACGGAGTTAGAAAAGGATCCAGATGCGAAGATAATAAGTTACAATTTGGTAAAGGAAAATCAAAATCCGCAGCGAAAAGAAGAGCACGACACCTAGAAAGATGTCACAAATGCGGAAAATGGTCACATGGAGGTAAATGTTCAAATAATCAAACCTATTCAAATACCGAATTTGTTACTTTATGCAGAGACGGACCGTTCATATGTTTAGAAGAAAAGACACTGAATGCTCGAGGTTACACCTATGCAGCCATGGAAAACCAATTAAACCGACTATCTTATGAATGGAATAGATCATATAACTAAGAAATCTATTTCACAGGTATGTCTGTACAGTTTTTAGTTTTTATTTTTATTTTTAACCTTTTGATAATAAACGCTAATTTGTTCGCTAAAAAGTATTAAATTGGTATTGAATAAAATTAGGTTTGGCGACCGAAATTATTGATATCATTCAAAAATTTATTACATCACTGCGAAATTTAACGTTTATTCTTAAGGTATAAATATCTTTAATCAATCAACCCAAAATATTTCAAAAATTCGTCATGAGTTAAATTAGGTCTTGGAACCGAAATTACTTTACCGAAAAGAGGGGCGCATATTTTTGATAATATTTGATTGATTAAAGTGGGATAAAAAGACAAAAAGATTTTTAATTTTATTTTTACCATATTTTTAAAATTAATATTTAAATCTTAAATTAATATTGTAAACTTTGTAAAAACAATATATTTAAAATTGTAAATATTTGAAAAAAAAAAATTAATATAAGTTTGGTGTGAATTTATAATATGAATTTTTAAATTAAGATTGGTGTGAATTTTTTTTTATTTTTAAAATATAAATTTTTAATTTTATGCATTTCAAATTTTAAGTTTGGTGTGAATTTTTTTTTTTATTAATTTTGAATTTTATATTTATGTTGTGTGAATTTAAAAACAAAAATTTACTTTATCTCATTAAGTTAAGAATATGATTTTTAAAATTCGTCGTAAGTTGAAGACTAGGTCTTTGAACCGAAATTGCTTTACCCGAGGGAGGGACGAGAACTTTTATTATCATTATTTTTAATCTTATTGATTTAAAGTATGCCAAAAACATTAAAAAACCCAAAAATCTTAGCTTTTAAAACAATCGCTACAAAAAGACAAATTTTAAAATTTTGTCGAGAGACGGACTAGGACATCGATCCGAAACGACCTCGTCCTAAATAACAAGGAAAACAAAATTTTAAAATTAATTTCTTAATTGTTTTTATAAGTTAAAGATTATAAAAAAAAAAAAAAAAAAGAGCAAACTCCGCGACTCGCGGAGTTTGAAGTGAAAAACCTCCGCGACTCACGGAGGGACTAAAAACCGGAAAAAAAAATATAACTGCAGAACAGATCAGTCCCCAACTCCCCACACAAAAACAACTCGAAAAATACTGCGAAAAAACCCGAAAAACACCCCCAAAAATCCCAATTTTTAACCGTTAATCACCAAATTTTTTGCTAAAATCATGTTGAGAAGGATCTATCTAAGAATTACTCAAGAAAAACGGTAAATTTCTACACCTAAACACCATTTAATTCGAAATTAGGTGTTCTTGAGCTATTTTTTCCCCAATTTGATTTTGATGCTTTTTAGTGTAATTAGACTTAAATTGTTTATGTATTATGCTTGTATAACCTAGATTGATGCTGTTTAATATGATTAGAAGCCTTAAACTTCAAATTTTGAATAATCTAGGGTTTGTGTTCTTGAGCAAATTTGGGGCTTTTTGATATAAACAGGTTATGGCCGATTTTTGTCATGAATTGTTGCTAAATTGAGTAGTGTAACATGTCTAGGTAGTTAAATGATCCAAACTTTGAGCCTAAACATGATTTTGAGAATTAAAGTGGACTTTTTCAAGTCTAAAATTCATGAACTTGATTTTTGAAAGATAATGCCATTTGAGACTTGTTTAATTGCTAGTAATGATTATTTTGACATGTTATTTGAGTTGAATGCTTATGAACTTGGGGAAAATTTTCGTATATGCTTATTTGAAAAAGTGTAGATTTGATAAAAATGTGAAAATGAGCTTAAGTTTGATATAAATTGATAATGTCATTGTAATTATTTTGATTGATGATTTTGCTGACACTAATGCATATTTGGATGCACAAAATTTGTGTTTGATGTGTTTTGCAGAATGAAAGGGGTGAATCTTCATCCCAAGCCCGCAATGCTCCTGCTGAGAATTTGGAACAACAGGAGGTGGATAACTACTACAAGCAGGATGTACCTCATCCAGTCATGACCTTTTCGGATATGCATTTGGAAGAGTTGCACCCGAACCTGAGATTTGACAGACTTTGGATAGATTATCCAAAATATCAACGGGGTTTGCATACTCTTCATTCCAAGGTTGTTGAGGTACCGAGGGTCATAGAATGGGGACCCTTAGAAGCTGTAGAATTGGCCGGGCCAATTAGGGAATTACTTGTACAGAGGTATGGTAATTCTTCTTTTAATGACTGGATATGTTTATTCACCATACGCAGACCTGTATATAAAGTATGGTGTGAAGAGTTGTTATGTAGTATAGAGTTGAATGATCGGGTAGCTAGTTTAACCGATCGTTCTTTTATTAGATTTTTGTTAGGCGGTTCGATGCGCCACATGTCTTTACTGGACATGGCTCAGGCTTTACGTATATATACGCCTGAGGAGTTAGCGTCTGCCGATTGTAGAGGATTGATACTAAACGGTAGAAAGATAGATGAGAATTTTGATACACACGGTGTGTGGAGTCAAATGACAAGCCATCACCGTTTCAAAGGGGGAAACTACTCTTATTTGGATATAGATAGAGCCGAATTAAGAGTGATACATAGGTTTTTAGCTAATTCGATTACACAAAGGGGTAAGAACAAAGAAAAAGTAAATGAACAAGATTTGTTTTACCATATGTGTATTCGAGACCCACAGAGCGCTGTAAGTATACCATATTGTGTGGGTTATTATTTATCAGCTATGGTTCGGGGGATGCGACCACATAGCATAATAGGAGGTGGTATTTTTATTACTTTGATTGGTGAATATCTCGGTGTGGATATAAGTCGGGGGGGATTATTACTAGAAGAGCCGGAACCCCGCGATACTATAGGTTTAAATGTATACCATGGTGCGAAAGTTTTGAAGAGGCGAAATAACGCCGCAGTACGATACCATGGTAGACATCCACAGGTGGAGAGAAACCAGGAACAAGGTAATGTAGGAGGGGGGAATGAGATGCAAGAAATGCATAGGTTTATAGCTTCTAAGGAATACGAAAATGCTAGACAGAGAGCATTTGAAGATTGGCAAGTTCATCAGAACCAGATCATAGCGCATTGCAAACATATAGGTAGAAACTATATTCCTACACCGAAACCCGTCTTCCCTCCTTGGTCTATAGAGATGCAGCCACCATATCCTACGTATGACCCTGCCGAAGCATTCTATAGCACTTATGGTTATGCCTGGAACCCCTATTGGTACCAATATCATCCTTAGTTTACTTATTATTATTTTTTTTTTATTTTGTAATTTGTAATTATTGATACATTTAATATTTGTGTTAATATTGTAATCATTTTTATAATTGTCTAACTTTTATTCTTAGATTTTAATAATTTTTGAATGTGGGGTAATATACCAAACTTCAAAAATATGTATATATGTTTGCAGTTTATCTTATGTACACAACAGGGTAAAACAACGCATTTTCAAAGACTGGCATTAAGTTCAGCAAAAGCAACTAATTTTGACGACAAGATGCAAAATATATGTAAAATAACAACAAGACGGAATGAACAAATGATGTGCACCATTTATCATTCAGCAAACAAACGCCAATATATTTGGAAACTTTGGTAAAAATTTAATCATTTTTACACAAATCACCCTCAATAATTTAAATTGTTACTGATTTCTTGCAAATGAGGGCATTGCAAGATCTTAAGTGTGGGAAGGGGTTAAATTCTTTCGGATTTTAACATTTTTTACTTTATACACTTGGTTACCATTAAAAATACTAGTAAAGCAGTAGTTGTATTAGAATCTAGTGCTCTCTGATAAAAAAGAACAGCCCTAGTCTTATATACTGACTACCCAATTCTAGTAAAATTTTTAAAAATTTTCAATTAAATGAATTCAAAATCATGTTTATACATATTTATGAACGATAAAACTAGGTTTTAACACCGAAATTATTGTTACCTCGGAAAGGACATAAATTGAGAAACAAACTAAAATGTTAAAATTCATTTAAAATGGAATAGAGGACGATAAAAAGAAAAATAAAAAGCCAAGTGTGGGAAAATTTACCAAGTTATTTTAAACATATGTCACATATATCTGTAACAAATAACTGAAAATACTTTTGCTTTGGACTAAACTAAACTGTTTTACCCGATGAAAGAAAAGAAGAGATGGATCTACACGATGAATCAATTCCATCATTAAAAGGAAGTAAAGTCTTCCGAAAAAGAAACGCGCTTCTTGATTTAGGTCATGAAGTTGTCGTCCAGACCAGCTGTAGGTTGACGAAAAATCTAGAAAAGTCATCACTAAAATCAGCAGGAAATCCACGGACCTCAGCATTAAACAGGGTCGCCAAGTGGTCAGATTTATCCTAACCATGAGAAGGATTTATCTCGTACAATGGGGGGGCACCATGCAAATTAGCTGGATAAGACTAATGAATCAGATCCCCAGAAAGGATAATCTCCTTAAAGATTAAAAATCAGCTTTTAAGCCTGATATTACTCAATCCTTGAGATTGACCTTAAAGATTGAGAATTCAAACTCATGAAATTCAATGATATCTAAACTCGAGCTTGAACGAGAAAATATTTTGATCAAAAATACAAACCAATTTGTTTTCTGAAAACCCATTTTCAATGCGTTCATTACCATTGAACGTAAAATCCTAGGAATTCACCTGGAATTCATTAGGTCACCTGAACTAAATCGGGTGTCAACCGTAAGAACGGTGGTTGCATAGTGGTCAAAGACAGGACCTTGTGCCAGACCAAAAAATTATAAGGGTGAGCTTTACTATTGCTCCTACCAAGGATAGTAATTGCGTCCGACATGTTATAGACCATAATCAAAAGCATGTCACGGGACATTGCCTTAACAGTTGCTTGTTCAACGCTTTCCTTTACAACCGGACGGTAGTTTACCGAAAGGTAATATACGGAACAAGTAAACTGGACGTGTTGCTTTCCTAATACAAGGTTAGCAAGTGGGTGACACAAAACCGCAAGTTTTGAGCTAAAATTTTCAGATCTGAAACCCACCAAACCCACAAAAATATTTTGCAAACACCGGTAAAGGGTTATTCCGGAAAACTTATCTAGGGTAAAAACTAGATTTCAAAAGATCAAATATTTTCATAAAGATCCAATTTCCTTAATGGATCTAAATTTTTATAGTCATGTGGGACTGTAAACCATATCGTTACTACCATTGTTTATACCGCCGTATAGAAATCACTGATGTACAAAGTGTGAAGAATAAAGAAGTGATTCTAGTATTTCAAAGACGATATTGCTTGAGGACAAGCAACGCTCAAGTGTGGGAATATTTGATAATGCTAAAAACGAACATATATTTCATAGCATTATTCCTCAAGAAAGACAAGCTTTTAGTTGCAATTGTTCTATTTACAAGTGATATTCGTTTAAATAATAAAAGGTGAAGACAAAAGACAGATTCGACGAATTGAAGACGCAAACGACCAAAAAGCTCAAAAGTACAAAAGACAATCAAAAAGGTTCCAATTATTGATAAGAAACGTCTCGAAATCACAAGAGTACAAGATTCAAAACGCAAAGTACAAAATATAAAATTGTACGCAAGGACGTTCGAAAATCCGGAACCGGGACTAGAGTCAACTCTTAACGCTCGACGCAACGGACTAAAAATTACAAGTTAACTATGTATATAAATATAATATAATATATAATTAATTATATATATATTATATATATATATTAAAAACCGTCGGCAGAGAAAACTCCAAGGACTGAGCTGTAAATACTATCTCCGCGACTCGCGGAGTTTGAAGAGCATTTTGCCGCGAGTCGCGGAGCCCCAAAATTCAACTCTGGCTATAAAGCAAACCGAATTCTGATCAAATTTCATATTCTATTTCTCTCTTCTCTCATATATACGATATATATATATATATATATATATAATTTATATTTTAATTTTAATTTTAATTATAATTCTAATAATAAGGGTATGTTAGCGAATATTGTAAGGGTGTAAGTCGAAATTCTGTCCGTGTAACGCTACGCTATTTTTAATCATTGTAAGTTATGTTCAACCTTTTTATATTAATGTCTCGTAGCTAAGTTATTATTATGCTTATTTAAAACGAAGTAATCATGATGTTGGGCTAATTACTAAAATTGGGTAATTGGGCTTTGTACCATAATTGGGGTTTGGACAAAAGAACGACACTTGTGGAAATTAGACTATGGGCTATTAATGGGCTTTATATTTGTTTAACTAAATGAAAGTTTGTTAATGTTAATATAAAGATTTACAATTGGGCGTCCCTATAAATTACCATATACACTCGATCGGACACGATGGGCGGGGTATTTATATGTACGAATAATCGTTCATTTAACCGGACACGGGAATGGATTAATAGCCACTAGAATAATTGAAACAGGGGTGAAATTACATTCAAGGGTAATTGGTGTAATTGTTAACAAAGTAGTAAAACCTTGGTTTACACGCAGTCGATAACCTGGTGTATTCATTAAACAAAGTATTAAAACCTTGTTACAATTCGAATCCCCAATTAGTTGGAATATTTAACTTCGGGTATAATAATAATTTGACGAGGACACTTGCATTTTATATTTATGACTGATGGACTGTTATGGACAAAAACCAGACGGACATATTAAATAATCCAGGACAAAGGACAATTAACCCATGGGCATAAAACTAAAATCAACACGTCAAACATCATGATTACGGAAGTTTAAATAAGCATAATTCTTTTATTTCATATTTAATTTCCTTTATTTTATATTTAATTGCACTTCTAATTATCGCACTTTTATTTATTGTTATTTAATCGCACTTTTAATTATCGTACTCTTTAATTATCGTAATTTTATTTTACCGCATTTTTATTATTCGCAATTTCATTATCGTTATTTACTTTAAGTTTTAATTTAAGTCTTGTATTTATTTTATATTTTACATTAGGTTTTAACTGCGACTAAAATCTTAAAATCGACAAACCGGTCATTAAACGGTAAAAACCCCCCTTTATAATAATAATATTACTTATATATATGTTTGTATTTTTATAAAAGTAAACTAATATAGCGTTGAGCTTTGTTTAAAGATTTCCCTGTGGAACGAACCGGACTTACTAAAAACTACACTACTGTACGATTAGGTACACTGCCTATAAGTGTTGTAGCAAGGTTTAAGTATATCCATTCTATAAATAAATAAATATCTTGTGTAAAATTGTATCGTATTTAATAGTATTTTCCGCTAAAATTAATAGTATTTTATACCCCTTAGCTTTAACATCAATGACATATATATGATTATATATATAGTTAACATGATATTATGATAAGTAAGTATCTCATTAGGTATTTTAACAATGTGTTATATACATAAAATTGAGTTTATTGAATTAAGAAACTCGAAACGATATATATAACGATTATCGTTATAACAACGTCTTACTAAATACATATGTATCATATTAAGATATTGATACACTATGTTTAATCATGATAAATGATAAGTAAACATGTCATTAAGTGTATTAACAATGAACTACATATGTAAAAACAAGACTACTAACTTAATGATTTTGAAACGAGACATATATGTAACGATTATCGTTGTAACAACATTTAACTGTATATATATATCATACTAAGATATATTAATATATCATAATATCATGATAATGTAATAATTTAACATCTCTTTAGATATAATAAACAACGGGTTAACAACATTTAACAAGATCGTTAACCTAAAGGTTTCAAAACAACATTTACATGTAACGACTAACGATGACTTAACGACTCAGTTAAAATGTATATATGTGACAACCCGGAAATTTCCAACCAAATTTAAACTTTATCTTTATATTATTCCAACACGATAAGCAAAGTTTGTTAAGTTAAATCTCAAGAATTTTAAATTGTGTTCATGCATTCATTATAACCTCGACCAAATTCCAACGATTCACGAACCGTTATATATAAATAAATATGTATATATATGTATATATATTATAACTTGAGAATATTAATAAAGTATTAAACGTATAATACTTTACATGAACGTATTTGTTTCAATATGTTTATCGATGGAATTAGAAGATAATATCAAATGATTAATTTATCAGATACATTGTGATATGATTACGGGTCTATGTTATGAGGTCCACTGTGATTTAAGAAATCTATTCTTTTTTACAACATTCGGAAAATGGTAAAGTGATTTATAAGTAAGAACGTGAAGTGTAACTAACTTAGATGTTGGATATCGACAAGTAAGTAACTCGACATTTTTCATTAAGATGATTTCATACGTTTATTTAACCTTTGAACTTTATCCCATGCTTCACCAACAGACTGTAATTTAAAAACTTGAAACCTATTATGAATATATATGATTCTACTTTTCTAAAACGTTTTATGATATAACGATTTCCATTATTTTAACCTTTAAACAAAATGATTCTTAAAAATATATTTGGTTTTGGAAAACAAAATTATTATATTTATTTGATTTAGTTTCAAACGTACAAAAACGTTTTCAGATTAAAAAGAACTTTATTATTAAAACGTATATAACTTTTATAAATATCTAGAACCACTTTTGATAACTCATTACTTAACCAGTATGATAAAGATAACGATATTTTTATTTTATTTTATTAAATATATATAACGATTTAAATTAATATTATATATATTTATACGCGTATTATACGTACATAGTTTTATACTTTTACTATACTTAAACTTTACCTTTACTTTATTTTTTACTTTACTTTGACTTTAATAATTCACTTTAATAATTCATACTTTAATAATTCACTTTAATAATTCATACTTTAATAATTCACTTTAATAATTCATACTTTAATAATTCACTTTAATAATTCATACTTTAATAATTCACATTAATAATTCAAAAATCTATTATAAATAGAATTCAATAGGTTTCATTATTTCATAGAAACTTGAAAATATTTTTCTCTAAACTCTCTCAATCGATTCACATATATATATTTACTCCGTATTATTTCAAGATATTATTAGTATACATAAAATATTACGTCGGAGTGCGGTCCGGGTGATTTCGAAATTGATTTTCGAGTGGGATTGGATTAAGAAAATTATGGGTTATAGCTATGGAGGTGATTGGGTATGGTTCATGGGTATGATCGTGAGGTCAATATAGTGTTTATCATTTCTGTTGCGTCTACGTACCTTTCCTGCAATATTGAATCTCAATATTGATACGTGAGTACTCATAATTTAACTTTTACATACTAATAGTGTATCCCTGACTAGTGCTCGAGTATTTAGGATTATGCATGCTTGTACTTTTGATATTGCCCTTAGACAGGTTAGGTTGAATCTTGAATTAGTTACACTTGCGGTTGAGATAAGGTATAAGATATGCATGTCCTGGGAAAGCTAGCGAAAAATTAAGAACTTTTCCTTTAGATATCGAATGGTTTCGATGAACGAATTAGAAGTTATAATCAATTGAATTTTCGATATTTTTATTAAAAATGATTATTATTATTATTGTCGTTTTTATCGGCGTTCTAGTTTTATCTTATTATTATCATTATTATTATCTTTATCAATAAAAGGGATTTATCATTAAAAATTGTTATTTTTTTTATTATTACTATCGTTATTATCGTTAAAGTTATAATTAGTATTATTATTATTATCCAATTATTATTATTATTATTATTATTATTATTATTATTATTATTATTATTATTATTATCATTATTAATATATATATCATTATTTAAAAATGGTTATTGTTATTGTTATTATTATTATTATTACTATATTATCATTAAGATAATTATTAGTATTATCGTTAATAATGTTATAGTAACTATCATTATTAATATTAGTGTAATTAAAACAAATATTTGTAACACCTAATTATTTTGATTACTATTATTATCATTATTATGAACACGATATAAAAGACAATTAAAAGCTATTAAACGAAACGATTAGGAAATAATGAGTAAGAGTATCATGGTGAAATTAAAATATTATAAGATATTGATTTAGATAAAATTATCGTTCTTATTATTTTTATCATTACTATTATTATTAAAAGTATCGTTAGTATTAAAACTATCATTTTAACAAAAATTATCATTTTAATAGAAATGTCATTGTTACTATAAAATATCATTATTATTATTATTTTAAATAGAATTATTATTTTAAAGATAATATTAAAAATAATCGTAAATATTAAAGTTATCATAATTAGAATTATCGTTTTATCATAATATCATCCTTGTAATTATAAATATTGATATTTTTATAATAATAATTATTATTACAAAATAATACAACTTTTACTTACTATCATTATAGATATTATTTTATCAAATAAATATGTGATACAAACATATGTTACTACGTCTAATAACTTACTTTAATAATACCTATCATATTATCTTTATGATATTAAATGAACCCTATAAATTTTATTACTTAATATATATAAAAGTATATTTTATTATATAAATTTAATATAAAATTTTATTTATTAATAAATAAATTATATTATTTACTCTAATAAATCTTTTAAAAATATTTAAAAATATAAAATGACGATATTTAAACTATATATTAATCATGTATAGATTTTTGGAAATTATTTTGAGTCAAATTTACTTTTGTTGACTTTTGCATATTAGTCTCGAGCATTAGGATTGTGGTACACTATGACTTGACCTAATTTGTTAGACAAATATTGACCAACACATAAATATATATAATTAATTTAGGTTCGTGAATCCGAGGCCAACCTTGCACTTGTTCAATGATGTTATATGTATTTTTACTACGAAATACAGTATGGTGAGTTTCATTTGCCTTTTTACCCTTTATATTTTTGGGACTGAGAATACATGCGCTTTTATAAATGTTTGACGAAATAGACACAAGTAATTGAAACTACATTCTATGGTTGAATTATCGAAATCGAATATGCCCCTTTTTATTAAAGTCTGGTAATCTAAGAATTAGGGAACAGACACCCTAATTGACGCGAATCCTAAAGATAGATCTATTGGGCCCAACAAGCCCCATCCAAAGTACCGGATGCTTTAGTACTTCGAAATTTATATCATGTCCGAAGGAGGATCCCGGAATGATGGGGATATTCTTATATGCATATTGTGAATGTCGGTTACCAGGTGTTCAATCCATATGAATGATTTTTGTCTCTATGCATGGGACGTATATTTATGAGAACTGGAAATGAAATTCTTGTGGTCTATTAAAATGATGAAAATGAATGATTATGATAAACTAATGAACTCACCAACCTTTTGGTTGACACTTTAAAGCATGTTTATTCTCAGGTATTAAAAAAATCTTCCGCTGTGCATTTGCTCATTTTAAAGATATTAATTGGAGTCTTTCATGGAATATTTCGAAGAACGTTGCATTCAAGTCATTGAGTTCATTAAAGATTATTATTATTAAGTCAATTTATAGTTGAATAGTGGATATTATGAAATGGTATACATGTCTGTCAATTTTCGATGTAAAGAAAGTTTGTCTTTTAAAAACAAATGCAATGTTTGTAAAATGTATCATATAGAGGTCAAATACCTCGTGATGTAATCAACTATTGTGAATCGTTTATAATGTATATGAACGGGTCCTTTCAGTTGGTATCAGAGCGGTGGTCTTAGCAAACCAGGTCTGCATTAGTGTGTCTAACTGATAAGTCGTTAGGATGCATTAGTGAGTCTGGACTTCGACCGTGTCTGCATGTCAAAAGTTTTGCTTATCATTTCTAGTCGGAAATCATCTACTTATCATCCATAGGAAATTACCTACTTATCATTATTAGTCTAGACACGTCTTGCTACATTAATTGCATGAGTAGTGTATAGACAAAATTCATATCTTAGCGTATCTGCTAAATCATATCTTATCGTATCTGTTACTTTAAACTTTGCCTGACATATCCCGCAAATTCCTCCGTAATCTATGAAATCTTTTGATCTCTATATATAGATATCCTAGGTAAATAGAATACCACCCGATAGCCGAAAAATCATTTTATATCGAAATATCCTTTATCCAATCGTAAGAAATGGAATTTGTCATCAGTTCAAGTCACTCGGATTCCGAAATAGAATCTCACTCAAGCTCCAAAAGCAGTGTGACTGGAATGGATCAACCAATCAGTCATCACCTATTCTGGATGAATTGGGGATGGGTTCGTAGCCTCCTCAATCATTGGAAACAAGAAGAAGGCAATCCTTTCCATCCACCACATTGCCCTCTTGGCGAAGAACCTGAAGCACTTACCGGCGAACCTGTTCGAGACACCATTTTCTCTCTCATTTCCAGGGTATCTCGTCACGATTATATACTACATCAAATTCTAGATTTTATTTATCCGCTCGTTCCGACCGACAATCATCCTGGAATAATAGAAGAAGTCAACGAACTTCGCGCTCGGGTAGTGGCTTTGGAGAATATGGTTCAGAGATTACAAACACCAGCAGCAGCATCAACAACATAACCAGTACCACCATCATCAACGCCAACAGTACCATTACCACCTCCAACCACAACCGCGTTGTAAACCTCAACTTCACAATCTGTCCCACGAGTATCAACGTCATACGTACCATAGATACCAAGGAGTACCAACAACAATAACTGACGAAGTATTAATTCATAACTTCATTGGAGAAACATTCCGCGGCGATTATATAATCTCTAAAGTCTTAGAGATTATATAATCTAGCCCTAACCATAAATCAGTTAAGCGAACCAAAATGATAGAAGGAAGAGTAGAAACCCTGACAAAAATGGCGTGTGATTAACAAGTTAAACTTGTTTTACCAATAGCATCAACAGTACCGTCAGCGTCACCAGTATCGTCAGTACAGTCAACATCAGAATCAACAACACCTATAACATCACAAACTCTGTCAGTTCAAGAATCACTGTTTACATCATTACGAATCAATAACGTGTATATTGTATCAATAAGTTATGAAGAATTAACTCATTCCCTCTGAAGAAATTATATATATATTGTATATATATATATATTTTGAAATAAAAAAAATAAATCTTTCCGTGTTAAAGCTATTGTGTGTGAATCTTAACTACTCGGTTAATTCATATTACAAATATGCAATAATGTACGTCCCTCACCCGCGACTTAACCATCGTTAACTACAATCTCTGTCTCAATTCAACAAATTCCAATTCCTAATAAATCAAGTATATATTTGATTTTACACTTCATCATTGATGTAACCGAAACTTTTCTGATAACATCATTCGTACTTTGCGAAGTTCACAAGAATTTAACAAAAACCAGCATCACATCTCAACAAATAACGAAGTATTGATTCATAATTTCAATATTATTGAAAAAATACTTATGTAACCTCTAAAGCCTTAAAGGAATTATTCAATTCTAGTTCCAACCGTAAATCGAATGAGTTTAATTTAGTATTAACTCATTAAAATCTATGTTACATCTGAGAAGAATATATACATATATATTTTCATAAAGACTGTAATAAAATTCTTATGTACAAAATATTAATTGTGAAATTTTTTTTAACGGGTAGGTAATACCCGAGAGATATATATAAATTCACAATTAATATGTTACATTCTTTGAATCAGATTAAGAAAATTATCATTTATACTTCCTACTTTCACAATAATATACATTCTTTCATAGAAATCAAAACAACAATACTCATTCAAACCCAATTACATATTCTGATTTTAAAATCTCAGAATTCAATTTGAGATATAACCGGTACCATAACTTTTAGATTCCTACATCTTTCAAAGCTATACTTTGACTTCAAAAGTGTGTTAGAACATCAAATGTATACAAACGATTACAATCTGTGTTCAAACCCTTCGAAAATCTCTGAAGACACTTCAAATAATGAGCAATCGAGATGATGATCCAACCACATATTACCCACAGTTATGTACTTAAAAAGCTCTCGAAACCAAAGTCATAATTCAACACATATCTGTGTCAGATCTTTTGGCATTTATTAGCAAAAATAACCTTGCAATTCCTTTGCAAAGTAGCAAATTATATCACAGCTCCAGCAAGACAACTTCGATTTTTTCATTCGGAGTAGCCTTATCATAATTTTGATATATGTGATTACCCTTTTGTTACCGGAGAACCTTTCATATTCCACCACATTAGCAATAAACTTACCAACAACTTCACTGATCTTGGGCATTCCGAAGAATCATTATATTTATCGAAACCTCATCATTTACTCATCTGCCTCTTGTAACGAGAATTGCCATATGAATCATTGGGAATTAGAAATCAGTATTTTGAAATCTCACAGCATGTTGACGCCAACAGTTATACATAACGTCTATTTCCAAGGCTTACATACTTCGAATGTGAAGTTTCTGAAAAACACTCTGAACCGCGAACTAGTTCACGAAATGCTGATGAAGTAACAAAAACTATAAATGACCTTAGCAGTAAAAAGTTTGATGATAAAGATTAGTGTATTAGCAAAGCTCAGAAATAGAGAAGTTTTGGAACTGGAAAACGGATTGAGCAAAGTATGAAGGAGGCTGTGGACAAATCACAAAGACTGAACTTGCCTTTAAAGAATTCAAATGATTCAGTGTCTGTTGAAGTCATTAACGAATACCTTGCTCCTGACACTAAACCCTTACAGACAACATACTTCATCATCCTCTGATATTAGAAATTCTAAGATATCATCGTATCTTTCATTATAAATATCCTCCATATTTCTGAAGATATTTTCATAACTATTCTTATCTGGAATCATTTATCTCTTTGCGCTATCTGTATTACATCAAAAAGGAAACTGTTTAGTTCCTATACTCTGTAAACCTTTGAGTTTAAAATATGAATATTTTTGAAGTAGTGTTGGAAACTGAAGCATGAGTTAGTATAATATAATGACACTTGATCAACGTGATTATATTACAGTAATTCATGCTGAGTTTCTAAATGGAACGTGATGATTCACAGATCATAACATCATCATTTGCCATGTTATACGACTCTTGTATTCTATTTAACCTCTAAAATATCAAGAAAATATTTCTTGATGATTCGGCTTTTTCTGAGGTATTCTAGTAATTTGACAAGTCAAGATCGTGCCATCACAATTTCCTTCCTAGAACATTAACAATGTTCATTCTGAAATTCATATCTGTGAATTCTAGACCATTACAAGCGGTGCTTAATCGCAAGAAGAAGAAACGAAAGGACAAAACTCCGAAATAGAAATTGGGGTATAAATTGCAGCAAATAAAAGAGAGCATTAACTGTGGATGACAATGATTATAGAAGATAGAAATAGAGACTTTGAAATATAAGGGAAGATATAAAGCCCAACGACAAACCAAAAGTTATAAACCATATATATCGATGCATATAGCAATATAAAGACACGGGAGAACTAGAAACACTATAAACCCAAGAGTATAGTAGAAGTAAATAGATTCTTCCGGCGGTAGATGAAAAAGAAGAATGACCGATATGAAAGTTAGAAGTATATCGAGAATCAGAACTGGATGGAGCATATTGATGAATACTTTAAAATATGAGTTGAGGGGGAAAGAATAGAATGTGATGAAACATGACTAGGAACTTAGAAATCAACAGATTTAACTCACACAATGACGGAATAAGTGAATCAAACCCTCTAGTGAATAGGTTAAGCTTTTTGGGATTAATTTAGTCATACCACAACTAAATCAATTGTGATTAGATCAACACTTAGAGCTATTATTCACCACCTGGGTGATTTGGGTTGAGAGAGAATCGGAGGAGCTCACCAGATCTGAGTGTGTGTAACAAATGAGAGGCTTAACCTAAAATGAAGAACATAAGATTTATATACCCCTGCTATTGACTCACCCGCACGATTCATCCATCACACATATGAGTTGGCTTCATCAGCCGTACGGGTGATCACTCACTCGTGTCTTCTCATTTAGGTTGTAATTGTGACTTAGCTCAGCATCAACCGTGCGTATGAGCCTGTCAGCCGTACGAGTGACGCTTCACTCGGACGTCTGACTAAGTCTAACATAGTCAAACATCCAAATCTCGTTCCTGCAGTTCCTGTAACCACATACAAACACGGATAGGATAATAACGAATGATCATGGTGGCCTGTAAACTGTTGTACCTGCAATGGACATGGGTAGATATCTAGGGACTTGCATAAAATGCATCAACAGAAGGTGTGAGTTGTAAGGAAACGAAGGAGGTGAATTTATAAGAAAATCTCTGACAGAACAATTAAAATGGACGATCGCAATTAAAGCGGATCCTAATTCCCTTGATTACCGGAGAATCAAATCTTATTACAAAGATTTTCTTCAAATCTCTTGAAATCTGGAAATCAATCATATCTACGTCAAATGATAAGATGAATCTACACTTACTCATTTCACTCTTCTATGTTAGCTTCATTCGTACTCTTCATATAAATGGATTGTTTATCCAAATTATTCGCTGATGATAAAACTCTAATTTTCAGCCTGTATGCATCATGAAAACATACTTATTATCATTCACGACCTTTCCACTCAAATTTCGGGATGAAATTTCTTTAACGGGTAGGTACTGTGACAACCCGGAAATTTCCAACCAAATTTAAACTTTATCTTTATATTATTCCAACACGATAAGTAAAGTTTGTTAAGTTAAATCTCAAGAATTTTAAATTGTGTTCATGCATTCATTATAACCTCGACCAAATTCCAACGATTCACGAACCGTTATATATAAATAAATATGTATATATATGTATATATATTATAACTTGAGAATATTAATAAAGTATTAAACGTATAATACTTTACATGAACGTATTTGTTTCAATATGTTTATCGATGGAATTAGAAGATAATATCAAATGATTAATTTATCAGATACATTGTGATATGATTACGGGTCTATGTTATGAGGTCCACTGTGATTTAAGAAATCTATTCTTTTTTACAACATTCGGAAAATGGTAAAGTGATTTATAAGTAAGAACGTGAAGTGTAACTAACTTAGATGTTGGATATCGACAAGTAAGTAACTCGACATTTTTCATTAAGATGATTTCATACGTTTATTTAACCTTTGAACTTTATCCCATGCTTCACCAACAGACTGTAATTTAAAAACTTGAAACCTATTATGAATATATATGATTCTACTTTTCTAAAACGTTTTATGATATAACGATTTCCATTATTTTAACCTTTAAACAAAATGATTCTTAAAAATATATTTGGTTTTGGAAAACAAAATTATTATATTTATTTGATTTAGTTTCAAACGTACAAAAACGTTTTCAGTTTAAAAAGAACTTTATTATTAAAACGTATATAACTTTTATAAATATCTAGAACCACTTTTGACAACTCATTACTTAACCAGTATGATAAAGATAACGATATTTTTATTTTATTTTATTAAATATATATAACGATTTAAATTAATATTATATATATTTATACGCGTATTATACGTACATAGTTTTATACTTTTACTATACTTAAACTTTACCTTTACTTTATTTTTTACTTTACTTTGACTTTAATAATTCACTTTAATAATTCATACTTTAATAATTCACTTTAATAATTCATACTTTAATAATTCACTTTAATAATTCATACTTTAATAATTCACTTTAATAATTCAAAAATCTATTATAAATAGAATTCAATAGGTTTCATTATTTCATAGAAACTTGAAAATATTTTTCTCTAAACTCTCTCAATCGATTCACATATATATATTTACTCCGTATTATTTCAAGATATTATTAGTATACATAAAATATTACGTCGGAGTGCGGTCCGGGTGATTTCGAAATTGATTTTCGAGTGGGATTGGATTAAGGAAATTATGGGTTATAGCTATGGAGGTGATTGGGTATGGTTCATGGGTATGCTCGTGAGGTCAATATAGTGTTTATCATTTCCGTTGCGTCTACGTACCTTTCCTGCAATATTGAATCTCAATATTGATACGTGAGTACTCATAATTTAACTTTTACATACTAATAGTGTATCCCTGACTAGTGCTCGAGTATTTAGGATTATGCATGCTTGTACTTTTGATATTGCCCTTAGACAGGTTAGGTTGAATCTTGAATTAGTTACACTTGCGGTTGAGATAAGGTATAAGATATGCATGTCCTTGGAAAGCTAGCGAAAAATTAAGAACTTTTCCTTTAGATATCGAATGGTTTCGATGAACGGATTAGAAGTTATAATCAATTGAATTTTTGATATTTTTATTAAAAATGATTATTATTATTATTGTCGTTTTTATCGTCGTTCTAGTTTTATCTTATTATTATCATTATTATTATCTTTATCAATAAAAGGGATTTATCATTAAAAATTGTTATTTTTTTTATTATTACTATCGTTATTATCGTTAAAGTTATAATTAGTATTATTATTATTATCCAATTATTATTATTATTATTATTATTATTATTATTATTATTATTATTATTATTATTATTATTATTATTATTATTATTATTATTATTATTATTATTATTATTATCATTATTAATATATATATCATTATTTAAAAATGGTTATTGTTATTGTTATTATTATTATTATTACTATATTATCTTTAAGATAATTATTAGTATTATCGTTAATAATGTTATAGTAACTATCATTATTAATATTAGTGTAATTAAAACAAATATTTGTAACACCTTATTATTTTGATTACTATTATTATTATTATTATGAACACGATATAAAAGACAATTAAAAGCTATTAAACAAAACGATTAGGAAATAATGAGTAAGAGTATCATGATGAAATTAAAATATTATAAGATATTGATTTAGATAAAATTATCGTTCTTATTATTTTTATCATTACTATTATTATTAAAAGTATCGTTAGTATTAAAACTATCATTTTAACAAAAATTATCATTTTAATAGAAATGTCATTGTTACTATAAAATATCATTATTATTATTATTTTAAATAGAATTATTATTTTAAAGATAATATTAAAAATTATCATAAATATTAAAGTTATCATAATTAGAATTATCGTTTTATCATAATGTCATCCTTGTAATTATAAATATTGATATTTTTATAATAATAATTATTATTACAAAATAATACAACTTTTACTTACTATCATTATAGATATTATTTTATCAAATAAATATGTGATACAAACATATATTACTACGTCTAATAACTTACTTTAATAATACCTATCATATTATCTTTATGATATTAAATGAACCCTATAAATTTTATTACTTAATATATATAAAAGTATATTTTATTATATAAATTTAATATAAAATTTTATTTATTAATAAATAAATTATATTATTTACTCTAATAAATCTTTTAAAAATATTTAAAAATATAAAACGACGATATTTAAACTATATATTAATCATGTATAGATTTTTGGAAATTATTTTGAGTCAAATTTACTTTTGTTGACTTTTGCATATTAGTCTCGAGCATTAGGATTGTGGTACACTATGACTTGACCTAATTTGTTAGACAAATATTGACCAACACATAAATATATATAATTAATTTAGGTTCGTGAATCCGAGGCCAACCTTGCACTTGTTCAATGATGTTATATGTATTTTTACTACGAAATACAGTATGGTGAGTTTCATTTGCCTTTTTACCCTTTATATTTTTGGGACTTAGAATACATGCGCTTTTATAAATGTTTGACGAAATAGACACAAGTAATTGAAACTACATTCTATGGTTGAATTATCGAAATCGAGTATGCCCCTTTTTATTAAAGTCTGGTAATCTAAGAATTAGGGAACAGACACCCTAATTGACGCGAATCCTAAAGATAGATCTATTGGGCCCAACAAGCCCCATCCAAAGTACCGGATGCTTTAGTACTTCGAAATTTATATCATGTCCGAAGGAGGATCCCGGAATGATGGGGATATTCTTATATGCATATTGTGAATGTCGGTTACCAGGTGTTCAATCCATATGAATGATTTTTGTCTCTATGCATGGGACGTATATTTATGAGAACTGAAAATGAAATTCTTGTGGTCTATTAAAATGATGAAAATGAATGATTATGATAAACTAATAAACTCACCAACCTTTTGGTTGACACTTTAAAGCATGTTTATTCTCAGGTATTAAAAAAATCTTCCGCTGTGCATTTGCTCATTTTAAAGATATTAATTGGAGTCTTTCATGGAATATTTCGAAGAACGTTGCATTCAAGTCATTGAGTTCATTAAAGATTATTATTATTAAGTCAATTTATAGTTGAATAGTGGATATTATGAAATGGTATACATGCCTGTCAATTTTCGATGTAAAGAAAGTTTGTCTTTTAAAAACAAATGCAATGTTTGTAAAATGTATCATATAGAGGTCAAATACCTCGTGATGTAATCAACTATTGTGAATCGTTTATAATGTATATGAACGGGTCCTTTCAATATACATGTAGTGTTTTAATATGTATTCATACACTTTTAAAAGACTTCAAGACACTTATCAAAATACTTCTACTTAACAAAAATGCTTACAATTACATCCTCGTTCAGTTTCATCAACAATTCTACTCGTATGCACCCGTATTCGTACTCGTACAATACACAGCTTTTAGATGTATGTACTATTGGTATATACACTCCAATGATCAGCTCTTAGCAGCCCATGTGAGTCACCTGACACATGTGGGAACCATCATTTGGCAACTAGCATGAAATATCTCATAAAATTATAAAAATATTAGTAATCATTCATGACTTATTTACATGTAAACAAAATTACATATCCTTTATATCTAATCCATATACCAACGACCAAAAACACCTACAAACACTTTAATTCTTCAATTTTCTTCATCTAATTGATCTCTCTCTAGTTCTATCTTCAAGTTCTAAGTATTCTTCATAAATTCTATAAGTTCTAGTTTCATAAAATCAAGAATACTTCCAAGTTTGCTAGCTTACTTCCAAACTTGTAAAGTGATCATCCAACCTCAAGAAATCATTCTTATTTATAGTAAGATATCTTTCTAATACAAGGTAATACTCATACTCAAACTTTGATTCAATTTCTATAACTATAACAATCTTATTTCGAGTGGAAATCTTACTTGAACTTGTTTTCGTGTCATGATTATGCTTCAAGAACTTTCAAGCCATCCAAGGATCATTTGAAGCTAGATCTATTTTTCTCATTTCCAGTAGGTTTATCCACAAAACCTGAGGTAGTAATGATGTTCATAACATCATTCAATTCATATATATAAAACTACCTTATTCGAAGGTTTAAACTTGAAATCACTAGAACATAGTTTAGTTAATTCTAAACTTGTTCGCAAACAAAAGTTAATCCTTCTAACTTGAATTTTAAAATCAACTAAACACATGTTCTATATCTATATGATATGCTAACTTAATGATTTAAAAGTTGGAAACACGGAAAACACCGTAAAACCGGACATACGCCGTCGTAGTAACACCGCGGGCTGTTTTGGGTTTGATAATTAAAAACTATGATAAACTTTGATTTAAAAGTTGTTCTTATGGGAAAATGATTTTTCTTATGAACATGAAACTATATCCAAAAATCATGGTTAAACTCAAAGTGGAAGTATGTTTTTCAAAATGGTCATCAAGACGTCGTTCTTTCGACTGAAATGACTACCTCTTACAAAAATGACTTGTAACTTATACTTCTGACTATAAACCTATACTTTATCTGTTTAGATTCATAAAATAGAGTTCAATATGAAACCATAGCAATTTGATTCACTCAAAACGGATTTAAAACGAAGAAGTTATGGGTAAAACAAGATTGGATATTTTTTGATTGTTGTAGCTACGGGAAATATTGTAACAATTCTATACAAATCATACCCTAGCTAACTTATATTGTATTATATATGTATTCTAATATATTATGTAATCTTGGGATACCATAGACACGTATACAAATATTTTGACATATCATATCGACCCATCTATATATATTATTTGAAACAACCATAGACACTCTATATGCAGTAATGTTGGAGTTAGCTATACAGGGTTGAGGTTGATTCCAAAAATATATATACTTTGAGTTGTGATCTAGCCTGAGACGTGTATACACTGGGTCGTGGATTGGTTCAAGATAGTATATATCAATTTATTTCTGTACATTTAACTATGGACAACTAGTTGTAGGTTACTAACGAGGACAGCTGACTGAAAATATTTAAAACATTAAAACATATTAAAAATGTTGTAAATATATTTTGAACATACTTTGATATATATGTACATATTTGTTATAGGTTCGTGAATCGACCAGTGGCCAAGTCTTACTTCCCGATGAAGTAAAAATCTGTGAAAGTGAGTTATAGTCCCACTTTTAAAATCTAATATTTTTAGGATGAGAATACATGCAGCTTTATAAATGTTTTACAAAATAGACACAAGTACATGAAACTACTTTCTATGGTTGAATAATCGAAGCCGAATATGCCCCTTTTGCTTGGTAGCCTAAGAATTAGGGAACATCACTAATTTTGAGAATTAGTGCACGCCTAATTGACGCGAATCCTAAAGATAGATCTATTGGGCCTAACGAACCCCATCCAAAGTACCGGATGCTTTAGTACTTCGAGTCTTATATCATGTTCGATGGATGTCCCGGAATGATGGGGATATTCTTATATGCATCTTGTTAATGTCGGTTACCAGGTGTTCACCATATGAATGATTTTTATCTCTATGTATGGGATGTATATTGAAATATGAAATCTTGTGGTCTATTATTAAGATTTGATAAATATATAGGTTAAACCTATAACTCACCAACATTTTTGTTGACGTTTAAAGCATGTTTAATCTCAGGTGATTATTAAGAGCTTCCGCTGTTGCATGCTAATATATGGACAAGATTTAGAGTCAGCATGCTTGTATAATATTGTTTAAAACTGCATTCGAAATTTACTTTGTTGTAACATATTAATATTGTAAACCAATATGTATTGGTAGTGTGTAAGTGTGATATTTTTTAGATTATCATTTCTGATAATCTAGGTGGTGTCCTTTTAACCTTGTCGATAAAATAAAGGTTATGGTTTGTTTTTAAAAAACGAACGCAGTCTTTGAAAAACGTCTTATATAGAGGTCAAAACCTCGCAACGAAATCAATTAATATGGAACTTTTATAATCAATATGAACGTGACATTTCAGTTGGTATCCGAGCGTTGGTCTTAGAGAACCAGAAATTTGCATTAGTGTGTCTTATCGAGTTTGTTAGGATACATTAGTGAGTCTGGACTTCGACCGTATTTTCTTTAAAAACGATTGCTTAACACTTTTGTTGGAAACTATATGTAATTATTATGTGATATATTAACCTCTTAATATGTTTGATATTGTGTGATAGATGTCTACCACTAGTACAAATCTCACCGACTCACCTGATAATAATGAAGAGTCGAATATACTTTGGAAAGATTCACAAATTCCCGAAGAGGAATCAGAAGAGGAGGAACCGGAAGAGGAGGAACCTGAAGAAGAGGAACCAGAAGAGGAGGGACCGGAAGAAGAAGAGGTTCCAGAGGAAGAAATATTGATACCTACAGTAAATCCATTAAATAAAAGAAAATCCTCAACCAACGGACCAACGTTAAAAATGGTCAATGGGGTTTCCGCCAAGGAAGCAAAATATTGGGAGAGTTACCAATTTTCCGATGAATCGGATCCCGATAAGGATTCCGATGATATTATAGAAATTACCTCGACCCAATTTAATAAAGCAAAAGAAAATAATAAGGGAAAAGATATAAAAATAGAGAAACCTGATTCCAACCCCGATGAACTTTATATGTATCGGCAATGTCCGTATTTCCTAAATTGTAACAATAACCCGGGAACCTCTAAACCACCAGGTTTTTCTAAACCATTGTGGAAAACGACGGCTCGTATTAGAGGAACACCATATATCCCTAGAAAATTAGGAAAACGAACCAAGTCCGAAGAAGAAGAAACCAGTGATTCAGATTAGAGGGTTGTAATCATGTTATGTATTATGTGTATTGTAGTGTGCTTGTCCTTTTATGTTCTATGTAATAATTGCTTGTATTATTTGTTAATTATCTTTTACGAATCTAATCCTTGTGTATTTTACAGTATAAAAACAAAATGGACGTTAAGGGTAGACAACCGAATATTTTAGACGACCTACCAGAGGATATGATTGAGGAAATCTTGTCTAGAGTCGGTCAGAATTCATCAGCACATTTAGTTATGGCGAAATTAACTTGTCAAACATTTGAAAGACTTTCCAGAAATGCCTTAGTTTATAAAAGGCTTTCCTTTTATAGGTGGGGTATATCACATTGGGGAGACCGTAAGTTACGCCGTGTTTTCTTTAAAGCGTTAAACGCGGGGAACCCAAATGCAATTTTACGCTACGGGTTAAGAACCTATTTTGACTCAACATATCCCAACATAGGATTTCGTGAGTTAGAAAGAGCTTCTAACATGCAACATAAAGAAGCATGTTATGCTTATGGGTTAAAAATGTTCGCTTCTCATCAAATTGAAAAAAAGAACATTGGGTTGCAACTTTTAAATAAAACATTCCCACAAGTGACGGACTCGGTAGTTGAGATGAGAAACAAGGTTTTTAGATTGTTACGGGGCTGTTGGGCATTACGAAACCCTCGTCCTTTTGACGACATTACAACATGCTGCTTAGCCAATGGGCATAACGGTTACTTTCCACAAAACCAAGGATGGGAAGTCGTCTTAGTAAAACCAGAATGCATGACTTGTTTCTGGACTTATGAATTACGTGTCTTTATTTCTTTTGCTGACCAACTTGCGTATTAACTAGAATTGCCTTTATAGCTGCCGAGTAGCAATGTTATTATGTGTTATATTTTATCCTATATGTATAATAGCGGTATTGTAAGTTTGTAATATTTTGTATAAAGTTTGAACGCGAAATTTTATTGTAATAAGTTTTTCATATAGAAACGTAGTAGTTAAGTTGTATAGTAGCTAGTAAGTATGAACTTAACGGGTAGATACTACCCGAATTAAAACTATAAAATGCTAATATGAAGAAAAAGCTTTTATAAATAAGTTCATATTATGCTACGAAATACTTTTGACTACTCTTAAATTCTATATGATTAACTTAATTCTTTTGGCTATTTTTGAAGGAAATGGCACCGGCAACTCGTCAGAATTTGAACATGAGTGAGGAAGACTTCTGTGTTTTCCTTGCAGCAAACATAGCCGCAGTACAGGCTGCGATGCAAAATAACAATAACTCTGGATCTAGCAGTGGAACTAATTCCACAAGAAATCGTGTAGGATGCTCCTACAAAGAATTCACTGCCTGCAAACCTTTGGAATTTGATGGAACCGAAGGGCCAATTGGATTGAAACGGTGAACCGAGAAGGTCGAATCGGTGTTTGCCATAAGTAAGTGTACTGAAGAGAACAAAGTTAAGTACGCTACGCATACCTTCATAGGTACGAGGTTAACATGGTGGAATACCTATCTTGAGCAGGTAGGACAAGATGCTGCTTATGCACTACTATGGTCAGCATTCAAGCAATTGATGAACGAGCAGTACCGTCCTAGAAACGAGGTCAATAAGCTCAAGGCAGATCTTAGAGAGTTACGAACACAAGGGTTCGACATTACCACGTATGAACAACGATTCACAGAGTTGTGCCTATTATGTCCAGGAACATTCGAAGATGAAGAAGAGAAGATCGACGCGTTTGTAAAAGGGTTACCAGTAAGGATTCAAGAAGATGTGAGTTCACACGAGCCCACTTCTATACAGAAGGCAAGTCGAATGGCTCATAAACTCATAAATCAGATTGAGGGGAGAATTAAAGAACAGGCGGTTGAAGAAGCCAACACGAAACAACTCAAGAGGAAGTGAGAGGAAAACATGACAAAAGTCACCAGTACAACAACGACAACAACAATTACAACCACAATTGCAACAACTATCCCAACAACCGCAACATAAATCGCAACAACAACAATCGCAATACCAACAACAACAACTACAACAAACGTCCCAACAACAACAATTACAATAATCGTCCCAACAACAATAACAACCGCAACAACAACAATAATCAGAAACAGCAATGCCAAAGGTGTGAAGAGAATCACCCGGAGTTCTGCACAACATTTTACAACAGGTGTAAAAGAAATGGTCATAGCGTGACAAAGTGTGAGGTCTACGGACCAATGTATAACAGAACTAAAGGAACAAATTGTCATACCCCGTCCTAATCCATCCGGACGAAGTCACCAACATCTGGTTCCATTGCGATGATCGACTCCAAATAATGTCTTTACAATGAGCAAATGCACAGCGGAAGATTTCTTTCATACATGAGAATAAACATGTTTTCAAGTGTCAACCAAAAGGTTGGTGATTTCATAGGTTTATCATAAAACAATAAAATTCATCATTTTGATAGACCACAAGATTTAAATCCTTCATGGTACAAATGGGCCCGAATCCTATACCCACCTGTAATGTACATGCGATATCTTTTAAATACAGTACACCTTTCTCGTGTACGAAATCATCTTTCATAAATCTTAGTAACCGTACACATATCTCGTGCACAAAATAACATACACATAACCTGTGTATAAAATCATTCTCTCGATACATAACATTCATATCAATTGGTGGCAATTATCATGTCAACATAATTCAATAGTGGCAATTATCATGTCCACATAATTCAATGGTGGCAATTATCATGTCCACATAATTCAACGGTGGCAATTATCATGTCCACATAATTCAATGGTGGCAATTATCATGTCCACATAATTCAATAATAATCCGCAGAACTTCTGTCTGCATAATAATTCATTCGAGGAATGTTTTGCTTGTGTCTATCTCGTCAAACATTTATAAAAGCATTTCATGTATTCACAATTCGAAATATATTTCAAAAGCATTTAATAAAGCAGTTGTAAAAATAGCGCATGTATTCTCAGTCCTAAAAATGTAAAGAGTAAAAGGGAGTAAATGAAACTCACCTAATGTATTTTGTAGTAAAAATACATATGATTATATTGAACAATGCAGGGTTGGCCTCGGATTCACAAACCAATATCATTTGTATATTTATTAATACACATAACTGTAATTGATCAAAATTATATAGGTATAACTTTATTAATTATGTTATTTTTATATTACTAATATATATGTTCTCATATATTCATTTTATATATTTTAAATACTTAAGAATATAAATTTTTGTTAGGTTATATATATTAAATATATTGATTGATTTATATATATATATATATATATATATATATATATATATATATATATATATATATATATATATATATATATATATCTTTTTTTTATCATGACAGTAGTTATAATAATACTAGTTTAATTTTAGAAGATGTAGTTATAATAATAATAGTACTAATATTAATATTATTGATAATAATATTAATAATTCTATTAATATAAACGATAATTTCAATAATAAACAGTAGTTTTTAATAAAACTGATAAACTTAGTAATAATTGTTACAAGAATAATAATTTTGATAATAACACCTAATGTTTAATATTAATAATAATTATACAATTTTATTACAAATGATAATTTTAATAATATTTAAGTTAATAAAAATACTAATTCTAAAAATTATAACATGATTCTAATACTAGTATTAATGAAATAACAATAAATTTTATTATGTTCATAGTAATAATAATCATAATTTTAGTAATAATATAAATATTTATATTAACAATAATAATAATAATACTCATAATACTTATAATAATACTAATGATAATTATAATACTTTTAGATATAATGATAATAATTATAACTTAAATGATTCATAAATTTGTATTAGTAATAATAACAATAAATATAATTATATTACTAATAACAATAACACTAATAATAATCATGCTAATAATGATGATTAATAATAATAATAACAATAACAATAATAATAATAATAATAATAATAATAATAATAATAATAATAATAATAATAATAATAATAATAATAATAATAATAATAATAATAATGGAAAAATAAAACTACCTTCCAAATCAAGCTTTAAAAAAAACTATGTCAATGCCCGAAATCGAACCCGAGACCTCTCGCTCACTGAAATACTCTACTAATCATCACTCCGTGCTTGTTTTTCTGGTTTATTAACCTCCCAAAATAAATATACCCCGTATTTGTTTATCTGTTCTTCCATCTTCTTCTGATGAATCTCAGTCGACCAAAATTAATAATGTAACGACCCTGGATTTTTCAATGTTTATTTATTAATAATTATTATTAATACTTGTGTTTAATGAATGTATTGTTTATATACATTTACATGTTATCATACTTGACTTTAAATGCCCGAAATGTCTTTGTGACACACGTACATTATACGAATAATATTTTCAGATATTATTTACATTCATGATTAATTTATTAATCATTTTAATTAATTAAGGATTACTAGTTAATTACTTGGGCTTATTTATTTAATTTGATACTTACATGCATACTTGGGCTTTATGATTATACATGGGCTTAGAAGCCCACCCTACATCTTAATGGACTTATTAGCCCATCTTAATAAGCAAGTATTACTTTGAGATTAAACTAGATGGATCATGTAGCATGGAATCTAGTTACTTGTCAATTACATCTAGTTCCCATGTAAACCCATCTAATGACCAACTTTTAAGACTTTAACATGCAAGAGACTAGTGTGCAATTTTCTTCTCCCTCCCCCCCTTGAGTGACCGTCGGCCATCCCTTGGCCTAAGGGTGTTCAAAATTTTTTTTTTTTACACTACTTACTTACTTGCATTCTCTCATTTTTACTCTCTCACTTTTCACACACTTACTTGCTCTCATTTTTCTCTCATCTCTCTCTCAAGTTTGTAAGTAACAAGCTTTAACTTCTCTTCTTTTTTCTTCATCAAAATCGAAAACATACATACACATTCATCATCATTTGTTTATTGATACTTGTTTATGTTTGTTACTTAATTACTTGTTGTTGTTTTGTTACAAGTCTATGTTAATTATTACTTACAAGTTACAAGAATCAAACTCTTTAGTTTATTCTTCATTTTATCTTGTATTTACAAGAACACACAAGAACCTAACTTACTAGTTAGTTTCTACATTTAATGTTTTAAAAAGATTAAAGTTCATGTGTTGTAAAAACCATACTTGTGATTCATGATTGTAAACTTAAAGTTTACTTTTCTTTAAAGATCAAGCCTTGGTTTGAATCTTTAAAGTATGAACAACCATGACTTGTTACTTGTATATTTAGTTTATTACTTCATTTCTTGTACATTTAAATTCATGTTTGTTGTTAAATGGTCAAGTATTACAAGTTAGTCTTGATCTCATACTTCTTGGAACTAAAAGTTAACTTGAAAGTTCAAGAACATGGAAGTGTAACTCTTTAGTTATAACTTCATACACTTGTGTTAGATTTAACTTAATAACTTTAGATCTAGACTTTTGGGTGTTGGATCTTCAAGATCTAACTAAGAACTATGTTCTACATCTTAAGATCTTGATTAGTTATTTTACTTTCTAGTTTGTAGTTCAATATTACTTTTATATTTCATGTATGTGTTAAATCTAAGACTTTGATGTAACTTTGGTTCATCAAAACACTTACAACACTTAAGTGAGTTGTGCTACATGTCTTAGACTTACACTTGGGTTATGATGGTCAAAACTTGGTAAAGATGATGTAAACACATCAACGAGTTGTACACTTGAAGCTATATGCATCAAGGATGAGAACCGTGATAAGCATCGAGCACCAAGAACCCACCGGAACCTACTGTTTTACTGTTTCTGGGTCTGATCATTACGACCTGGGGCTACTGTAAAGATGATTTTCAGATAGCTCGGGGTTCAAGTAGATAACTTTTCATTTAGGACTCGTCTTAATTCGAGTTACGGTTTAGGATTTATGGCCCTCCGATCGTCACTATGTCCTTTTAACGTTGTGCTGAAAATTCTGACCTACTCGCACTTAGACCGTCGCCACAGTCAAACAAAGACGAGTTTGCTTCTGGGATTTTTACCACAACTAAAGGACTCATATACGGAGCCATGGCCACTGGTCTCACCTTATTTCAGTAGGTATAGAGGCCGTGGTGACTGACCGAACTCAGCCCTTGTTTTAAACTCTTTTCATGAACGAAACTTACTTTACACCTTTTGTTTGATGATGAATGATGATGACCTTTAAGACCTAATTTACATACATTTAAACTTATTGGGACGATTTACTGACTTAGTACTATTTGACTTATATTGAGGACTTTTCGGACCTACGTACTTGCTTATTTCCCGACTCGACTTTACCACTACTTTATCACTGTGAGTTATAGCATTCCCTTTTTACTTTAACTATTTTGGGAACTGAGAATACATGCGCATTTTACGTTTTACATACTAGGCACGAGTACTTAAACAATATATATGTGTGGGTTATACAACGGCATAAACATTCCCTTTAGCTCGGTAACGTTTAGTCATTGGTTTTTGAATCGGTGAACGCGAATCTTAGATATGGATCCATAGGGTTTGACATCCCCACTCGGGCTAGTCGCGCTAGCATTTAACGAGTGTTTAATACTTCGTAAACATACGCACTTGCCAAGTGTACTTTCAGGGGGTATAAACGTTAAGTTAGTTACCAAGTGCCCACGGTTAAACATATACTTTATCATACTGTTTTAAAATGCTCTTTGTAGCACTGAAATCTCGTGGCCTACCTTACATACTGTTATACTTAAACTATAGCTCACCAACCTTTGTGTTGACATTTTTAGGCATGTTTTTCTCAGGTGCTTAAGGTTGCTTCCGCTGTGTACTAGTCTTGCTGTAGACACCCGCTGCTTTAGAGATGTCACTGCATGAACATTTATCTTGCATTCATAAACTTATTTACTTTTGAACAATGATTTGTAACGACCTAAGGGTCACGTACTATTATCTTTGCTTCCGTTCATAGAAGCATACTTTTGATGTAAAACATTTGACGTTAGTTATGACGTCACCTTTTATCTTGAATGCAAACTTGTTTTAAAAACGCATATAGTGTTTGACCTTGTAATGATCATGTTGTTGATGATTCGTACACGATGGTTTTGTACGGGGCATCACATTTGGTATCAGAGCATTGGTTTTAGGGAGTTAGGTTGCATTAGTGAGTCTAAGACCGACCCGAGTAGGATTCACTAATAGGACTAATCTACAACTTGCTAGTTTACTTGTTTCCGCTGAACTTACTACGTGCTGCTGCTTACTTTTACCGCTATATGCCGTATGCTACTACATGATTTCACTACTACATGCTATTATCTACTTTCGATTGCATGATACATGTCGTTATTGCCATGCTACTTACCGTTATACATGATTTAGACTGTTGGCCTAATACGTGCTTGCTTTATGACTTACTGACATGGAAAATTTATTTTTCCTTGTTCAGATGTCGGATATTCCACCTGCTATCATTTTGGGCAGTTCAGACACTTCATCTGCTTCACCTGCCACTGTTGCCGATCCACCGATCCCGTTACCCACTAGTGACCCAGGCGCTTCATCTTCCAGAGCTAGCAGCCATGTACCTGCCGCAGTGGTTACTACTGACGGAGCCCAGGACCCCCTGGAGATTCCAGCTCCATCTGCCCCAAGACCCTCGGGGTCACAGCCTCGCTCCGGTGATGTTGTGATTCCCACAGAATTTGGGGAGGGTCCATTCTGTAACCAGTATCGCCATTGGTGATGACGCGCTCCTGACGAACATCTCGTACCTATTCCACCCTTCAGATACCGACAGATGATGGCCGCCCGAGGGGAGCCAGTACAGCCACCCGTGCAGCCACCTCTACACAATTCAAATGATCCTTCATCCGACGACTCATCTACAGACGACTCTAGTGACGATGACTCCGACGAGGAGGACCCCGATGATGCACCTGTTCAGCCACCCTCCACCCCGCCGAAGAATCGGTACCGTTTCGACGGCACTATTATTCTGGGGATCAACGGAGGTCGAGCATTCACTGACGCATTTGGTCGGCGTCGTAGGGTTACGGCCCGTAAGTGGTTTGTGCCGTATCCTGCAGATCCCTTCATCTGTAAGCCTTACCACCTAGCAGCCTCTACTTCTGGAGCCGGACCGTCTGAACCACCAGCTCCACCAGCACCACCCATACCGACTGCACCGCCTGCCCCACCCACTCCCTCTGTCGAGGCACTGATGAGGGAGGTGGAGATCCTTCGTGCTCGGGTAACTGAGCTCGAGGACCAGATGTCTCATGTATTGGACATCCTACACCCACCTTCACCGTAGGGCTTTTGTAGTAGATTTCATTATGTAATATAGTTGTAGTTTTATGTTTCACTTATGTATTGTACGAGCCTATGCTGATGTATGCAACTTACTATTAATGAATGGAACTTTGCGTTATTTAATTCTTGCACGATGTTCTATTTACGTTACTGTATGATTCTGTGGTATTTGTACCTGGATTGCATTACTCAATAAACATGTGATGTGTTGATTCCATGTTGGTTACCATATACTGTATTATTACTATTTGAATACTGGATTTTGACTTGAGTCAAAATTTTTGTTTAGAACATCATGGCCAACGGACGATCAACATCAACACCTACCGTAGCCCAAATCGAGGAGATGATTGCCTAAAGGGTAGCCGCAGCCATTGCAGAAATGCAACCCCAAGCTCCACCGCCACTGCCACCGGTTGTTCAACCCATTCGTAATGGGTGCACGTACAAAGAGTTCCAAAGCTGCAAACCTCATAACTTCAGTGGAACAGAGGGACTGGTTGGTCTCACTAGATGGTTCGAGAAATTAGAATCTGTGTTTCGAGTTAGTAACTGCTCGGAAGCGAATAAAACCAAGTTTGCTTCATGCACACTATCTGATGGCACACTAACGTGGTGGAACACATTGGCTCAAGCAAAGGGTATCGATGAGGCGTTTGCTACCCCATGGGAGGAGTTCAAAGGAGCCCTGATTGAGGAATATTGCCCTAAGACCGAGATCCAGAAGATGGAGATTGAATTTATGCAGTTAAGGGCTGTTGGGAACGACCTTGATAGTTACAACCGGAGGTTTTTGGAATTAGCCCTGATGTGTCCGACAATGGTTACACCGGAGTTTAAACGAATGGAAAGGTACTTCTGGGGACTTCCTAAGTCCATTAAGGGAAACGTCACCTCGTCCAAGCCGCCCAATGTCCCGGAAGCGATGCGCATGGCGCATACTTTAACGAATCAAATTATCATCGATGAACCAGAGAAGGCTAAGTCTGAAGCAGGTAGTAGTGAGAAGCGCAAATGGGATAACAACAGGGGAAGAACCTATGATCAAAACCCGGCGAAGCGACATGAGGGTTTCAAAGGAAGCAACAATGGTGGGAACTCCAACCCCAACTACACGGGAACCTTACCACAATGAAAGCGGTGCTACAAGCACCATACTGGGTATTGTAACGTTGTTTGTGAAAAGTGCCAATGGACTGGGCATATCGGGAAGGACTGCAAGGTCACCACTTTGAATGTGAAGGCGAACCCCAATGGACCGAAAAAGTACTACGAATACGGACAGACGGGCCATTTCAGAAATGCGTGCCCCAATAAAAGAAAAGACAGCGGACCACCCCGTGGTAGATCTTTCAACGTTAATGCAAGGGATGCACGCCAGAATCCCAACTTGGTGACAGGTATATTCACTATCAACAATCTTTTAGCTTCTGTCCTATTTGATACTGGTGCCGATAGGAGTTATGTATGTAGACATTTTTACGATAAGATTAATTGGTCGTTAGTCCCATTAAAAGAGAGTATGCTTGTCGAGGTCGCCAATGGAAAACTTGAGAAAGTTGACCATATTAGTCGAGGAGCTATTATCAACATAGCTGGTGTGAATTTCGAGATTAACCTGATACCAATCAAATTGGGAAGTTTTGACGTGATCGTCGGTATGGATTGGTTGACCAGAGTAAGAGCCGATATTATCTGTGGAGATAAAGCTCTTCGTATACCACAAGGAGACGGTGAGCCACTGGTTATTTACGAAGAGAGATGTACCTCGAAGCTGAACCTCATTAGTTGCATGAAAGCGCAAAAGATCATGAAGAAGGGACGTCTTGCTGTCCTAGCGCATGTGAAAACAGTAGAAATTGAGGTGAAGAGCGTGAACGATGTTCGAATTGTGAACGAATTTTTCGATGTCTTCCCTGAAGAATTGCCTGGATTACCGCCGCCAAGAGTAGTAGAATTTTAGATCGATTTAGTGCCAGGAGCTGCGCCTGTAGCTCGCACACCTTATAGACTCGCACCTTCTGAAATGCAAGAATTACAGAGTCAACTACAAGAGCTGTTAGATCGAGGATTTATCCAACCAAGTTTCTCGCCTTGGGGTGCACCTGTTTTATTTGTGAAGAAGAAGGATGGATCCTTCCGTATGTGTATCGACTACCTTGAACTCAACAAATTGACAATCAAGAATCGGTATCCTCTTCCCCAAATTGACGATCTTTTTGATCAACTACAAGGATCGAGCGTTTACTCAAAGATCAATTTGCGATCCGGTTATCACCAGTTGAGGGTGAAGGAAAGTGACGTGATGAAAACTGCGTTCAGAACTCTTTATGGTCATTATGAGTTTCTCGTGATGCCATTCGGTTTAACCAACGCACCTGCCGTGTTCATGGATCTCATGAATCGTGTCTGCAAGCCGTATCTGGATAAGTTCGTTATCGTCTTCATAGATGATATCCTTATCTACTCCAAGAGCGAAGAAGAACATGAGCAATATCTTCGATTAGTGCTTGAACTCTTGAGGCAAGAGCAACTTTACGCCAAATTCTCTAAGTGTGAATTTTGGTTGAAGGAAGTCCAATTTCTGGGTCATGTTGTGAGCGACCAGGGTATCAAAGTTGATCCCACCAAGATTGAAGCTATCAGTAAGTGGGAGACCCCCACTACCCCGATGCACATTCGCCAATTCCTAGGTCTCGCTGGTTATTACCGAAGATTTATTGAAGGTTTCTCTCTGATTGCGCGTCCTTTGACCGCGCTGACTCACAAGGGGAAGAAATTCATTTGAAAACCCGCACACGAATCAACATTCCAAACTTTGAAGAAGAAGTTAACCACCGCGCCTATCTTATCACTTCCTGAAGGCAGTGAAGATTTCGTCGTTTATTGCGATGCTTCGAAAAGTGGTTTTGGTTGTGTACTGATGCAATGATCAAAGGTTATTGCCTATGCTTCTCGTCAACTGAAGATTTGCGAATGGAACTACACTACTCATGATCTCGAACTTGGAGCCGTTGTCTTTGCGCTCAAATTGTGGAGACACTATCTTTATGGAACTAAGAGCACTATCTTCACCGATCACAAAAGTCTCCAACACATCTTCGATCCGAAACAACTGAATATGAGACAGCGTCGATGGATCGAGACGCTGAATGACTACGATTGTGAACTTCGTTATCATCCTGGCAAGGCCAATGTTGTAGCTGACGCTTTAAGCCGAAAGGAGAGGATGACACCTCTTCATGTTAGGGCTCTGAACATCACCATCCATTCGAATCTCAACAGCCAGATCAGAGTAGCCCAAGATGAGGCTCTCAAGGAAGAGAATATATCTCACGAACATTTGAACATACTTGTCTCTCGATTCGAGGTTAGGGAGTCTGGACTCCGATGTTATGCCGGAAGAATTTGGGTACCTTGTTATGGAGATCTACGGAACCTTATACTTGATGAAGCACACAAATCGAGATATTCAATTCATCCCACAGCCGGCAAAATGTACCACGATCTTAAGGAACAGTATTGGTGGCCGAATCTTAAGAAAGACGTTGCAACTTATGTTGGCAAGTGTTTGACTTGCTCGAAGGTTAAAGCCAAGCATCAAAGACCCTCTGGATTACTTCAGCAACCATAAATCCCGCAATGGAAGTGGGAAAGGATAACGATGGATTTCATCACCAAGCTACCAAAGACGGTGGGCGGATACGATACCATCTGGGTTATTGTTGACCGCCTTACCAAATCTGCACACTTCTTGGCTATGAAGGAAACGGATACGATGGAGAGACTTGCTCAATTATACATCAAGGAGGTTGTATCTCGTCATGGTTTACCTTTATCGATCATCTCAGATCGTGATCCCCGTTTTGCTTCCAGATTTTGACGTTCTCTGTAAGAAGCCATGGGAACCCGTCTCGATATGAGTACTACTTATCACCCACAGACCGACGGGCAAAGTGAACGAACGATTCAGACTTTGGAAGACATGTTGCGTGCATGTGTTATTGATTTCGGAAAGGCCTGGGAAAGGCATTTGCCACTCGCCGAATTTTCTTACAACAACAGTTATCACTCGAGTATTAATGCCGCACCTTTTGAAGCATTGTATGGCCGCAAGTGCCGATCTCCTATTTGTTGGGATGAAGTAGGCGAAAAGCAAATCACCGGACCCGAGGTAGTACACGAAACAACAGAGAAGATTGCTCAGATTCAAGCGAGACTTAGGACTGCCCGCGATCGTCAAAAGAGTTATGCTGATCTTAAACGTAAAGACTCTGAATTTAACGTGGGTGACCGTGTAATGTTGAAGGTTGCACCTTGGAAAGGTGTGATTCGTTTTGGAAAACGTGGAAAGTTAAACCCACGATACATTGGTCCTTTTGAAATATTGGAACGTGTTGGACCCGTTGCTTACCGTTTGGATCTATCAGTACAATTGAGCTCAGTTCATCCTACCTTCCACGTGTCAAACTTGAAGAAGTGCCTTGCTGCACCTGAACTTATCATACCACTTGAAGAACTTACTATTGATGACAAACTCCACTTCGTGGAAGAGCCTGTTGAAATTATGGATCGTGAGATCAAAATTTTGAAACACAACAAGATTATGATCGTCCGAGTACGATGGAATGCCAAACGAGGACCTGAGTTTACTTGGGAATGAGAGGATCAAATGATGCAGAAGTATCCTCACCTTTTTCCAACTCCTCCATCTACCTCAGCTTAAAATTTCGGGACGAAATTTTCTTTAACAGGTGGGTAATGTAACGACCCTGGATTTTCCAACGTTTATTTATTAATAATTATTATTAATACTTGTGTTTAATGAATGTATTGTTTATATACATTTACATGTTATCATACTTGACTTTAAATGCCCGAAACGTCTTTGTGACACACGTACATTATACGAATAATATTTTCAGATATTATTTACATTCATGATTAATTTATTAATCATTTTAATTAACTAAGGATTACTAGTTAATTACTTGGGCTTATTTATTTAATTTGATACTTACATGCATACTTGGGCTTTATGATTGTACATGGGCTTAGAAGCCCACCCTACATCTTAATGGACTTATTAGCCCATCTTAATAAGCAAGTATTACTTTGAGATTAAACTAGATGGATCATGTAGCATGGAATCTAGTTACTTGTCAATTACATCTAGTTCCCATGTAAACCCATCTAATGACCAACTTTTAAGACTTTAACATGCAAGAGACTAGTGTGCAATTTTCTTTTCCCTCCCCCCTTGAGTGACCGTCGGCCATCCCTAGGCCTAGGGGTGTTCAAATTTTTTTTTTACGCTACTTACTTACTTGCATTCTCTCATTTTTACTCTCTCACTTTTCACACACTTACTTGCTCTCATTTTTCTCTCATCTCTCTCTCAAGTTTGTAAGTAACAAGCTTTAACTTCTCTTCTTTTTTCTTCATCAAAACCGAAAACATACATACACATTCATCATCATTTGTTTGTTGATACTTGTTCATGTTTGTTACTTAATTACTTGTTGTTGTTTTGTTACAAGTCTATGTTAATTATTACTTACAAGTTACAAGAATCAAACTCTTTAATTTATTCTTCATTTTATCTTGTATTTACAAGAACACACAAGAACCTAACTTACTAGTTAGTTTCTACATTTAATGTTTTAAAAAGATTAAAGTTCATGTGATGTAAAAACCATACTTGTGATTCATGATTGTAAACTTAAAGTTTACTTTTCTTAAAGATCAAGCCTTGGTTTGAATCTTTAAAGTATGAACAACCATGACTTGTTACTTGTATATTTAGTTTATTACTTCATTTCTTGTACATTTAAATTCATGTTTGTTGTTAAATGGTCAAGTATTACAAGTTAGTCTTGATCTCATACTTCTTGGAACTAAAAGTTAACTTGAAAGTTCAAGAACATGGAAGTGTAACTCTTTAGTTATAACTTCATACACTTGTGTTAGATTTAACTTAATAACTTTAGATCTAGACTTTTGGGTCTTGGATCTTCAAGATCTAACTAAGAACTATGTTCTACATCTTAAGATCTTGATTAGTTAGTTTACTTTCAAGTTTGTAGTTCAATATTACTTTTATATTTCATGTATGTGTTAAATCTAAGACTTTGATGTAACTTTGGTTCATCAAAACACTTACAACACTTAAGTGAGTTGTGCTACATGTCTTAGACTTACACTTGGGTTATGATGGTCAAAACTTGGTAAAGATGATGCAAACACATCAACGAGTTGTACACTTGAAGCTATATGCATCAAGGATGAGAACCGTGATAAGCATCGAGCACCAAGAACCCACCGGAACCCACTGTTTTACTGTTTCTGGATCTAATCAGTACGACCTGGGGCTACTGTAAAGATGATTTTCAGATAGCTCGGGGTTCGAGTAGATAACTTTTCATTTAGGACTCGTCTTAATCCGAGTTACGGTTTAGGATATATGGCCCTCCGATCGTCACTATGTCCTTTTAACGTTGTGCTGAAAATTCTGACCTACTCGCACTTAGACCGTCGTCACGGTCAAATGAAGACGAGTTTGTTTCTGGGATTTTTACCACAACTAAAGGACTCATATACGGAGCCATGGCCACTAGTCTCACCTTATTTCAGTAGGTATAGAGGCCGTGGTGACTGACCTAACTCAGCCCTTGTTTTAAACTCTTTTCATGAACGAAACTTACTTTACACCTTTTGTTTGATAATGAATGATGATGACCTTTAAGACCTAATTTACATACATTTAAACCTATTGGGATGATTTACTGACTTAGTACTATTTGACTTAGGTTGAGGACTTTCCGGACCTACGTACTTGCTTATTTCCCGACTCGACTTTACCACTACTTTACCACTGTGAGTTATAGCATTCCCTGTTTACTTTAACTTTTTTGGAAACTGAGAATACATGCACATTTTACATTTTACATACTAGGCATGAGTACTTAAACTTTATATATGTGTGGGTTATACAAAGGCATAAATATTCCCTTTAGCTCGGTAACGTTTAGTCATTGGTTTTTGAACCGGTGAACGCGAATCTTAGATATGTATCCATAGGGTTTGACATCCCCACTCGGGCTAGTCGCGCTAGCATTTAACGAGTGTTTAATACTTCGTAAACATACGCACTTGCCAAGTGTACTTTCAGGGGGTATAAACGTTAAGTTAGTTACCAAGTGCCCACGGTTAAACATATACTTTATCATACTGTTTTGAAACGCTCTTTGTAGCACTGAAATCTCGTGGCCTACCTTACATACTGTTATACTTAAACTATAGCTCACCAACCTTTGTGTTGACGTTTTTAAGCATGTTTTTCTCAGGTGCTTAAGGTTGCTTCCGCTGTGTACTAGTCTTGCTGTAGACACCCGCTGCTTTAGAGATGTCACTGCATGAACATTTATCTTGCATTCATAAACTTATTTACTTTTAAACAATGATTTGTAACGGCCTAAGGGTCATGTACTATTATCTTTGCTTCCGTTCATAGAAGCATACTTTTGATGTAAAACATTTGACGTTAGTTATGATGTCACCTTTTATCTTGAATGCAAACTTGTTTTGAAAACGCATATAGTGTTTGACCTTGTAATGATCCTGTTGTTGATGATTCGTACACGATGGTTTTGTACGGGGCATCACAAATAATCAAGCAGCGAAATTGTGTTTCGTTTTATGATTTGCAAACGAAACAAAATAAACGTCGGTGGTTCATATAGATTTCAGAACAAAAAAAAATATAATTCAATTTCAGTTTCGATAATTAAAGAAGATGAACACAAAATTGGATTTTAAAACTGAAACACTTTTAGACTCTGTTTACAACAAGAGATACGTCATAAATTACTCCTAGAAGCTTTAGGAATCAGTAATTGAACCAGAAACATAAAAATCAGTTCAAATTTTACCAAAACTAAAACGTTTGACTTTTTTTAGAAATTAGGTTTGACTCCAAAATTCGTAGTTAATAGAAAGAATTTCAGTTTCAAACTTTACAGATAGTTTAACTATATGAATCCTCATAAAACTGCATTATTTGATTTTCGAATATATGTTTGAATTCAAACTTTGGCAAAAAGAATCAAGTACAGAGCATATACCTGTTTCTTTTTCTGAAATTCTGTTAAATTCATCGATCAAAAGCTGTTAAAGGTTTGTGTACAATTTGGTATAGGTAGTGGTCAGTTGAACGGTTTCAATAACACTGGAATGGATCGATTTTTATATAAATTTTGATGTCGGTAGAAATTTTCAATCAGACAAAATAAGAAGAGAAAAAAAATAATAAAAATAAATAAGGTGAAGTTGATAGGCAACGGATTTTGGCTGGTATTGGATCCATGATTTCAACTTATACAGTATCAGATATGAACAAATCAATTTCAGATTTTAATTGATACGTGAAACGATTCTGTCTCTAAATTTATATATAAATGATTTTTTTATTTATAAAAATTAATAATTAATGATTATAATTATATTAATTATAATTATATAAATACTAATATTAATAATAACATTAATAATCATAATAAGAGTAGTAATAATAATAATATGATGGCATTAATAATAATGATCTTAGTAAGTTTATTAATAACTAATAATGATAATAATAATAATAACAATGATAATAATAATATTACTAATGGTACTAATAATATTAGATTTAATATTATTATTAATGATAATACTATTAATAATAATATAACAAATTATACATAACAGATTTCATAATGGAAATAATAAGATTATTAATATAAATATAAATATTAACATTAACATTAATAATAATAATAATAATAATGAAAGTAACACTAATTTTAGTATAACACTTATATTTCTAACTTATAATTACACTCATTATATATTATAATTATACAATATATTTTATATGATTACATATGCTAAATATTTAGTATTTAAACATCTTAATATAAATACTTTATATAATATGTGTTTGCATGTGAAAAGATAATATATAATAGTATTATATATATTTATAACTTATATATATATATATATATATATATATATATATATATATATATATATATATATATATATATATATATATATATATATATATATATATATATATATATATTCTAATATATATATGATAATAATTAATATAGAAATCATATATATCTATTCACAGCTTTATATTAGTAATAATTTTCTTATCTTGTATATTATTTTACATATTTAATTTTAATGTTTATTTTATATTTATAATTTATTTTATATACTTACATTTATATAAACACATATTTATATTTATTTACAACAATTGTTCGTGAATCGTCAGAAACAGTCGAAGGTCAATTGATTATAATGAAACAGTTCAAAAATTTTGAGACTCAACATTACAGACTTTGCTTATCGTGTCAGAAACATATAAAGATTTAGTTTAAATTTAGTCGGAAATTCCCGGGTCATCACACAAATAATGCCGGAACGAGTAATGTCGGAACACGTAGTGTCAGAGCAAGTACTGCCAACATAGTCTGTTATAAATGTGGAAAACCGGGCCACATTATTAAAAATTGCCCAAATCAGGGGAATACTAATGGGCAGGGCCGCGGAAGAGTTTTCAATATTAATACGGCAGAAGCGCAGGAAGACCCGGAGCTTGTTACGGGTACGTTTCTCATTGACAATAAATCTGCTTATGTTTTATTTGATTCGGGTGAGGATAGAAGCTATATGAGTAGAGATTTTTTTGCTAAACTAAGTTGCTCACCGACGCCCTTGGATAATAAATTTTTACTCGAATTAGCAAATGGTAAATTAATTACAGCGGATAATATATGTCGGAATCGAGAAATTAAACTGGTTAACGAAACATTTAAGATTGACTTGATACCAGTAGAGTTAGGGAGTTTTGACATGATAATCGGTATGGACTGGTTGAAAGAAGTGAAAGCAGAGATCGTTTATTACAAAAATGCAATTTTCATTATACGAGAAAAAGGAAAACCCTTAATGGTGTACGGAGAAAAGAGCAACGCGAAGTTAAACCTTATTAGTAACTTGAAGGCATAAAAACTAATAAGAAAAGGTTGCTATGCCGTGCTAGCACACGTCGAGAAAGTCAATTCCGAAGAAAAGAACATCAATGATGTTCCCGTCGCAAAAGAATTTCCCGATGTATTTTCGAAAGAATTACAGGGACTACCTCCACACCGATCCGTTGAATTTCAAATAGACCTTGTACCGGGAGCTGCACCAATAGCTCGTGCTCCATACAGACTCGCACCTAGCGAAATGAAGGAACTTCAGAGCCAATTACAAGAACTTTTAGAGTGTGGTTCCATTCGACCAAGCACATCACCGTGGGGAGCTCCTGTTTTGTTTGTCAAGAAGAAGGATGGTACATTTAGGTTATGTATCGACTACCGAGAGTTGAACAAACTTACCATCAAGAACCGCTACCCACTACCAAGAATCGACGACTTATTTGATCAACTACAAGGCTCGTCGGTTTATTCGAAGATTGATTTACATTCTGGGTATCATCAAATGCGGGTGAAGGAGGATGATATTCCAAAGACTGCTTTTAGAACGCGTTACGGTCATTACGAGTTTATGGTTATGCTGTTTGGGTTAACTAACGCACCAGCTGTGTTCATGGACCTCATGAACCTAGTGTGTGGACCATACCTTGACAAGTTTGTCATTGTTTTCATCGATGACATACTTATTTACTCGAAGAATGATCAAGAGCACGAAGAACATTTGAGAAAAGTACTAGAGTTGCTGAGGAAAGAAAAACTGTACGCTAAGTTTTCAAAGTGTGCATTTTAGTTGGAAGAAGTTCAATTCCTCGGTCACATAGTGAACAAAGAAGGTATTCAGGTGGATCCAGCAAAGATTGAAACTGTTGAAAAGTGGGAAACTCCAAAAACTCTGAAGCATATACGTCAATTCTTAGGACTAGCTGGTTACTACAGAAGGTTCATCCAAGATTTTTCCAGAATAGAAAAACCCTTGACTGCATTAACGCATAAAGGGAGGAAATTTGAATGGAAGGATGAACAAGAAAAGGCATTTCAATTGTTAAAGAAAAAGTTAACTACAGCACCTATATTGTCATTACCTGAAGGGAATGATGATTTTGTGATATATTGTGGCGCCTCAAAGCAAGGTCTCGGTTGTATATTAATGCAATGAACGAAGGTAATTGCTTATGCGTCTAGACAATTGAAGATTCACGAGCAGAATTATACGACGCATGATTTGGAATTAGGCGCGGTTGTTTTTGCATTAAAGACTTGGAGGCACTACTTATATGGGGTCAAAAGTATTATATATACCGACCACAAAAGTCTTCAACACATATTTAACCAGAAACAACTGAACATGAGACAGCGCAGGTGGATTGAATTGTTGAATGATTATGACTTTGAGATTCGTTACCACCCGGGAAAGGCAAATGTGGTAGCCAACGCCTTGAGCAGAAAGGACAGAGAACCCATTTGAGTAAAAGCTATGAATATAATGATTCACAATAACCTCACTACTCAAATAAAGGAGGCGCTGAAATGTCCCGTTCTTATTGATTAAAAACGTTCCATATTAATTGATTTCGTTGCGAGGTTTTGACCTCTATATGAGACGTTTTTCAAAGACTGCATTCATTTTTAAAACAAACCATAACCTTTATTTCATAAATAAAGGTTTAAAAAGCTTTACGTAGATTATCAAATAATGATAATCTAAAATATCCTGTTTACACACGACCATTACATAATGGTTTACAATACAAATATGTTACATCGAAATCAGTTTCTTGAATGCAGTTTTTACACAATATCATACAAACATGGACCCCAAATCTTGTCCTTATTTTAGTATGCAATAGCGGAAGCTCTTAATATTCACCTGAGAATAAACATGCTTTAAACGTCAACAAAAATGTTGGTGAGTTATAGGTTTAACCTATATATATCAAATCGTAACAATAGACAACAAGATTTCATATTTCAATACACGTCCCATACATAGAGATAAAAATCATTCATATGGTGAACACCTGGTAACCGACATTAACAAGATGCATATATAAGAATATCCCCATCATTCTGGGACACCCTTCGGATATGATATAAATTTCGAAGTACTAAAGCATCCGGTACTTTGGATGGGGTTTGTTAGGCCCAATAGATCTATCTTTAGGATTCGCGTCAATTAGGGTGTCTGTTCCCTAATTCTTAGATTACCAGACTTAATAAAAAGGGGCATATTCGATTTCGCTAATTCAACCATAGAATGTAGTTTCACGTACTTGTGTCTATTTTGTAAATCATTTATAAAACCTGCATGTATTCTCATCCCAAAAATATTAGATTTTAAAAGTGGGACTATAACTCACTTTCACAAATTTTTACTTCGTCGGGAAGTAAGACTTGGCCACTGGTTGATTCACGAACCTATAACAATATATACATATATATCAAAGTATGTTCAAAATATATTTACAACACTTTTAATATATTTTGATGTTTTAAGTTTATTAAGTCAGCTGTCCTCGTTAGTAACCTACAACTAGTTGTCCACAGTTAGATGTACAGAAATAAATCGATAAATATTATCTTGAATCAATCCACGACCCAGTGTATACGTATCTCAGTATTGATCACAACTCAAACTATATATATTTTGGAATCAACCTCAACCCTGTATAGCTAACTCCAACATTCACATATAGAGTGTCTATGGTTGTTTCGAAATATATATAGATGTGTCGACATGATAGGTCGAAATATTGTATACGTGTCTATGGTATCTCAAGATTACATAATACACAATACAAGTTGATTAAGTTATGGTTGGAATAGATTTGTTACCAATTTTCACGTAGCTAAAATGAGAAAAATTATCCAATCTTGTTTTACCCATAACTTCTTCATTTTAAATCCGTTTTGAGTGAATCAAATTGCTATGGTTTCATATTGAACTCTATTTTATGAATCTAAACAGAAAAAGTATAGGTTTATAGTCGGAAAAATAAGTTACAAGTCATTTTTGTAAAGGTAGTCATTTCAGTCGAAAGAACGACGTCTAGATGACCATTTTAGAAAACATACTTCCACTTTGAGTTTAACCATAATTTTTGGATATAGTTTCATGTTCATAATAAAAATCATTTTCTCAGAATAACAACTTTTAAATCAAAGTTTATCATAGTTTTTAATTAACTAACCCAAAACAGCCCGCGGTGTTACTACAACGGCGTAAATCCGGTTTTACGGTGTTTTTCGTGTTTCCAGGTTTTAAATCATTAAGTTAGCATATCATATAGATATAGAACATGTGTTTAGTTGATTTTAAAAGTCAAGTTAGAAGGATTAACTTTTGTTTGCGAACAAGTTTAGAATTAACTAAACTATGTTCTAGTGATTACAAGTTTAAACCTTCGAATAAGATAGCTTTATATGTATGAATTAAATGATGTTATGAACATCATTACTACCTTAAGTTCCTTGGATAAACCTACTGGAAAAGAGAAAAATGGATCTAGCTTCAACGGATCCTTGGATGGCTCGAAGTTCTTGAAGCAGAATCATGACACGAAAACAAGTTCAAGTAAGATTATCACTTGAAATAAGATTGTTATAGTTATAGAAATTGAATCAAAGTTTGAATATGATTATTACCTTGTATTAGAATGATAACCTACTGTAAGAAACAAAGATTTCTTGAGGTTGGATGATCACCTTACAAGATTGGAAGTGAGCTAGCAAACTTGAAAGTATTCTTGATTTTATGTAACTAGAACTTGTAGAATTTATGAAGAACACTTAGAACTTGAAGATAGAACTTGAGAGAGATCAATTAGATGAAGAAAATTGAAGAATGAAAGTGTTTGTAGGTGTTTTTGGTCGTTGGTGTATGGATTAGATATAAAGGATATGTAATTTTGTTTTCATGTAAATAAGTCATGAATGATTACTCATATTTTTGTAATTTTATGAGATATTTCATGCTAGTTGCCAAATGATGGTTCCCACATGTGTTAGGTGACTCACATGGTCTGCTAAGAGCTGATCATTGGAGTGTATATACCAATAGTACATACATCTAAAAGCTGTGTATTGTACGAGTACGAATACAAGTGCATACGAGTAGAATTGTTGATGAAACTGAACGAGGATGTAATTGTAAGCATTTTTGTTAAGTAGAAGTATTTTGATAAGTGTATTGAAGTCTTCCAAAAGTGTATAAATACATATTAAAACACTACATGTATATACATTTTAACTGAGTCGTTAAGTCATCGTTAGTCGTTACATGTAAGTGTTGTTTTGAAACCTTTAGGTTAACGATCTTGTTAAATGTTGTTAACCCAATGTTTATAATATCAAATGAGATTTTAAATTATTATATTATCATGATATTATCATGTATGAATATCTCTTAATATGATATATATACATTAAATGTCTTTACAACGATAATCGTTACATATATGTCTCGTTTAAAAATCATTAAGTTAGTAGTCTTGTTTTTACATATGTAGTTCATTGTTAATATACTTAATGATATGTTTACTTATCATAGTATCATGTTAACTATATATATATCCATATATATGTCATCATATAGTTTTTACAAGTTTTAACGTTCGTGAATCACCGGTCAACATGGGTGGTCAATTGTCTATATGAAACATATTTCAATTAATCAAGTCTTAACAAGTTTGATTGCTTAACATGTTGGAAACATTTAATCATGTAAATATCAATCTCAATTAATATATATAAACATGGAAAAGTTCGGGTCACTACAGTACCTACCCGTTAAATAAATTTCGTCCCGAAATTTTAAGCTGTTGAAAGTGTTGATGAATCTTCTAGAAATAGATGCGGGTATTTCTTCTTCATCTGATCTTCACACTCCCAGGTGAACTCGGGTCCTCTACGAGCATTCCATCGAACCTTAACAATTGGTATCTTGTTTTTCTTAAGTCCCTCACGATCCATTATTTCGACGGGTTCTTCGATGAATTGGAGTTTTTCGTTGATTTGGATTTCATCTAACGGAATAGTGAGATCTTCTTTAGCAAAACATTTCTTCAAATTCGAGATGTGGAAAGTGTTATGTACAGCCGCGAGTTGTTGAGGTAACTCAAGTCGGTAAGCTACTGGTCCGACACGATCAATAATCTTGAATGGTCCAATATACCTTGGATTTAATTTCCCTCGTTTACCAAATCGAACAACGCCTTTCCAAGGTGCAACTTTAAGAATGACCATCTCTCCAATTTCAAATTCTATATCTTTCCTTTTAATGTCAGCGTAGCTCTTTTGTCGACTTTGGGCGGTTTTCAACCGTTGTTGAATTTGGATGATCTTCTCGGTAGTTTCTTGTATAATCTCTGGGATTTCGGGTTGTTGAAGTAGACCTGATGGTTTCTGATGCTCAGCTTTGACCTTAGAACACGTCAAACATTCTCCTACGTATTTAGCAACATCGGCTTTCATACCCGACCACCAAAAATGTTTCTTGAGATCCTTGTACATCCTCCCCGTTCCAGGATGTATTGAGTATCTAGTTTTATGAGCTTCTCTAAGTACCATTTCTCTCATATCTTCATATTTTGGTACCCAAATCCTTTCAGCCCTATACCGGGTTCCGTCTTCCCGAATATTAAGATGCTTCTCCGATCCTTTGGGTATTTCATCCTTTAAATTTCCTTCTTTTAAAACTCCTTGTTGCGCCTCCTTTATTTGAGTAGTAAGGTTATTATGAATCATTATATTCATAGATTTTACTCGAATGGGTTCTCTGTCCTTCCTGCTCAAGGCATCGGCTACCACATTTGCCTTCCCCGGGTGGTAACGAATCTCAAAGTCGTAATCATTCAACAATTCAATCCACCTACGCTGCCTCATATTCAGTTGTTTCTGATTAAATATGTGTTGAAGACTTTTGTGGTCGGTATATATAATACTTTTGACCCCATATAAGTAGTGCCTCCAAGTCTTTAATGCAAAAACAACCGCGCCTAATTCCAAATCATGCGTCGTATAATTTTGTTCGTGAATCTTCAATTGTCTAGACGCATAAGCAATCACCTTCGTTCGTTGCATTAATACACAACCGAGACCTTGCTTTGATGCGTCACAATAAATCACAAAATCATCATTCCCTTCAGGCAATGACAATATAGGTGCCGTAGTTAGCTTTTTCTTCAATAACTGAAACGCTTTCTCTTGTTCATCATTCCATTCAAATTTCTTCCCTTTATGCGTTAATGCAGTCAAGGGTTTTGCTATTCTGGAAAAGTCTTGGATGAACCTTCTGTAGTAACCAGCTAGTCCTAAAAACTGGCGTATGTGTTTCGGAGTTTTCGGGGTTTCCCACTTTTCAACAGTTTCTATCTTTGCCGGATCCACCTTAACACCTTCTTTGTTCACTATGTGACCGAGGAATTGAACTTCTTCCAACCAAAATGCACACTTTGAAAACTTAGCGTACAATTCTTCCTTCCTCAATACTTCTAACACCTTTCTCAAATGTTCACCGTGTTCTTGGTCATTCTTTGAGTAAATAAGTATGTCATCAATGAAAACAATGACAAACTTGTCAAGGTATGGTCCACACACTCGGTTCATAAGGTCCATGAACACAGCCGGTGCATTAGTTAAACCAAACGGCATGACCATAAACTCATAATGACCGTAACGTGTTCTGAAAGCAGTCTTTGGAATATCATCTTCTTTCACCCGCATTTGATGATACCCGGAACGTAAGTCAATCTTTGAATAAACAGACGAGCCTTGTAGTTGATCAAATAAGTCGTCGATTCTCGGTAGTGGGTAGTGGTTCTTGATGGTAAGTTTGTTCAACTCTCGGTAGTCGATACACAACCTGAATGTACCATCTTTCTTCTTGACAAACAAAACAGGAGCTCCCCACGGTGATGTGCTTGGTCGAATGAAACCACGCTCTAAAAGTTCTTGTAATTGACTTTGCAGTTCTTTCATCTCGTTGGGTGCGAGTCTGTAAGGAGCACGAGCTATTGGTGCAGCTCCTGGTACAAGATCTATTTGAAATTCAACAGATCGATGTGGGGGTAATCCCGGTAATTCTTTCGGAAATACATCGGGAAATTCTTTTGCAATGGGAACATTATTGATGCTCTTTTCTTCAGTTTGTACTTTCTCGACGTGTGCTAGAACAGCATAGCAACCTTTTCTTATTAGTTTTTGTGCCTTCAAATTACTAATAAGATGTAGCTTCGTGTTGCCCTTTTCTCCGTACACCATTAAGGGTTTTCCTTTTTCTCGTATAATGCGAATTGCATTTTTGTAACAAACGATCTCTGCTTTCACTTCTTTCAACCAGTCCATACCGATTATCACATCAAAACTCCCTAACTCTACTGGTATCAAATCAATCTTAAATGTTTCGCTAACCAGTTTAATTTCTCGATTCCGACATATATTATCTGCTGAAATTAATTTACCATTTGCTAATTCGAGTAAAAATTTACTATCCAAAGGCGTCAATGGACAACTTAATTTAGCACAAAAATCTCTACTCATATAGCTTCTATCCGCACCCGAATCAAATAAAACGTAAGCAGATTTATTGTCAATAAGAAACGTACCCGTAACAAGCTCCGGGTCTTCCTATGCCTCTGCCGCATTAATATTGAAAACTCTTCCGCGGCCTTGTCCATTCGTGTTCTCCTGGTTCGGGCAATTTCTAATAATGTGGCCCGGTTTTCCACATTTATAACAAACTACATTGGCATAACTTGCTCCGACACTACTTGCTCGGCCATTACTCGTTCCGACACCATTTGTTCCTTTCGTTCTATTAATCCCTGGTCCGTAGACCTCACACTTTGCCGCGCTATGACCATTTCTTTTACACTTGTTGCAAAATTTGGTGCAGAACCCCGAGTGATACTTTTCACACCTTTGGCATAGCTGCTTCTGATTGTTGTTGTTGTTGCGGTTATTATTATTGTTGGGATGATTGTTGTAGTTGCTGTTGTTGTTGTTGTTGTTGTTGTTGTTGGGCCATTTGTTGTAGTTGCGATTGATGCTGCGATTGTTGGGGTAATTGTTGCGATTATTGTTGTAATTGCTGTTGTTGTTGTATTGGTGATTCTTATCACCGTTTTCCTCCCACTTTCTTTTGAATTGCTTCACATTGGCCTCTTCAGCAGTCTGTTCTTTAATTCTTTCTTCAATCTGGTTCACTAGTTTGTGAGCCATTCTACATGCCTGTTGTATGGAGGCGGGCTCGTGTGAACTTATATCTTCTTGGATTCTTTCCGGTAATCCTTTCACAAACGCGTCGATCTTTTCTTCCTCATCTTCGAATGCTCCCGGAGACAATAGGCACAATTCTGTGAATCGTCTTTCTTACGTGGTAATATCAAATCCTTGGGTTCGTAACCCTCTAAGTTCTGTCTTGAGCTTATTGACCTCGGTTCTGGGACGGTACTTCTCGTTCATCAAGTGCTTGAATGCTGACCACGGTAGTGCGTACGCATCGTCTTGTCCCACTTGCTCTAGATAGGTATTCCACCATGTTAACGCAGAACCTGTGAAGGTATGCGTAGCGTACTTCACTTTGTCCTCTTCAGTACACTTACTTATGGCAAACACCGATTCGACCTTCTCGGTCCACCGTTTCAATCCGATCGGTCCTTCGGTTCCATCAAATTCCAAAGGTTTGCAGGCAGTGAATTCTTTGTAGGTGCATCCTACACGATTTCCTGTACTGCTAGATCCAAGGTTATTGTTGGTATGTAGCGCAGCCTGTACTGCGGCTATGTTTGAAGCTAGAAAAGTACGGAATTCCTCTTCATTCATATTCACGGTGTGTCGAGTAGTCGGTGCCATTTCCTTCAAAATAGTCAAATGGAACAAGTTAATCATACAGAATATTAAGAGTAGTTAATAGTATTTCGTAGCATAATATGAACTCATTTATAAAAGCTTTTTCTTCATATTAACGTTTTATAGGTTTAAATTCGGGTAGTACCTACCCGTTAAGTTCATACTTAGTAGCTAATATACAATTCAACTACTACAATTCTCTATGAAAAACTGATTGTAATAATATTTCGCGTTCAAACTTTTATACAATATTTTACAAACTTACAATACCGCTTATTTTACATAAAGCATGAAATATAGCACACAATAACTTTGATACAAGATAGTTGTGAAGATAATTCTAGCTAGTACACAAGTCGTTCAGCAAAGGCAATAAAGACACGTAATTCATACGTCCAGAAACAAGTCATGCATTCTGGTTTTACTAGGACTACTTCCCATCCTTGGTCTTGTGGAACATAACCGTTATGGCCGTTGATAAGACAGCGTGTTGTAACGTCATCAAAGGGACGAGGGTTACGTAATGACCAACAGTCTCGTAATAACCTAAAAACCTCATTTCTTACCCCAATTACCGACTCCGTCACTTGTGGGAACGTTTTGTTTAATAGTTGTAGCCCGATGTTCTTGTCCTCACTTTGGTGAGAAGCGAACATTACTAACCCGTAAGCATAACATGCTTCTTTATGTTGCATGTTAGCCGCTTTTTCTAAATCACGAAGTCCTATATTCGAATATACTGAGTCAAAATAATTTCTTAACCCGTTGCGTAAAATAGCATTTGGGTTCCCCGCAATATATGCGTCAAAGTAAACACATCGTAACTTATGGATTTCCCAATGTGATATCCCCCATCTTCCGAACGAAAGCCTTTTTGTAGCGACCCCGACAAATCGTCAAGTGACGGCGTCGGCTACGTGGGTCCCATTACCTGATTATAAGTCTTTAAGATAACGTTTGACCAAAAAATGTCGCCTTCATTTCAAAATAAAGATTGTTTCAAAGTTTACAAGAATTGTTCAACCAAAGTTAAGTTACAAGGTTTTAAGTACAAATGAAATCTAGGCGACACGGTTTAAAGTAAAGTCAAAAGACGCTCCCTGAAAAGCATGTATACTCGACATCCAATGCAAGTATCAAATAATGAGCGGAAGCATGTATCACATATCGTGCAAGACCTGAGAAAAACATAGAAATCTGTCAACGAAAACGTTGGTGAAATCATAGGTTTAGCAAGTAAATTGTATTGAACCACAAGGTTCTTTAAGAATTGTTCAACCAGAATCGTTCACATTCCAAAATAGTATTTGTATCACGAGCACCCAATTATCAAGGCTTAACCGAATCTTCCCTCTGAATTTTGAATTTAGTGTTAGAACTTACACTATACATTGTTGAAATTATATTTCATTCACTAACGGTAGCGAACCGTCTGAATGAGGGTTTGTTAAACCCGTATGGCCACACAACATAATTACACGCTTACACTTACACCCTGCAAGTGGAACTAATGATAATTGGATTGAGGACTTTTGTTCAAACTCGTATGCATCTTTGTATTCGTATTTGTTCACAATGTAAAAGCATGAAAAGTAAATAAGTATGAAATGTATGTGTTTCTCAGCCCACGATGTAAAGAATAAAAGTGATTGAAAAAGTGGGACTATGATCTCACCTTGAGTGCAAGAGTTAATAAAGTACTTCGACAAGTAAACGCGTGCAAAGACAAAGCTAGTCTTGACCTAAACATATAGGTTATATCAATAACGGTAAATACAAAACGGTCAAAGATGTTCAATTAGTCCTATGGCTCGTTAAGACTCGATCATAATAGCATGTGAATCAAATTGTCATGTTTCATGCAAGGTACAAGTATAAAAACATGTTAGAACGATTACACAATTATTTGGTTAAGTTTGATTAAAAGTCAACTTGGTCGGGTCAAAGTCAACAGAAAAGTCAACGGGGTCGGGTTGGGTATCCGACAATTTTTCTAAGTTATATAATCATATATGAGCATGTTGGCCAAGTTTCATGTTAATCGGAGGTCCGTAGCATAGCAAACATTTTTATGTCAAATGACCAAAGTAAACAGCCCGTTTTAGTACAATGGGACGGCGTCCCAATTGGCTAGACGGCGTCCCGGATTTAAGATTGGGACGGCGTCCCGAGAAGCTAGACGGCGTCCCAGTTTTAAGTTTGGGACGGCGTCCCGAGGAGCTAGACGGCGTCCAGATCGTTTTCCAGGCCCTGTTTGCTGTATTTCCTAAGTGCACGAACCAAAACACAAACCAACACATTTCATGACCCGTAAACAATCAAGATATGTATCTTATATCATCGGAAAGCTCTTTCGACAAGGAACGCAACTAAGCACTTTTCATCAAGCAAAAACATCATATACTATAACCGAAATCCCGACAAGTGATCAATAGAGGTTTATTTTCAAGTTTCAAGTTTATCAATTGCAATTTAAGTTTCGGGAATCCAATTTATACATATGATATGCCGTTTTGAAGGTAATGAAACATGTAATACAACTAAACACTTATCAATAACATTAACAAGCATTCAACGCATCAAAAGTTCGTTTTAAGAGTTGTCAACCCTAACCAAAAGTTCACAAAATCAATAATCGCGTTTATGAAGTTTCTTTAATCAATCTATACATCAAAATGAAGCTAATGATACTAGTAACACTTTTAAAACATGCACATTAACAATCTAATAACATTTGATCATCCAAAATCAAGGATTTAGCAAGTAATTTTCATAATGAACTAGTTACACCAAAAACAACAAATCGAGCATACAAATTACATACACGACATCACAATGAGCCATAGACACTAATTAACATACTTTTAAGTCAAGAACACAAATTTAAAGAAAACTAGTGTTTTAGAAATGTTACCCAAACGAGATGAGGTTGGTACCAAAATGAAGAGGATGAAGAGAGGATCACGAATATGTAATTTGTTTTGTTGTAAGCCTCCTAGATCGAATTTAGATGATGAATGATTGAATTGGGTGTTTGTGTGTGTGTTCTTGCTAGAGAGAAAGAGAGAGAGAGGGAGATGGTTGAATGGTGGTGATTGGGGTGGACTAGGTGACCTAGTCAACTAGTTTGCCCCGTGTCAATTTTAGTCCCACGAGTTTGTAGTCGGGTGCGGAAAATACCTAAACGGAATATTTTAAAACGCGTATTAAAATCCGATAACGAGAATATTTAGAATGTTAGCTAACGGAGGTTATGAATCTAGATACGAGGAATATTATCTAAAAAGAAAAAAAAGACGGCGTTAAAAATAATTTAACAGAAAAATGCGGGATGTTACATTATCCACACCTCAAAAGAAATTTCGTCCCGAAATTTAGTTGGAAGTAGTAGTCGATATCTCTTACTCGAGACTTAGAGTAGTAACTCTACGAATGAGTGAAGGTACTTTCTTGGACATTCCACAAATCCGGATAGTCGGGGTGTTACGTTGTATTGAAGTTCGATTTCACGATCCATGATTTCAACCAGTTTTCCCATGAAGAGGAGTTTGTCATCAATAGTTGGTGCATCTAAAAGGATTGCACATTCCTGTTCCGCATGACACGTTTCTAAGTTTGTTACACGAAATGTAGGGTAAACGGAAACTTAATTGAGTCGGAAGTTCTAAACGGTAGGAAGCGGTTCCAATACGCCCCAAGGTTTCAAAAGGTTCGATATTGCGGATATAGTCTTTCTCGATTTCCCAAAATGGATTACACCTTTCCAAGGTGTGGTTTCTCAATATTATGCGGTTACACACTGGGATTTGTGAGGTTTTCATCTAAGTTTGGTATAACTCTTCTGGCGACTACGGGTCATCTCGAGCCCTTCTCGGACTTGAACGATCTCAATTGTTGTTTCCTGATGTAGTTTAGATTTCGGTGTTTGTTTGCCACATGCGTTGGTCCAACGAATAGGGGTATGACATTTGCGGTCATATAGGGTTTCGGAAGTGCGGCGTTAGTACAAGAACGGTAACTATCGTAGTATGAGGGATCAACTAAAAGCGACCATGCAAGTTTGAAACATGTCTTTCGAAGACGTAAATCGTTCGTTTGTTCGGTTCGTCTGTTTGTGGGAGATACACGGTACATGTGTCTAAGCGGGTTCCCAAGGTCTCTTGTAACGCTAGAAGTGAAACGAGTATTTCGATACAGGATAAATGACGAAGATACACCGTGTTGGAATAGAATCTCTTAAGATATGTTTGAACAAGTCAGTTAGGGTTCGAAAAATGTTCGTTAGGACTATCCACCCTCGTGGCGAATACTAATGTAATATGAGGAGTTTATCTATCCATGGAGAAATGTTACAAGGAGTTTCCTTAAACGGAAATGCTAGCGATGAGGATAAGAGTGAAATGAGGACTTTGAATAGGATGAGCTTACATCTCGAGGTTGCCATAACGTGCCTCTAGTTGTCAAAAGTTGAAGTCTGAAAGAGAAACGAGGTAGTACACGTAGTTGTATAGTTCGGGGTTGAATAATAGTTGACCGATTATCAGAAACACAAGGGCGTTAAGTCAAAGAAGAGTGAAGTATCGTTGGATTGTGTGTTATCTTAAATTCCAGTAATATCAGACGGTAATGGTGAAATATCAGAGGTATGTAGTGTGGTACGTGATGACGAGAAAATTGATCGGATCCACAATTTAGTATTCGACTTCTTCGTGCAAAATAACGAATTTAACTAGAAATGTTGGTGTGAAGAATCACGCTCAAGATTCGGGCACGTAGAGGTTTATAGTTTTTCCTTAGTGAGTTAACGAGTTTAAAAGTCGTGTAACACGAGAAAAGTCAGAAATGAATCTTCGGTAATAACAGACGAGATCTAAGATTTTACGAATACAAGTCTGAGTGGGGAGAGTTTCCTGATTACATGTGGCTTGATTTCGAGATTGATTGTAATGCCTTGACCATTAACATTATGGTCTAGAAAATTGGACTTCGTTCAACAGAAATTCTCACTCGGAGAATTTGGTATAAAGTTGCTCTTTTCTCAAAAGTTCGAGCGTAAGATGGTGATGTTGTTCGTTTTCCTTCTTTACTTAAATAAGTTAAGACGTCATCTATAAATACGATAACAGATTTGTCTAGATAAGTTGCATACGTGATTTAGGAGGTTCATGAATACGGACGGAGTCCTAAATAAATCAAACGGTACTAAGAGAGATTTACAACTAACGTTGCGAGTTCGGAAATGGCTTAGGAGACATCGTCTCACTTAACCCCCAATTGATGATAACCGGAACGGAGGTCGTTTTGGAATACACACGGGATTCATGCAAGAAATCATGAGGTCATGGATGCGAGGGAGAGGGTATCGGTTTTCCAACCGAAAATTACTCAGTTCACAATAATCTATACAAGATGATGGGGAAACAATTTTTTTTTTTTTTTTTTTTTTTTTTTTTAACGAATAGGTTTCGAGCTCCCTAGTTCTATAGGTGTCAAGTCAAAAGTCTTAACGTATATCCTCCAATAAAATTTATAGGCACACAATATTTTCCGTTGGTCACTTAAATCGTCTAAGTAGTATCTAGGGGAAAAAGTGGAATGTAAAGAGCACGAGTCAAAGACTTGTTTATAAAATGTCTAACGGTAACCGAATCGAATAAACATGAAACGTGAGAATTTCGAGAAGAAACATACCCGTGACTAGTCCATCGTCGTCTCGGGCATCCTAGGCGTTGATGTTGAAAGTTTAACGGCGTGCGTTGGGGTTGATTTTCTTATTTGGGCACGCACTCCTAAAATGACCCGGTTGGCCACATTCAAAACAAACACCCGTCTTGGGTGCATTGTGCTCCTTTTGGGCGACGGGAGCGGTATTCCTACAATCGTGGGCTACATGGCCACTTCTTTGACACTTCAAGCAAAATGGTTTGCCACATTCGCCTAAATGATGTTTGTAGCACTCGTTACAATACGGTAGGTGTCCGGTATAACCTTTCTTGCCGTTGGGGATGAAGGGCTTCTTGGCGAGGTTGTTGTAATTGCTTGATTGGGGGGCTTCCCATTTTCTTTTGCTGTCACCCGACTTATCCTCGGCTTTAGGTGCCGGCACTTCAATCTCGTCCACTGTTTCAATCAACTGACGGGCCATATTCAAAGCCTCTTGGTGGTTAGCGGGTTTGGATGACATTACTCCCTGTTTGATGCTCTTGGGGAGACCATCCATGTAAAGTTCAACCCTTAAAGATTCGGGGTTCACAAGAATTGGGCACATCAAAGCAAGTTCGGAGAATCGTTGATTATAGGCCTTAAGGTCGTTCCCGACCGCTTTCAGAGCTCTTAGTTCTTGTTCGAGCCTTCGGGTTTCTTCGCGAGGAAAATATTCGGTGATCATCTTTCCTCTTAAGTCGGCCCAAGAGAGAGCGTGGGCTTCGTGGATACCCACCGATTGTACATACGAATTCCACCATGTGAGAGCGATACCGGCGAAGGTGTGAGTGGAATATCTAACCTTGTCTTGGTCTCGACAACTGCTTATGCTAAAGACGGCTTCCGTTTGCTCAAACCATCGGGTGAGCACAACCGGTCCCCCGGTTCCATCGAAAGTGTGAGGTTTGCACCCCATGAAATTCTTATAGGAGCATCCTTCGTTGGAATTTCTGGCTCCATTGTTGTTGTTGTGATGATTGTTGTTATTGTTGTTGTTGGAGGAGTGACCAGCCATGGCCGCATCCACGGCAGTGGCTATCATACGTTGGAGGGCTTGTTCGGGAGTTTCGGGAGGAGCGCGTCGACGAGCCATTGTTCCTTCATGACACAAGAATATCGTTGGTTAGTATTCTAAATAATACTAACCGCGATATGGAATAAAGATAAAGAGAAAATTATCCTTGACTCGCCTTAAATTCTTTATGTCATAATGTCGGAACGTCCATGTGAATCACCGTAATATAATCCCGGAAATTATATTACCCTGATTCTCATGTGCATTTAACATTACTTCATAAAGTCAAAGTGGCGCGTCAACAAAATTTATTAACGTAAGATCAAGATCGAATACGAGTTAGATATGATAGAAGAGTTCGAGTATAAATGCACAAATAGTCAAGTAATTCCTACTTCAGTCTATATGCCGGTTGTAGTCTAGATTCACCTATGTACCCTATGACTCGGGGTGGACACAGATGAACTCTAAATCCCTACAACCAAGGCTCTGATACCACTTGTAGCGACCCCGACAAATCGTCAAGTGACGGCGTCGGCTACGTGGGTCCCATTACCTGATTATAAGTCTTTAAGATAACGTTTGACCAAAAAATGTCGCCTTCATTTCAAAATAAAGATTGTTTCAAAGTTTACAAGAATTGTTCAACCAAAGTTAAGTTACAAGGTTATAAGTACAAATGAAATCTAGGCGACACGGTTTAAAGTAAAGTCAAAAGACGCTCCCTGAAAAGCATGTATACTCGACATCCAATGCAAGTATCAAATAATGAGCGGAAGCATGTATCACATATCGTGCAAGACCTGAGAAAAACATAGAAATCTGTCAACGAAAACGTTGGTGAAATCATAGGTTTAGCAAGTAAATTGTATTGAACCACAAGGTTCTTTAAGAATTGTTCAACCAGAATCGTTCACATTCCAAAATAGTATTTGTATCACGAGCACCCAATTATCAAGGCTTAACCGAATCTTCCCTCTGAATTTTGAATTTAGTGTTAGAACTTACACTATACATTGTTGAAATTATATTTCATTCACTAACGGTAGCGAACCGTCTGAATGAGGGTTTGTTAAACCCGTATGGCCACACAACATAATTACACGCTTACACTTACACCCTGCAAGTGGAACTAATGATAATTGGATTGAGGACTTTTGTTCAAACTCGTATGCATCTTTGTATTCGTATTTGTTCACAATGTAAAAGCATGAAAAGTAAATAAGTATGAAATGTATGTGTTTCTCAGCCCACGATGTAAAGAATAAAAGTGATTGAAAAAGTGGGACTATGATCTCACCTTGAGTGCAAGAGTTAATAAAGTACTTCGACAAGTAAACGCGTGCAAAGACAAAGCTAGTCTTGACCTAAACATATAGGTTATATCAATAACGGTAAACACAAAACGGTTAAAGATGTTCAATTAGTCCTATGGCTCGTTAAGACTCGATCATAATAGCATGTGAATCAAATTGTCATGTTTCATGCAAGGTACAAGTATAAAAACATGTTAGAACGATTACACAATTATTTGGTTAAGTTTGATTAAAAGTCAACTTGGTCGGGTCAAAGTCAACAGAAAAGTCAACGGGGTCGGGTTGGGTATCCGACAATTTTTCTAAGTTATATAATCATATATGAGCATGTTGGCCAAGTTTCATGTTAATCGGAGGTCCGTAGCATAGCAAACATTTTTATGTCAAATGACCAAAGTAAACAGCCCGTTTTAGTACAATGGGACGGCGTCCCAATTGGCTAGACGGCGTCCCGGATTTAAGATTGGGACGGCGTCCCGAGAAGCTAGACGGCGTCCCAGTTTTAAGTTTGGGACGGCGTCCCGAGGAGCTAGACGGCGTCCAGATCGTTTTCCAGGCCCTGTTTGCTGTATTTCCTAAGTGCACGAACCAAAACACAAACCAACACATTTCATGACCCGTAAACAATCAAGATATGTATCTTATATCATCGGAAAGCTCTTTCGACAAGGAACGCAACTAAGCACTTTTCATCAAGCAAAAACATCATATACTATAACCGAAATCCCGACAAGTGATCAATAGAGGTTTATTTTCAAGTTTCAAGTTTATCAATTGCAATTTAAGTTTCGGGAATCCAATTTATACATATGATATGCCGTTTTGAAGGTAATGAAACATGTAATACAACTAAACACTTATCAATAACATTAACAAGCATTCAACGCATCAAAAGTTCGTTTTAAGAGTTGTCAACCCTAACCAAAAGTTCACAAAATCAATAATCGCGTTTATGAAGTTTCTTTAATCAATCTATACATCAAAATGAAGCTAATGATACTAGTAACACTTTTAAAACATGCACATTAACAATCTAATAACATTTGATCATCCAAAATCAAGGATTTAGCAAGTAATTTTCATAATGAACTAGTTACACCAAAAACAACAAATCGAGCATACAAATTACATACACGACATCACAATGAGCCATAGACACTAATTAACATACTTTTAAGTCAAGAACACAAATTTAAAGAAAACTAGTGTTTTAGAAATGTTACCCAAACGAGATGAGGTTGGTACCAAAATGAAGAGGATGAAGAGAGGATCACGAATATGTAATTTGTTTTGTTGTAAGCCTCCTAGATCGAATTTAGATGATGAATGATTGAATTGGGTGTTTGTGTGTGTGTTCTTGCTAGAGAGAAAGAGAGAGAGAGGGAGATGGTTGAATGGTGGTGATTGGGGTGGACTAGGTGACCTAGTCAACTAGTTTGCCCCGTGTCAATTTTAGTCCCTCAAGTTTGTAGTCGGGTGCGGAAAATACCTAAACGGAATATTTTAAAACGCGTATTAAAATCCGATAACGAGAATATTTAGAATGTTAGCTAACGGAGGTTACGAATCTAGATACGAGGAATATTATCTAAAAAGAAAAAAAAGACGGCGTTAAAAATAATTTAACGGAAAAATGCGGGATGTTACACTTTTATAAACCAAGGCATTCTTGGAACGTTCTTCGAATGTCTTACAAACTGATCTCGCCTTAAATAGTTGTGCCGAGGAATTCTGACTGACTCTAGACAAGATTTCATCAATCATGTCTCCGGGTAGGTCTCTTAAAATATTGGGTTGTCTATCCATTTTGTGTTTTTATACTGTAAAATAGACAAGAGTTAGATTCATAAAAAAAATACTTATTAATACAAGCAATTTTTACATATATCATAAAGCATAAGCACACTATATTACATATATTACACCACACGAATATAACTATCTTATTCCGACTCGCTCGTTTCTTCTTGTTCGGTTTTGGTTCGTTTTGCCAAGTTTCTAGGGATATATGATGTTCCCCTAATACGAGCCGTCGTTATCCACATTGGTTTAGAAAAACCTGGTGGTTTAGAGGTTCCCGGGTCATTGTTACAACTTAAGGACTTCGGGGGTTGACGATACATATAAAGTTCATCGGGGTTGGAATTAGATTTCTCTATTTTTATGCCCTTTCCCTTATTATTTTCTTTTGCCTTTTTAAATTCAGTTGGGGTAATTTCTATAACATCATCGGAATTCTCGTCGGAATCCGATTCATCGGAGAATTGGTAATCCTCCCAATATTTTGCTTCCTTGGCGGAAACACCATTGACCATAATTAACCTTGGTCGGTTGGTTGAGGATTCTCTTTTACATAACCGTTTTATTATTTCCCCCACCGGTTCTATTTCTTCTTCCGGTTCCGATTCTTCTTCCGGTTCCGATTCTTCTTCCGGTTCCGACTCTTCTTCCTGTTCCTCTTCGGGAACTTGTGAATCAGTCCACGAATCATTCCAATTTACATTTGACTCTTCATTATTATTAGGTGAGTCAATGGGACTTGTTCTAGAGGTAGACATCTATCACATAATATCAAACACGATAAGAGATTAATATATCATATAATATTCATATGTTAAAAATATATAGTTTCCAACAAAAATGTTAAGCAATCATTTTTAAAGAAAACACGGTCGAAGTCCAGACTCACTAATGCATCCTAACAAACTCGATAAGACACACTAATGCAAATTTTCTGGTTCTCTAAGACCAACACTCTGATACCAACTGAAATGTCCCGTTCTTATTGATTAAAAACGTTCCATATTAATTGATTTCGTTGCGAGGTTTTGACCTCTATATGAGACGTTTTTCAAAGACTGCATTCATTTTTAAAACAAACCATAACCTTTATTTCATAAATAAAGGTTTAAAAAGCTTTACGTAGATTATCAAATAATGATAATCTAAAATATCTTGTTTACACACGACCATTACATAATGGTTTACAATACAAATATGTTACATCGAAATCAGTTTCTTGAATGCAGTTTTTACACAATATCATACAAACATGGACCCCAAATCTTGTCCTTATTTTAGTATGCAACATCGGAAGCTCTTAATATTCACCTGAGAATAAACATGCTTTAAACGTCAACAAAAATGTTGGTGAGTTATAGGTTTAACCTATATATATCAAATCGTAACAATAGACCACAAGATTTCATATTTCAATACACGTCCCATACATAGAGATAAAAATCATTCATATGGTGAACACCTGGTAACCGACATTAACAAGATGCATATATAAGAATATCCCCATCATTCCGGGACACCCTTCGGATATGATATAAATTTCGAAGTACTAAAGCATCCGGTACTTTGGATGGGGTTTGTTAGGCCCAATAGATCTATCTTTAGGATTCGCGTCAATTAGGGTGTCTGTTCCCTAATTCTTAGATTACCAGACTTAATAAAAAGGGGCATATTCGATTTCGATAATTCAACCATAGAATGTAGTTTCACGTACTTGTGTCTATTTTGTAAATCATTTATAAAACCTGCATGTATTCTCATCCCAAAAATATTAGATTTTAAAAGTGGGACTATAACTCACTTTCACAGATTTTTACTTCGTCGGGAAGTAAGACTTGGCCACTGGTTGATTCACGAACCTATAATAATATATACATATATATCAAAGTATGTTCAAAATATATTTACAACACTTTTAATATATTTTGATGTTTTAAGTTTATTAAGTCAGCTGTCCTCGTTAGTAACCTACAACTAGTTGTCCACAGTTAGATGTACAGAAATAAATCGATAAATATTATCTTGAATCAATCCACAACCCAGTGTATACGTATCTCAGTATTGATCACAACTCAAACTATATATATTTTGGAATCAACCTCAACCCTGAATAGCTAACTCCAACATTCACATATAGAGTGTCTATGGTTGTTCCGAAATATATATAGATGTGTCGACATGATAGGTCGAAACATTGTATATGTGTCTATGGTATCTCAAGATTACATAATATACAATACAAGTTGATTAAGTTATGGTTGGAATAGATTTGTTACCAATTTTCACGTAGCTAAAATGAGAAAAATTATCCAATCTTGTTTTACCCATAACTTCTTCATTTTAAATCCGTTTTGAGTGAATCAAATTGCTATGGTTTCATATTGAACTCTATTTTATGAATCTAAACAGAAAAAGTATAGGTTTATAGTCGGAAAAATAAGTTACAAGTCGTTTTTGTAAAGGTAGTCATTTCAGTCGAAAGAACGACGTCTAGATGACCATTTTAGAAAACATACTTCCACTTTGAGTTTAACCATAATTTTTGGATATAGTTTCATGTTCATAATAAAAATCATTTTCTCAGAATAACAACTTTTAAATCAAAGTTTATCATAGTTTTTAATTAACTAACCCAAAACAGCCCGCGGTGTTACTACAACGGCGTAAATCCGGTTTTACGGTGTTTTTCGTGTTTCCAGGTTTTAAATCATTAAGTTAGTATATCATATAGATATAGAACATGTGTTTACTTGATTTTAAAAGTCAAGTTAGAAGGATTAACTTTTGTTTGCGAACAAGTTTAGAATTAACTAAACTATGTTCTAGTGATTACAAGTTTAAACCTTCGAATAAGATAGCTTTATATGTAGGAATCGAATGATGTTATGAACATCATTACTACCTTAAGTTCCTTGGATAAACCTACTGGAAAAGAGAAAAATGGATCTAGCTTCAACGGATCCTTGGATGGCTCGAAGTTCTTGAAGCAGAATCATGACACGAAAACAAGTTCAAGTAAGATTATCACTTGAAATAAGATTGTTATAGTTATAGAAATTGAATCAAAGTTTGAATATGATTATTACCTTGTATTAGAATGATAACCTACTATAAGAAACAAAGATTTCTTGAGGTTGGATGATCACCTTACAAGATTGGAAGTGAGCTAGCAAACTTGAAAGTATTCTTGATTTTATGTAACTAGAACTTGTAGAATTTATGAAGAACACTTAGAACTTGAAGATAGAACTTGAGAGAGATCAATTAGATGAAGAAAATTGAAGAATGAAAGTGTTTTTAGGTGTTTTTGGTCGTTGGTGTATGGATTAGATATAAAGGATATGTAATTTTGTTTTCATGTAAATAAGTCATGAATGATTACTCATATTTTTGTAATTTTATGAGATATTTCATGCTAGTTGCCAAATTATGGTTCCTACATGTGTTAGGTGACTCACATGGGCTGCTAAGAGCTGATCATTGGAGTGTATATACCAATAGTACATACATCTAAAAGCTGTGTATTGTACGAGTACGAATACAAGTGCATACGAGTAGAATTGTTGATGAAACTGAACGAGGATGTAATTGTAAGCATTTTTGTTAAGTAGAAGTATTTTGATAAGTGTATTGAAGTCTTCCAAAAGTGTATAAATACATATTAAAACACTACATGTATATACATTTTAACTGAGTCGTTAAGTCATCGTTAGTCGTTACATGTAAGTGTTGTTTTGAAACCTTTAGGTTAACGATCTTGTTAAATGTTGTTAACCCAATGTTTATAATATCAAATGAGATTTTAAATTATTATATTATCATGATATTATCATGTATGAATATCTCTTAATATGATATATATACATTAAATGTCTTTACAACGATAATCGTTACATATATGTCTCGTTTAAAAATCATTAAGTTAGTAGTCTTGTTTTTACATATGTAGTTCATTGTTAATATACTTAATGATATGTTTACTTATCATAGTATCATGTTAACTATATATATATCCATATATATGTCATCATATAGTTTTTACAAGTTTTAACGTTCGTGAATCACCGGTCAACTTGGGTGGTCAATTGTCGATATGAAACATATTTCAATTAATCAAGTCTTAACAAGTTTGATTGCTTAACATGTTGGAAACATTTAATCATGTAAATATCAATCTCAATTAATATATATAAACATGGAAAAGTTCGGGTCACTACAGGCGCAACAAGGAGTTTTAAAAGAGGAAAATTTAAAGGATGAAATACCCAAAGGATCGGAGAAGCATCTTGATATTCGAGAAGACGGAACCCGGTATAGGGCTGAAAGAATTTGGGTACCAAAATTTGGAGATATGAGAGAAATGGTACTTAGAGAAGCTCATAAAGCCATATACTCAATGCACCCTGGAACGAGGAAGATGTACAAAGATCTCAAGAAACATTTTTGGTGGGCGGGTATGAAAGCCGATGTTGCTAAATACGTAGGAGAATGTTTGACGTGTTCCAAGGTCAAAGCGGAGCATCAGAAACCATCAGGTGTACTTCAATAACCCGAAATCCCGGAATGGAAATGGGAAAACATTACCATGGATTTCATCACTAAATTGCCAAGGACTGCCAGTGGTTTTGATACTATTTGGGTAATAGTTGATCGTCTCACCAAATCAGCACACTTCCTGCCAATAAGAGAAGATGACAAGATGGAGAAGTTAACACGATTGTATTTGAAGGAAGTCGTCTCCAGACATGGAATACCAATCTCTATTATCTCTTGTAACATCCCAGGTAAACGTTCCCCGTACCATGATATTGTCCGCTTTACCAGTAGGCGCACGGATTTTTCTTGGCAACCACACACGACGAGCACTTTCCCAGGAGGTCACCCATCCTGGTAGTGCTCTCGCCTTAGCACGCTTAACTGCAGAGTTCTCATGAGATCTGCTGCGCTTGTGGTCCCAAAACGCGTCATGCTAGGAAAGGTCTCCACACCCTTATAAGGCATGCTTCGTTCCCCTCTCCAACCGATGTGGGACGGATGTAACACGGATGTTACAATCCTCCCCCCTAATGGGACACAGCGTCCTCGCTGTGCACGTTTGGTCCGGGGCCTGGCTCTGATACCATCTGTAACATCCCAGGTAAACGTTCCCCGTAGCATGATATTGTCCGCTTTGCCAGTAGGCGCACGGATTTTTCTTGGCAACCACACACGACGAGCACTTTCCCAGGAGGTCACCCATCCTGGTAGTGCTCTCGCCTTAGCACGCTTAACTGCAGAGTTCTCATGAGATCTACTGCGCTTGTGGTCCCAAAACGCGTCATGCTAGGAAAGGTCTCCATACCCTTATAAGGCATGCTTCGTTCCCCTCTCCAACCGATGTGGGACGGATGTAACACGGATGTTACATCTCTGATAAGGATGGCAGATTTATTTCAAGATTCTGGCAGACATTACAGCAAGCATTAAGAACTCGTCTAGACATGAGTACTGCCTATCATCCACAAACTGATGGGCAGAGCGAAAGGACTATACAAACGCTTGAAGACATGCTACGAGCATGTGTTATTGATTTCGGAAACAGTTGGGATCGACATCTACCGTTAGCAGAATTTTCCTACAACAACAACTACCATTCAAGCATTGAGATGGCACCGTTTGAAGCACTTTATGGTAGAAAGTGCAGGTCTCCGATTTGTTGAAGTGAAGTGGGGGATAGACAGATTACGGGTCCGGAGATAATACAAGAAACTACCGAGAAGATCATCCAAATTCAACAACGATTGAAAACCGCCCAAAGTCGACAAAAGAGCTACGCTAACATTAAAAGAAAAGATATAGAATTTGAAATTGGAGAGATGGTCATGCTTAAAGTTGCACCTTGGAATGGCGTTGTTCGATTTGGTAAACGAGGGAAATTAAACCCAAGGTATATTGGACCATTCAAGGTTATTGATCGCGTCGAACCAGTAGCTTACCGACTTGAGTTACCTCAACAACTCGCGGCTGTACATAATACTTTCCACGTCTCAAATTTGAAGAAATGTTTTGCTAAAGAAGATCTCACTATTCCATTAGACGAAATCCAAATCAATGAAAAACTTCAATTTATCGAAGAACCCGTCGAAATAATGGATCGTGAGGTTAAAAGACTTAGGCAAAACAAAATACCAATTATTAAGGTTCGATGGAATGCTCATAGAGGACCCGAGTTCACCTGAGAACGAGAAGATCAGATGATAAAGAAATACCCGCACTTATTTCCAGAAGATACGACAACACCTCCAACTGCTTAAAATTTCGGGACGAAATTTATTTAACGGGTAGGTACTGTAGTGACCCGAACTTTTCCATGTTTATATATATTAAATGAAATTGTTATTTACATGATTAAGTGTTTCCAACATGTTAAGCAATGAAACTTGTTAAGACTTGATTAATTCAAATAGGTTTCATATAGACAATTGACCACTCAAGTTGACCGGTAATTCACGAACGTTAAAACTTGTAAAAACTATATGATGACATATATATGATTATATATATAGTTAACATGATATTATGATAAGTAAGTATCTCATTAGGCATTTTAACAATGTGTTATATACATAAAATTGAGTTTATTGAATTAAGAAACTCGAAACGATATATATAACGATTATCGTTATAACAATGTCTTACTAAATACATATGAATCATATTAAGATATTGATACACTATGTTTAATCATGATAAATTATAAGTAAACATTTCATTAAGTGTATTAACAATGAACTACATATGTAAAAACAAGACTACTAACTTAATGATTTCAAAACGAGACATATATGTAACGATTATCGTTGTAACAACATTTAACTGTATATATATCATACTAAGATATATTAATATATCATAATATCATGATAATGTAATAATTTAACATCTCTTTATATATAATAAACAATGGGTTAACAACCTTTAACAAGATCGTTAACCTAAAGGTTTCAAAACAACATTTACATGTAATGACTAACGATGACTTAACGACTCAGTTAAAATGTATATACATGTAGTGTTTTAATATGTATTCATACACTTTTAAAATACTTCAAGACACTTATCAAAATACTTCTACTTAACAAAAATGCTTATAATTACATCCTCGTTCAGTTTCATCAACAATTCTACTTGTATGCACACGTATTCGTACTCGTACAATACACAGCTTTTAGATGTATGTACTATTGGTATATACACTCCAATGATCAGCTCTTAGCAGCCCATATGAGTCACCTAACACATGTGGGAACCATCATTTGACAACTAGCATGAAATATCTCATAAAATTACAAAAATATTAGTAATTATTCATGACTTATTTACATGTAAACAAAATTACATATCCTTTATATCTAATCCATATACCAATGACCAAAAACACCTACAAACACTTTCATTCTTCAATTTTCTTCATCTAATTAATCTCTCTCAAGTTCTATCTTCAAGTTCTAAGTGTTCTTCATAAATTCTATAAGTTCTAGTTTCATAAAATCAAGAATACTTCCAAGTTTGCTAGCTTACTTCCAAACTTGTAAAGTGATCATCCAACCTCAAGAAATCATTATTATTTACAGTAAGATATCTTTCTAATACAAGGTAATACTCATATTCCAACTTTTATTCAATTTCTATAACTATAACAATCTTATTTCGAGTGGAAATCTTACTTGAACTTGTTTTCGTGTCATGATTCTGCTTCAAGAACTTTCAAGCCATCCAAGGATCATTTGAAGCTAGATCTATTTTTCTCATTTCCAGTAGGTTTATCCACAAAACCTGATATAGTAATGATGTTCATAACATCATTCGATTCATATATATAAGACTACCTTATTCGAAGGTTTAAACTTGAAATCACTAGAACATAGTTTAGTTAATTCTAAACTTGTTCGCAAATAAAAGTTAATCCTTCTAAGTTTACTTTTAAAATCAACTAAACACATGTTATATATCTATATGATATGCTAACTTAATGATTTAAAACCTGGAAACACGAAAAACATCGTAAAATCGGACATACGCCGTCGTAGTAACACCGCGGGCTGTTTTGGGTTTGATAATTAAAAACTATGATAAACTTTGATTTAAAAGTTGTTCTTCTGGGAAAATGATTTTTCTATGAACATGAAACTATATCCAAAAATCATGGTTAAACTCAAAGTGGAAGTATGTTTTTCAAAATGGTCATCAAGACATCGTACTTTCGACTGAAATGACTACCTCTTACAAAAATGACTTGTAACTTATATTTTCGACTATAAACCTATACTTTTTCTGTTTAGATTCATAAAATAGAGTTCAATATGAAGCCATAGCAATTTGATTCACTCAAAACGGATTTAAAATGAAGAAGTTATGGGTAAAACAAGATTGAATATTTTTTTATTGTTGTAGCTACGGGAAATATTGTAACAATTCTATACAAATCATATCCTAGCTAACTTATATTGTATTATACATGTATTCTAATATATTATGTAATCTTGGGATACCATAGACACGTATGCAAATGTTTTGACATATCATATCGACCCATCTATATATATTATTTGGAACAACCATAGACACTCTATATGCAGTAATGTTGGAGTTAGCTATACAGGGTTGATATTGATTCTAAAAATATATATACTTTGAGTTGTGATCTAGCCTGAGACGTGTATACACTGAGTCGTGGATTGGGTCAAGATAATATATATCAATTTATTTCTGTACATCTAACTATGGACAACTAGTTGTAGGTTACTAACGAGGACAGCTGACTGAAAATATTTAAAACATTAAAACGTATTAAAAATGTTGTAAATATATTTTGAACATACTTTGATATATATGTACATATTTGTTATAGGTTCGTGAATCGACCAGTGGCCAAGTCTTACTTCCCGACGAAGTAAAAAATCTGTGAAAGTGAGTTATAGTCCCACTTTTAAAATCTAATATTTTTGAGATGAGAATACATGCAGCTTTATAAATGTTTTACAAAATAGACACAAGTACATGAAATTACTTTCTATGGTTGAATGATCGAAGCCAAATATGCCCCTTTTGCTTGGTAGCCTAAGAATTAGGGAACATCACTAATTTTGAGAATTAGTGCACGCCTAATTGACACGAATCCTAAAGATAGATCTATTGGGCCTAACGAACCCCATCCAAAGTACCGGATGCTTTAGTACTTCGAGTTTTATATCATGTCCGATGGATGTCCCGGAATGATGGGGATATTCTTATATGCATCTTGTTAATGTCGGTTACCAGGTGTTCACCATATGAATGATTTTTATCTCTATGTCTGGGATGTATATTGAAATATGAAATCTTGTGGTCTATTATTATGATTTGATAAATATATAGGTTAAACCTATAACTCACCAACATTTTTATTGACGTTTAAAGCATGTTTATTCTCAGGTGATTATTAAGATCTTCCGCTGTTCCATGCTAATATATGGACAAGATTTGGAGTCAGCATGCTTGTATAATATTGTTTAAAACTGCATTCGAAATTTACTTTGTTGTAACATATTAATATTGTAAACCAATATGTATTGGTAGTGTGTAAGTGTGATATTTTTTAGATTATCATTTCTGATAATCTAGGTGGTGTCCTTTTAACCTTGTCGATAAAATAAAGGTTATGGTTTGTTTTTAAAAAACGAATGCAGTCTTTGAAAAACGTCTCATATAGAGGTCAAAACCTCGCAACGAAATCAATTAATATGGAACGTTTATAATCAATATGAACGGGACATTTCATAAAAGAAGGTAACTTTTGTTAAATCGGGGATTTCACCAAAGTTGAAGAAATTGGAGCTAGTTCATACGGACATTTTTGGGCCAACGAATGTAGAATCACATTGAGGTTCTCATTATTATGTCACCTTCATTGACTACGCCACTCGAAAGGTATGGGTTTACTTTCTTAAAACTAAATCCAAAGTTTTTGGTACTTTTGTGAAGTGGAAAGCTATGGTTGAGAATGAGACCAAATTAAAGGTCAAGTGCTTAAGGTCAGACAATGGAGGAGAATATGGTAGTCTTGAGTTTAAAGACCATTGTGCAAAGTTCGGTATTAGAATATTGAAAATGGTACCAGAGGCACCGCAACACAACGGGGTCGCTGAACGTATGAATCGTACGTTGAATGAAAGGGCTAGGAGTATGAGACTACATGCCAGTTTGCCTAAGATGTTTTGGGCGGATACGGTTAATACGGCGGCTTATTTGATTAATAGGGGACCCTCAACACCATTGGATTTCCGAATTCTCGATAAAGAATGGTTAGGTAAAAAGGTTAGTTATGATCATCTTAGAATCTTTGGGTGTAATGTTTATGTGAAGACCAAAGATATTGATAAAGATAAACTTGAAGCTAAGTCAAAGAAGGGTACGTTCATTGGTTACGGTTCGGATGTGATATGATGAGTTGCTATTTTCTATTACTTGCCTATTATATGAGCTTTTTGGAAATGTTAATCAATAAGCAGCTGAATCCTCTATTAATTTTTTGCCTTTAAGAGTTTGAGTCGAGCTAAAAAAAGGACCCATTGTACATCGAACATTCGGTGCATACGGTAATTGATTGTTCTTGCGGAATTCACAACTAAGTTTTCACTCAATTACAATTTTCTCATTAAAACACGTATTGTTACGGAGTATTATATTAATTGGCACACATTTGATTTTATATAATATTCATGTGACAACCATTACCACAGTTTATATATATATATAAAATTGGCACACATTTGATTTTATATAATATTCACATTTTGTTTTAATAACATTTAACAAACTCATAATTTCACGGGTCTTTTAACTAGCATATATATATATATATATATATATATATATATATATATATATATATATATATATATATATATATATATATATATATATATATATATATATATATATATACTCACACATCAACCACATTATACATAGATAGATATTTAGTTACCTTACATAAAATATATTATTTTTATTTAAATTTCTGGAAAGTGTAAGCGTATCTCCACGTTTTTAGTAATTATTTAGTGTGTAATTTTTATAAATTTATGGATTTTGACACAGATTCAATTTTTTAATATATTGTAATTGTATGCAATATACCAAGTCCAACAATCTAAATAACTGTTACCAGTGTTGCAAAAGTCAGCCGAGTCGGCCGACGCGTCGTTTTTTAGGCATGATCGACGTGTCGTTGCTAAAAAGTCGGTCAAAGGTAAAAAGTCGGTCAAAGTCGGAAAAAGTCGGTCTAATTCGGAAAAAGTCGTTCAAAGTCGGTCAAAGTCGGTCAAATTTTTTTATTTTTTTTTGTAATATTGTTAATAATTGTTCATTGTTCATGTTTATTGTAAATATAGTTTATATTTAAATATTTGATCTATATAATATTATATATAAATATATATATATATATATATATATATATATATATATATATATATATATATATATATATATATATATATATATATATATAATAAAACTATTTTAAAAAGTACACGTTAGTCAATGCCCCGTTGTGTCGCTGTTGCGTCACCGTTGCGTCCGACGCGTCGTTTTTTAGGCATGACCGATGCGTCCCCGACTCGCGTCTTTTACAACCTTGACTGTTACAATATAAATATGATTTTGTTACAATAAAAAAATATAGACGTTAAGTAACTAATACAGTCCAAAATCACTTTTAAAATTTGTCAACACTACTGACTCTTAAAGTAAAAGAAACTTTTACATTTTTGCTGCGGGATAGTTTTTGGGGATGAGGAACCCTAGCGTAATACTGATTTTTTTGCGACTGGAAAGAAATCGACCCTCTCTTATTATATATACGGTATATATATAATTCAAATCTATACATACATACATCTATATCTATACTTATATAATTATTGAATTAATTTAATTTAATTAGAAAATTACACATAAGCAAATACCTTTTTGTTTTAAATGATAATTGATAACCAAATCGAAAATTTAAAGGGATTGGAGAGATAAATGGGTATTAGAATTAGATTAGACATATGGTTCCTCACCAACCATTCCACTTTTAAAACGCCTACCAAAAAGTCAAAACTCCCTATTTATACTCTTTATTGTTTATCAAAAAAGTCAAAACTCCCTATTTATGCTCTTTATTGTTTATCAAACTAAAGATTGAATTCTGTATCGCGAATATTTAGTGTTGGTTACAGATGGGTTAGGAAGTAATTCTGATAAGTTGCTTATATCAGAGTATGAAGTCAGCTTACTCGCCCTCCCAAATAGCATGAAAAGAGAAAACCTTCTACCTTAAATTAAAAATCGAATATATTTCTTAATGTGTAATGTTGTTTGAAAAAAAATATGTGATAAAATGAAAGTTTTAACGAAGTATCAATAACGGAATTCATTACTTTATTTACTCCAAAATCATTATTTGTAATTTTGATAGAAAGGTAAGACTTTAACTAAGGAGTTTTAAAAATTGAATTGACAAATTCGTGCTTCCTCTGTCGTGTCATGTTTGACTTTTCAATATTTCACTTTTAAATTTTTGTCTTCAAATATTTTTATTTGTGTTATGTAATATTTTATGAAACTTATATGAATGGACTCGGTTTTAAAATGTGCTTTCATTTTAATTGATATTTTTATTTGTGTTATGTAATATTTTATGAAACTTATATGAATGGACTCGGTTTTAAAATGTGCTTTCATTTTAATTGATATAAGTATAATCAAATATTATATAACAAAAACAAAAATATTGGAAATCAAAATTATGAAAGTAAGACCTTGAAAAATCAAACAGAACACTTATTATTGAGGAGAAAATATTAAAAAGAACCAATTGTGAAATTGAAAGTTGTGTGTGGTCTAGATGTAACGATGTGAAAAATTCTCTCCGATGGTGATTCGTTCCCCCATTCCCTCCCATACCCACTTCGCCGTTCACCCCAATCGCCGCCGGGCGTTTTCATAATCGTAATCACCTAAATCAATCCGCCTACACTAATCACCACGATCAACACATAACACACAATAATCAAACCTTCGTTGATGCAGACGGCTGGACCTTGGTTCAGCGTAGAAGAAAAATCAATCATGTCTCCGATCAATATCATAAACATGCTCGTGCCCTGATACACCGATATGGTAAACCTAATTACCGTTAACAATGGATTCCGTCTAAACCCAAAACACATGAAAACCCTAACCCTAATAACCAAGAGAAACCTAAAGACAAAAACCCTTCGACTACAGACACTAAATCTAAATCTTTCGCTACTTATCCTAACAACATTCCGATTAACTCTAAACTCCCACAACACCAACAGAATAACCACTCTTATGGGAATCTACCTAAAATCATATCCATCATGGTTTTTGGATTATCGAATTCCTGGACAAAAGACGATCTCAGAGGCTTCCTTAGTCTATTCGGTAAGATCCACGATATCTTCATCCCTATGTTTAAACGACTTAAGATTGGTATTTGAAAATGTCATAGACCTTGAATTCCTACTTAAACGCCTAATTTCAATCTACATGTGTGATGGTTGGTTTCGTGCGTTTAAAGAACGTGATCATAATAACCGTAATCATAATAGTCGTGTTCAAGAGTCCCTATATGGTCAGAATGTGCACGCTAAGTTCCCTACGAAACATACCATTCACAATGACGGCCTGAGGGACGAGAGGTCTTTTAACAATGTGGTTGGAAACACCCCTTCCCCAAGAGACGTTAAGAAAGATTTTGAAAGTATTGATTGGTTCAATAGATGGGACTGTGATGGTAAGTTCAGGGAGATTTCGGTTGGTGAAAACGATATTGACATGGACTTACTAAACAAAGCTATCATTAGCACCGTCCTAAAACTCGAATATCTTGCACACATTTTATTCTTATGCGAGATGGAAAGTTTAACAAATGTGGAAGTCAAATATCTTGGGGGTATGGAAATTATGATAATCTTTGATTAGGAAGAGCAAGCTTCTCAAATTATTAATGCTAAAAACCATTGCGTCCACAAATGGATGACCGACATACGTAAAAGGGATGAGTGGCATATGTATCAAGTGTGACGACCCGAAAATTTCTGATCAAATTTAAACTTAATCTTTATATGATATAATGTTTTCGACAGGATAAGCAAAGTCTGTAATATTGAGTCTAAAAAGTTTTGGAATTATATTCATGTAATCAATTATCCTTTGACCGTGCTCGACGATTCACGAACATTTATGTGTATAGATATGCATATATAATATTATATTAATTGAAAACGTTAACAAAGTATTAGATGTACAATACTTTACATGAATATAATTCTCTCGATGTAAGTTTATTATATTTATCAACGAGATTAAAAGATAATATCAAATGATTAAATTACCAGATACATTGTGATATGATTACGGGTCTCTGTTGAGAGGTCCACTGTGATTTAAGAGATCATTTCATTTGTAACGGTATTTAGAATAATTGGTAAAGTGATTTACAAGTAAGAACAAATGTGTCAATTAACGAAGGTTAGACAAAAGTTAGTGGAGAATTGGATTTCATAATATTCAATTTATTTAGTTTCAAACGTGCGAAAACATTTTTCGATTCAATAGAATTTGGTTATTAAAATGTTTTGTTTAAATAACATAATTTGAATATTGATGTGTGAAATCTAGTATATAATTGATCTCTGGAAAATGCCGGTTTAAAGATTACTACACACTAACGGGCAGTGTACCCGATCGTGCAATAGTATAAAGTCGGTAATTCTGAAATCGTTCCAAGGACAGTTTAACGTGAGAATTAAGATTGCAACTAATGAAAATAAACTAAGTTAATCTATGAAAATTGAAAGTACGAGATAATTTGTTTTGTGGCTATTTAACGATTAGCCAAATCAAGGATAGATTAAAAGTAAAAGACAATATTTTTGTGTTTTAAAATTTATAGAAAATAAATGCAGACTCAACGAAAAGTAAAGATATTTGAATTCAATAGATAAAAGAATGTTCGCCTAGATCTCCTATTCGTAGTGTCGGATGATTTGTTATTAAGCACTAGTTCAATTTATCAATACATGCAATTACAGAGTCGGTTTACCCAGAGTTCTCTTTTAGCAAACACGTCAAACTAGGATTTATTGGCTTAGAGTTCCCTTTCACCAAAGACCTCTTTCGTTTGTGACTTAGTAATTAACTAATTATAAGATTAAGATTCAATTGGTTACGCGTTCGCTCCACACAATTCACTCCTATTTTGTTCAATCTATGTTACCCGGTTTACTCCCTTGGTCCAGTAAGCACCCAATTGGTTAAGACAAAGCAATTGGAAACTAATGCACTAAATTGGAACAGGGTTCCCTTTTGTTCAAACAAGTACATTAATCAACCTAGTAACAATAATCAACACCCACAAGAATGGTTCTTAATCAAAACTCATAATTATCATGCATTAATCAAATTAAACATTAAAGTATCATCCAAACACATACGAATATTCAATCTAGACAAACATTAAAGTGCTTAGCCAACAATCATGGCTAAAACCAAAATCACAAATAAACAATTAAGAGTATTCATTATGATGATAAGAATTAAACCTAATGAAAATTGTGTTCTTGAATGATAAACGGATCGAGACGCGTTTTTGGAATGATTGAGTTGTTAGAATGATCTTGGGATTCCCCAAAAATCACCCTTTTTCGTCAAAAAGCTGCTGGAATTCGTCTGGATGCAATAATGATTATTTAGGTAAAAATTCGGGCTTTAAATAGTAAAATTCTGAAGCCAACAGGAAGTGGAGCGGCGCTCCATATGTTGAGCGGCGCTCCATTAGGCTAAAACTTGATCTGTTAAATTCCAAAACCCCTCGAACTGATTTTCCTGCCTACTGGAGCGGCGCTCCATGTTTTTGTGCGGCGCTCCAGGCCCTTTTTGCTGAATCCAAAGCTAAAAACTCATTAAATTCAATCAAACTCGAATCGAACCAATCTTTCACTCGTTTCTATAGAAAATCACTAAAACCATCAAATAACTTCAAATTTCATCTTCTTGGTCGTAGAACTCGAACTTTCATAACACTTATCGAAATAACACCAAACCGTATCCAAAAGGACCAAAATGTGCTCGATATCGCTAAGGAAAACGTGTAATAAATATGCGATATCAAACAACCCCACACTAGAGTTTTGCTTGTCCTCAAGCAATTGAACTCGATAATAATCTTCTACCATATGATAACTTCTTCAACATGTATGTAGAACCAAACGAACAACCAACAAACCATCATCTAGCATGGGAACAATTTGGAGTAAATACCAACCATACCTCCCACTTGCATTCCCCCGAAATTAACTTCCCAATCCTCAAGCAATTAAATATGAACAAAGTAGCTAAATATAGTCTTGAATAGCGTACCAAAGAAAATGAGGCAAAGAATCTCGAACCATAATGTAAATCTTCAAAGGAACCGGGAATCAAGTGGGAGCCAAACACCAAAGATATGGCAATCGAACGCATGTGCCAAAAAGAACGCACGGGCTACCCCAAAATTGGTCAAGCCAATGCCTCCCACAGTACCTAACATCGTGAGATGTCGGTAAGAAAATAATGTGCTTAGGAGGATACACATTACGTCCAGATATCATCGATAAATCATGAGGTAATCATCTAATCCGTTAAGTCAATCATAAAGATTGAGGTTCATCAGTCTTAAAAGTTGATATCTTACCTTTCCGGAGGTTATCCAACTGGGGATCCGATCAATCACAGATTCGTGTGTCATGATGAGCTCCCCATTTGACGAGACAGATCTCCCTTATCGAGATAAGTCTGACTACCAGTTTCCCTGTTTGATGTTGAGGCCTGGTAGATTTCCAGTTGATTTTAGCAATAAATTTTCAAGACTTTTCGTCACCCTACAACTGGTCTGGACTACAACTTCTGAAATAAATCAGCAAGTGTGTCGATTTGGAGACTTTACTCATCGGGTTATATAAAGTGGTCGGGTGCAACATTGTCCTTGTTAAGAGAAACAATGAGGATCGCCCTATTAAAGTTTTTGATCTAGAGCATTGCCCGGTTTTAACCACACGATACAATCACCGTTCATACGATTGACACCCGCCTTGGTGCAAGTGACCTACGATTGAATTCTTAAAGAATTCGTAGGATTTCACATTCAATGGTAATGAACGTGGTTGGAATTAATTCCAAGTTGCCTACTTCCCACATGACAAGCTTTTCTGCTTGTTTTAAGAAAGGTAAGAAGTAGATACTACCCTTCCGATAAATCCCAAAAACCTTTGGGTGCCATAGCTTTTGGCTATGGGTTGTGTTGTCTAAGCAAAGACAAGCACGTAGCTATTGTTCCTAAAAAGGACAACACTGGTGAAGCTCAAGGCTCCTCTTCCCACAGTATCACACCATTAGATAATGTAATAATAAAATGGTATAGTTTCGGAAGTCTGTTATACCAAGTAACCAAAAGTTTTTGATCTGGCACATGATTCGGTCACAATCACGCTATGCAATCACCACTCTCTCACGGTTTGCACCCGTTTTGGTACAGGTGACCTACTATCGAGTTCTCCGAACTCGTAGGATTTCATGTCCAAGAAAATAAACATGTGGAACAATTTTGGCTTCTTTGAAATCACGAAATATGCCATAAAATACCAAGCCTAATCAAAACCAATTTTCATAACAAAAGTTTTGGTCGAATTTTCAATTGTTTTTCTATTTTTTTTATTTTTCCCCTAATTTTTTAATTTTTTTTTACGACCAAAACCCGTGAAACGTCAAGTCTTTTTAGATTAAAACTACAATGATGATGATTCCATTAACAACCAACCCGAGAGATTTTACATCCCCACCCAACACTTGAGATCAAGTAATGTCCCCATCACTTGAGATCAAAAATAGATAAAAATCGAAAGGGTTATGTGATAAAGAAAATATAAAAACTTATCGAGCTTAATCACTGATCGCGGAATGCCAGTGATAGATGGCGCTGAACTGACTGCCAGCATAAGAACATCGTCCATTCCTGATCATCACACCAATATCATCAATCATGTAGTTTTGCTGAACTTAATGCCAGACTTGAAAAATCGTTTCACCAACAAACCTAAGAAAATAAAAACAAACGAACTACATAACAGGACAAGGTGGCACCACACGATGCCTAAACGCCTTGCCCCCAAAATAAGTTTCAAAGTACATAAGCAGAATACATAATTATCCAAGTACAGACCAAAGGAAAGGAAATAGTTTTAAACAAATTACAACAATAACATGCGCAACGAAAAATCATTCCCTCGGCCACAAATATCGGAAGGGGTCCCAATCCACACCATAAGTGTCCTGGCAAGCCTGGTACGGGTCATACAATGGATTCGGCCTCGGGGGAGTAACGGCTGTATAGTCAGGAATGGTAATCCGCGTCGGAATGTAAGCTTCCGGAATCTGATGCATCTGTCTCTGAATTTTCCTCTGATGCATCTCCCACTGGTTGTGAGCCCGAATTCCCCTCACATCATACTCGACCCTATCAACTCGCTCACCTAAACGGCCAACCTCCGTTCCGAACTGCCCTAACGCTGTGTTAATCACACCATAACTATTCTGGTGCCAAACCCTCATATCCTCATTATGTCTGCGTTGCTCCTCCAACATCCTCTGGTTATGCTCAACCTGAGCATTATACGCCGACCGACTATCCCAATACTCCAAATGCATCCCATCTACACTGTTAACCAGAGAATCCCAACTTTCTTCACTCAGTGCCCAAGTACCCGGTACGTTTGCACTCGAATGCCTGCTTCATAAATGGATCGACGACCACCATGCCCGCGATCACGTCCAGCACCATCTCCTGGTTGTTGTTGTTCATCCTCCCATAAAACCCAACCTGTTGGACCTCTCCTGATAAATTCGGCTTTTGAGAAAAATAGAATATTAGTGGGCATCGCCTCAACCCCCAACATATCACACATATTAGTCGGGACTGAAAATGCCCGAGAAAACCTAGTGACCAAATGCCCACCTAACAACGGCCGTTCTGTGCGTTTATCCGTTCCAATCTCTTGTAACCACACTCCTAACATACAAGGGACATCAATTCGCCCTCTCAATTTAATCTGCTGTAGAATCCAAAGATCCCTTCGCTGAACCTTATTCGCATTTCCTCTAGCCATGAACATATGAGCAATCATCTTGAAAATCATTCGGTCCTCCGGAAGTCTAAACATTGACTGAACACTTCGACTTGAACTAAAAGCACCCACGTTATCTTTCGCCACAGTTGGCCAATAATCACTCTCACTAAAGGCTTCTTGCCCAAACACCTTACACTGTATCAAGAAGCACTTTAAATCATTGTCATTCAACTCGGGATACAAATCCAATGCCCGAGCTAACCCGATCTTACTCATGCTACGCTCTAACCAGCCTAACCAAAATGTCAAGAAATTCTCCTCGGTCGGAGAGGTTCGCGGTCGACAACTAACCGTCGAAAAGAACTCTATAGTCAACTGTTCAAAAATATCTTCACGAATTTCAAATAACCTTTCGTATGGTCTCAACTCTTGACCCGCATATGTTACCCACAAATAACCACGCAACGTTCTAACAATATTATTACCCAACGCTATAAGTTGCGTCCAATCCAAATAATATGTTCGTTTGATCGGACGGGCGCTAACTATTGTAAAATGTTCTTCCAAGTCCTCATCATTAGCGATTTGGGACAACCAAAGTTCCGTGTTGTTTAACCAAGTAACACAATTAAAACATGCCAAGACCTCAAATCTACGCATATCGCATTATATCTTAAAACCTTGCAACATATCAACCATACGCACATAACAACACCACCAAAACATGACAAACATGATTACATATCACTCTTTTAAATTCCACAAATCTAATAAAATCTATCATGTTTGCTAACTTTCACCAATTCAAATTACCACTAACGAAATACTTATCACATCACAAAACACATATTATGTTCCCTCTAGCATGGCATCATAAATAAATAAACCAAATATAGCACAAGTCATTCAAACTAATATGACCCGCCCATATAAACACAACCCCACACTAGCTCAAAAACATATCAACAACTCAAGAACAAGAACAATTTCAAGCAAGTACTCTTCTATCACTTACAAATTCGGATTCTCAAATACACAAACCCTAGGTTCAAGTGTAACTTCTAACAACACCAAATTAATCATGAAATCAAAGCATACAATCATAATCTAACAAAACACATCACTAATTAGAACACAAAACCCCAATTAAACAAACCCCACACTAATCCATCATGTAAATCAAAGAATAAGCAAGTAATTACACATAATTAGATGAAATTAGCAAGATAGAAAACAAATTCGGACCTTAGGGGGAGCCATTCTTGCAAGATGTGGAATTAATTTAAACAAGAAATTAAAGTATTGGAAATAAGGGTTTTTAGATCTAGGTGTTTGTATGTGAAGAAAAGAGAGATAGAATGAAATAGAATGAGAGGGTTTGGTGTAAAAAGGCTGGAATCCGTCTCCTATTTTGTGTGGTTGTGAGTAATGGTTATTTTTATATTAAAAAAACAAAATCGGACAGCCCGCCAGCAATCGGAGCAGCGCTCCAAAGGGTCGCGCAGCGTTCCAAATCAGCGTGCGGCGCTCCATTAGGCGTGAAATTAATGTCGAGGGTTTTCAACAATCTGGCACATCAGGTACGTACAAACTGAGCGGCGCTCAAAGGTGTGGAGCGGCGCTCCAAGTACTGATTGTGACGACCCGGAAATTTCCGACCAAATTTAAACTTAATCTTTATACGATTCCGACATGATAAGCAAAGTATGTAATGTTGAGTCTCAAAAAGTTTGGAACGATATTCATGTAATTATTTAACCTTCGACTGTTCTCGACGATTCACGAACAATTAATTGTAAATAGATATGTGTGAATGTATATATATAAATAATAATTCGAAAAATAATTTGAAGTATTATATGTTGTTGTTGTTAAAAATTAATAAAATAAAAATAGGATACTATAATAATTATTATTTAAAATATATCTCTATATATAAATAAAGTATATTAAAAATAAATATTAAATGATTGTAATACTCATTCGATGTTCCGATTGATATTAAGCAAGTTAAATTCAAACTATTGTAATTTCGAAATAAACAGTTACTCGAAAATGAGTTATATAAAATATAGGCTTATTAGAAGTGTATTAAGGAGCAAACAAAGAAGCTTATAGTACAAAATCATAGAGCTAGATGTAGAAGTTCATGATACATGATCCATTATCTCGTGCGTACAAGGCAAGGCCGAAAAGGCTATTTTATGATTAAAATACGTTCATTGTGTTTCCTATAATATCTTCCCATATCTTAATTAACGGATATTATACAACATACAGACAACCTCAATGTTATTATATAAAACTAGCCTCAATGTTTTCACTGTCATATTTCCATATCATTCTATTCTATTAATTATTATATATCCATCACTTTATTAGTTAGCAAATGTCATATTCCCCTATAATTGTATTAATTATTATATCCTGCCTTTGTTGACTAGCTAACCACTCTTGTTTATATTCCGATCAAAGGGAAAGAAAGAGCTGGCAATTTTTCACTCTTCAATATTATACAATTATAGAAATAATAATCACATCACATCATCATATATCGTATATCTTTAACAAAAGATGACAATAAATCATAACATCACACGAACTTATTCATCACCAACTCTTTTTATTTATTTGTACATATATGTGCAACTAGTAAGGGAAAGACAATCAACTTGTTTCATATTTTCATTCAAGTGCGAAGACCACTTTCATTAGAATCACCACTAACCAAGAATCACCAACTTCATCTTATTAAACCGAATACAACTTTTGAGTCTGTTTGTTTCTGTTGAACACCAAAACTCAAATGCCATCGAGTTGTGGTTGCTGCACCACCTATCTATCTTGTTCGATGACCACCATACCATACTATTGAACACCTCAAACAAACCTTTTCAATCACTGATTTACTGCTAACAAAAGCAGTATAATTTATTTCAGATTTATATATAATGAACGATACATGGTATTAGATGAGCTCATGCACACTATTTTTAGTCGACAACCCTACCGCTTTCCATTTTCTATATATGATCGAACAAGAGCTGCTACCACTCTATAATTATCACCCAAAACGGCCATCATTGAATCATCTACACAAATATTATTGCTCAACACTTCCTGCAGTTAATACTCGCAAACTGTTGCAGCTGAAATCACCCAACCAAACACCCCACCTGCTCGAACTACTCCTACTATTCGATTACGATCACAATAACCAATATCTTCTTGTGCTACTGCTGCAATTCTGGTAAGACTCACAACCGAAACTCCAATACTTTTGTTATTTGTTTCTGCAGCCGATGTTGAAGTAGTGTTAATAAAAACCACCCACAACGAACCTTTAATTACTATTAAAGCACATGATAAAACATATATATATATATATATATATATATATATATATATATATATATATATATATATATATAAACATAAGAGAGCAAGGGTATGATTAATAGATATTTAAGATTTCATTTAAACTGCATAAAATGATTTGATACCAATACCTGATATAATACCTTCATCCATGATCCAAGGGTTGCCTATAAAAGAGATCGTTCCGGGGTCATGTGGGTGTTACAATGACAAATCAAACTGCTTTGTTTCCACTCTTAACCAACCTGCCCATGTCTATTCTTTAGCAACACAATTTCCATACTCTAATTATAACGAAACCACAAACGAATCAATACAAGATAGTCTGCAAACTAATATAATAACCTTTTAGCATGTAAAAACAGTTAGTGAACCTTAAAATCATTAAGACTTTAACTGTTAAGTGTAATCCAAACCAAAACGGGTCGGTAAGATAAATCAAGGTTTATCACATAAATATAGATATACCTGTTGACTGATTATGACTTGGGTATCTTTCCAGACGAATCAATAAGGACAGAAGGAGACTTTGTAAACATAGTGATTCAATCAACACCCTGCAAACAATCATTATCAGACCTGTAATTTCCATGTTGCAGCTACACGATTGCAGTTTCTATTTAGGGTATTCGTTCAATCAAACCTCTCAATCAATCTTCATCACCACCTATTTTAAAATACCCGGATTCATCATCTATATCAATTAAAAACCCTATTGTTAATGTTCATGTTCGATTCAGAATAAATAAATAAATAAATAAAATACAGAATAAATTTACAGAAGAATGAAGGAAATTAAGAGAAAAATAACAAATCAATTACCTGCTATTGATAAAGCGTGATAACCGGAACCCACAAGATTGAAATTGTTCTGTTTCTTATTTCATATTCAACCCCAAAAATCCGTCGAATGACTACAGATTCTTTCTTCTGTTCCTGTTAAAGTCGAGAAGTGAGGATGAAGAAGATCGATAATGACGATGAAGATTGTTGATGGATTGAATTGATGATGACACTTCGCTCTATGGGATGCCTCTGTTATCTCGATCTGGTTCGATGTGTTTAAGAACCCTAAATAAAACGCGTATATTCTTTATATTAGGAATTACCATTATTATTATTATTATTATTATTATTATTATTATTATTATTATTATTATTATTATTATTATTATTATTATTATTATTATTATTATTATTATTATTATTATTATTATTATTATTATCATTATTATTATTACTACTACTAATATTATTAAATACATAATAAGGAAAATAGAAAATATGATAACTATACCATGAAAATAATTATGAGTAATCTTTATTAGTTATGTAAATATTAATAAATATAAAACCATTTTTATTTTTAAAAACTAATTTAACTTATATAAGCTTAAATATATAAACATATTTTGAAATAAGTATCTAACATATTTAATTAACTTTTTAATTATTAAAATATTAAAACGAATATGAAAGTATATATATATATATATATATATATATATATATATAACAATTAAAATATAGATTGTACTAAAATAAGTTCTTTATATTATTTGATATATATTACTGATATAGGTTCGTGAATCCGAGGCCAACTCTACTTTTGTTCATTGTCGTCATATGTATTTTTACTACAAAATACATTAGGTGAGTTCATTTGAATCCCTTTTACTCTTTACATTTTTGGGCTGAGAATACATGCAAATGCTTTACTACTGTTTTACAATATATATATATGCGTGAGTTTCATTTGCTCCCTTTTAAATGCTTTTGCAATATATATTTTTGGGACTGAGAATACATGCGCTGCTTTTATAAATGCTTTACGAAATAGACACAAGTGATCGAAACTACATTCTATGGTTGAATTATTGAAATTGAATATGCCCCTTTTTATTAAGTCTGGTAATCTAAGAATTAGGGAACAAACACCCTAATTGACGCGAATCCTAAAGATAGATCTATCGGACCCAACAAGCCCCATCCAAAGTACCGGTTGCTTTAGTACTTCGAAATTTATATCATGTCTGAAGGAGGATCCCAGAATAATGGGCATATTCTTATATGCATATTGTGAATGTCGGTTACCAGGTGTTCAATCCATATGAATGATATTTTTGTCTCTATGCATGGGACGTATGTTTACGAGAAATGGAAATATGAAATCTTGTGGTCTATTAAAATTATGAAATGATTATTATGTTAAACTAATGAACTCACCAACCTTTTGGTTGACACTTTAAAGCATGTTTATTCTCAAGTACGAAAGAAATCTTCCGCTGTGCATTTGCTCATCTTAGAAATATTACTTGGAGTCATTCATGACATATTTCAAAAGACGTTGCGTTCGAGTCGACGAGTTCATCAAGATTATTATTAAGTCAAATATAGTAAGATATATTACGAAATGGTATGCATGTTGTCAACTTTTGATGTAATGAAAGATTGACTTTTCAAAAACGAATGCAATGTTTGTAAAATGTATCATATAGAGGTCAAGTACCTCGCGATGTAATCAACTGTTGTGAATCGTTTATAATCGATATGGACTTCGTCCGGATGGATTAGGACGGGTCTCTACAGTTGGTATCAGAGCGGTGGTCGTAGCGAACCAGATCTTGCATTAGTGTGTCTAACTAGTAGTCGTTAGGATGCATTAGTGAGTCTGGACTTCGACCGTGTCTGCATGTCAAAAGTTTTGCTTATCATTTTTGACGGAAATCATCTGCTTATCATCCTTAGAAAATTACCTGCTCATTATTCTTAGTCTAGACATATCATATTGTAATGATTGCATGAATAGTGTATGGACAAGATTCATATCTTAGCGTATCTGTTATGGTTACCTTTGCCTGACAGCTTCCGTAGATTCCTCCGTAACTTATGAGATTTTAGTATTATATATGTATATGTAAATTATGTATTGCAGAATACTAATCTACATCCTATAATCTATTTCTTGTCAAAAATCCTTCATCTGATCGTACGAGATGAATCCCTCAACTAGATCGAGTCCCTCGGATTCCGACAGATATTCCGATAGTTATCTCGACAGTTATTCCGAATGGATAGTCATCTAAGCTCCGGAAGCAACGACACCAGAATGAATCAACCAATCATCCATCCCCAATTCATCTGATGAATTCATAGTCGACTTAATCAATGGAGACACGCAGAAGGCGATCCCATCCACTAACCGAATTCACCTTTTGGCGAAGAACCTGAAGCACTTACCGGCGAACCTATTCGTAACACCATTTCACCCTCATTTCCCAAATATCTCACCACGAATATATCATAACTCAGATTCTAAACCTTATTCATCCGCTCGTTCCGACCGACAATCATCCCGGAGTAATCGAAGAAGTCAACGAGCTTCGCGCTCGAGTAATCAATTTGGAGAACATGGTGCAAAACTTACAAGCTTCAGCAACATCACCGACACCAACAGTACCATCAGTAACAGCACCTGTATTATCAACAATCCTTGTCTCAATATCACATTTAGTATCTTGAGTACAATCATCGTTATACGTATCGTTCTACATCATTTATCCTCGTTCGACATGGCGATTAGGTAATCTCTAAAGTTTTGGAGATTATTCATTCCAGTTCCAACCGAAAATCAGATGAGATTAATATTATGTTAACTCATTAAATCCATGATTACATCTGAAGAAAATATATATGTATATATGTTCTCATACGAATTGTAATTAAAAATTCTTTTGTACAAACTGTTAATGGTGAAAATATTTTAACGGGTAGGTAATACCCGAGAAATACTTAGATTTCACATTAATATGTTACACTGTACATTCTTCGAATCTGATCCAACAATCATTTACTATTATATTTACAACCATCGATATACGTATCCGTTCACCGCAGAATAACCATTTTCATTCAATTTCATATTTGGATTTTGACCTATCAGAATCTAACAAGTGGCATAATGAAGAAAACATTGGACAAATAAAATTGGTTAGAAACAAACAATTTAACTATGAGAAAAATTTTGTTAAGAATCCATGCTAACTGTTCCTAGCTAACCGTTCCTAGCTAACTGATTACATTTTATCGTAATTTAATTATCACAATTTACATTCTCGCAATTTTATTTATTGTCATTTAATTTCTGTATTTATTTTACGCACTTTAAATATCGGGACACGTATACAAGGTTTTGACATATCATATCGACGCATATATATATATATATATATATATATATATATATATATATATATATATATATATATATATATATATATATATATATTATTTGGAATAACCATAGACACTCTATATGCAGTAATGATCGAGTTCTCTATACAGGGTTGAGGTTGATTCTATAATAATATATATACTTTGAGTTGTGATCGAGTCTGAGACGTATACGGGTCACGACACGTATTAATTAATTCGAATATTATATATTAAACAATATATGAATTATTAGACTGTCAACTGTGAACTATCGACTGTGGACTAATAACACTGGACAATTAAAAGGAATTAAAATATTGATTATAACGTATGATACTAAACAATTCTTCAAGTTGCCACTTGATTTTGTCTTAAACATCATTTGTATCTTCACGATTACATTCTGCGTTCAAACCTTTAATGATTCTGGAAAACACCTCAAACTAGAGGATGAACCAACCACACTTCATCTAAGGAAGAAAAGATTGATGCATATAGATATGTATCTGAAAAACTCTCGGAAACTGAGTAAACATTTAACATGTTGTTGTGCTAATTCTTTAGTGTTATTATTACCCAAAATAACTTGATAATCCCTTTTTCAAAGTAGCAAATTTTGTCACAGCTCCAGCAAGACAACTTCGACTTTTCATTCGAAACAACTTTATTATAATCTTGATATATATGCGTGCTCTTTTATTGTTACCGGAGAACCTTTCATATTCTACCATATTACCAGCAGACGTACCAGCAACCTTGTTGCTCTTTGGGCTTAAATCCCTCCGACAAATCACTACATTTATCTATTGAAGTCTCATCATATTCTCATCCGTATCTGGTAACGAGAATTGCCACACCAATTACCGGGAATCAGCAAATCTGTATTGTGAGCCTTGCAACGTTTCCACATCAACAGTTATATGTAAACATATAACATTTATCTCTTAGAATTATGATCTTTCATCTGAAATCCTGAAAAGCACTCAGTCTACAAATCAAATACTCTAAATGTTGAAAAAGCTGAATGAAGCAGCAGAAACCGTAGAAAACTGTACACGACCTTAACCGTCGAAAGTTTGATGATAAAGAATGGAGTATTGGAAACACTTAATAGAAAACTTAGTACCGAAAAGCGAGTTGGGCGAAACTATGAAGGAAGCCGTGACAAACCACAAAGAATAAGTTTGACTTCAAAGAATCCAAATAATTCAATGCCTGCTGAAGTCTTTACCAAATATCTTGCTCCTTACTCCAAACTCCTGCGGACAAATTTTCTTCACCATCCTTAGATATTAGAAATTTCAAGATATCATCGTATCTTTCATTATAAATATCCTCCATATTTCTGAAGATATTTTCATAACTATTCCTATCTGAAATCATTAATCTCTTCGTGCTATCAGTGTTACATCATATAGAAACTGTTTGTTTCTATATTCTGTAAACTTTCGAGCTTAAAATATGAATGTTATTGAAGTAATGTTGGGAACTGAAGCATGAGTTAGTATAATATAATGACACTTGATCAACGTGATTATATTACAGTAAGTCATGCTGAGTTTCTAATGAAACGTGATGATGGTTCACAGTAAATCATACCATCATCATGTGTCATGTTACATAACTCTATCATTCTACTTAACTTCTGAACATATCAAGAAAATGTCTTCTTGATGGTTCTACCTTCCGTGATTTTGATAAATTTAAAAATCAAATCGTGCTATCACGTTCCTCCCTATCTAGAACATTAAGTTCATTCGAAACTCCATACTTACGAATTCTGGACCGTTACTCGCTTTACTAGAGGTCGAGAAGAGAAGAAAAAGGCAAAGAGCTCCGAAACATAAGGGAAGATATAAGACTCAACAATAACACGTAAATCACAAACCGTGTATGTCAATGTTTATCGCAACATAAAGACACGGGAGAATTAAAAACACTATAACCCCAAGGGAAAAGTAGAAGTAAGCAGATTTCTCTGGTGGAAGTTGGAAAAGGAGAACAGTGGTTGTGATAGTAAGGATAAGGACAAGGATCAGAACTGGATTTAGCATTTTCATAAACTTTTGGATATGGGGATTTGATATAGGAATGGTAAAAGTAACGAAATGGAGGAAGTTTAATTTATAATGGAAATATCAGACAGAGTAATCGAAGTAGATCACCGTATTTAATTATAGAGATCTTAATTTCCTTACTCGCTAAAGAATCAAATCTTTTAGATTTCGAAGATTTCCTTTAAATCTCTTGAATTTCGAAATTCAAACGTGACCACGTCAAAGGTTAAGACGCACCCTATTTTCTAAATTCAACCATGACTACGTCACAAGTTAAAACGAAACTTCATTTATTCATTTCACTCTTTTGGGATAGCTTCATTCATATGCTTCGATTAATCGAATCATTTTATCCATATTACTCAATGATGATAAAACTCTATTTATCAACTCATATTCGTCATGAAAATATTTTCATTGTTAGCCATGACCACCTCACTCAAATTTCGGGACGAAATTTCTTTAACGGGTAGGTACTGTGACGACCCGGAAATTTTCGACCAAATTTAAACTTAATCTTTATACGATTCCGACACGATAAGCAAAGTATGTAATGTTGAGTCTCAAAAAGTTTGGAACGATATTCATGTAATTATTTAACCTTTGACTGTTCTCGACGATTCACGAACAATTAATTGTAAATAGATATGTGTGAATGTATATATATAAATAATAATTCGAAAAATAATTTGAAGTATTATATGTTGTTGTTGTTAAAAATTAATAAAATAAAAGTAGGATACTATAATAATTATTATTTAAAATATATCTTTATATATAAATAAAGTATATTAAAAATAAATATTAAATGATTTTAATACTTGTTCGATGTTCCAATTGATATTAAGCAAGTTAAATTCAAACTATTGTAATTTCGAAATAAACAGTTACTCGAAAACGAGTTATATAAAATATAGGCTTATTAGAAGTGTATTAAGGAGCAAACAAAGAAGCTTATAGTACAAAATCATAGAGCTAGATGTAGAAGTTCATGATACATGATCCATTATCTCGTGCGTACAAGGCAAGGCCGAAAAGGCTATTTTATGATTAAAATACGTTCATTGTGTTTCCTATAATATCTTCCCATATCTTAATTAACGGATATTATACAACATACAGACAACCTCAATGTTATTATATAAAACTAGCCTCAATGTTTTCACTGTCATATTTCCATTCATTCTATTCTATTAATTATTATATATCCATCACTTTATTAGTTAGCAAATGTCATATTCCCCTATAATTGTATTAATTATTATATCCTGCCTTTGTTGACTAGCTAACCACTCTTGTTTATATTCCGATCAAAGGGAATGAAAGAGCTGGCAATTTTTCACTCTTCAATATTATACAATTATAGAAATAATAATCACATCACATCATCATATATCGTATATCTTTAACAAAAGATGACAATAAATCATAACATCACACGAACTTATTCATCACCAACTCTTTTTATTTATTTGTACATATATGTGCAACTAGTAAAGGAAAGACAATCAACTTGTTTCATATTTTCATTCAAGTGCGAAGACCACTTTCATTAGAATCACCACTAACCAAGAATCACCAACTTCATCTTATTAAACCGAATACAACTTTTGAGTCTGTTTGTTTCTGTTGAACACCAAAACTCAAATGCCATCGAGTTGTGGTTGCTGCACCACCTATCTATCTTGTTCGATGACCACCATACCATACTATTGAACACCTTAAACAAACCTTTTCAATCCCTGATTTACTGCTAACAAAAGCAGTATAATTCTATTTCAGATTTATATATAATGAACGATACATGGTATTAGATGAGCTCCTGCACACTATTTTTAGTCGACAATCCTACCGCTTTCCATTTTCTATATATGATCGAACAAGAGCTGCTACCACTCTATAATTATCACCCAAAACGGCCATCATTGAATCACCTACACAAATATTATTGCTCAACACTTCCTGCAGTTAATACTCGCAAACTGTTGCAGCTGAAATCACCCAACCAAACACCCCACCTGCTCGAACTACTCCTACTATTCGATTACGATCACAATAACCAATATCTTCTTGTGCTACTGCTGCAATTCTGGTAAGACTCACAACCGAAACTCCAATACTTTTGTTATTTGTTTCTGCAGCCGATGTTGAAGTAGTGTTAATAAAAACCACCCACAACGAACCTTTAATTACTATTAAAGCACATGATAAAACATATATATATATATATATATATATATATATATATATATATATATATATATATATATATATATATATATATATATATATATATATATATATATATATATATATATATATATATATATAAACATAAGAGAGCAAGGGTATGATTAATAGATATTTAAGATTTCATTTAAACTGCATAAAATGATTTGATACCAATACCTAATATAATACCTTCATCCATGATCCAAGGGTTGCCTATAAAATAGATCAGTCCGGGGTCATGTGGGTGTTACAATGACAAACCAAACTGCTTTGTTTCCACTCTTAACCAACCTGCCCATGTCTGTTCTTTAGCAACACAATTTCCATACTCTAATTATAACGAAACCACAAACGAATCAATACAAGATAGTCTGCAAACTAATATCATAACCTTTTAGCATGTAAAAACAGTTAGTGAACCTTAAAATCATTAAGACTTTAACTGTTAAGTGTAATCCAAACCAAAACAGGTCGGTAAGATAAATCAAGGTTTATCACATAAATATAGATATACCTGTTGACTGATTATGACTTGGATATCTTTCCAGACGAATCAATAAGGACCGAAGGAGACTTTGTAAACATAGTGATTCAATCAACACCCTGCAAACAATCATTATCAGACCTGTAATTTCCATGCTGCAGCTACACGATTGCAGTTTCTATTTAGGGTATTCGTTCAATCAAACCTCTCAATCAATCTTCATCACCACCTATTTTAAAATACCCGGATTCATCATCTATATCAATTAAAAACCCCATTGTTAATGTTCATGTTCGATTTAGAATAAATAAATAAATAAATAAATAAATAAATAAATAAATAAATAAATAAATAAATAAAATACAGAATAAATTTACAGAAGAATGAAGGAAATTAAGAGAATAATAACGAATCAATTACCTGCTATAGATAAAGCGTGATAACCGGAACCCACAAGATGGAAATTGTTCTGTTTCTTATTTCGTATTCAACCCCAAAAATCCATCGAATGACTACAGATTCTTTCTTCTGTTCCTGTTAAAGTTGAGAAGCGAGGATGAAGAAGATCGATAATGACGATGAAGATTGTTGATGGATTGAATCGATGATGACACTTCCCTCTACGGGATGCCTCTGTTATCTCGATCTGGTTCGATGTGTTTAAGAACCCGAAATAAAACGCGTATATTCTTTATATTAGGAATTACCATAATTATTATTATTATTATTATTATTATTATTATTATTATTATTATTATTATTATTATTATTATTATTATTATTATTATTATTATTATTATTATTATTATTATTACTACTACTACTAATATTATTAAATACATAATAAGAAAAATAGAAAATATGATAACTATACCATGAAAATAATTATGAGTAATCTTTATTAGTTATGTAAATATTAATAAATATAAAACCATTTTTATTTTTAAAAACTAATTTAACTTATATAAGCTTAAATATATAAACATATTTTGAAATAAGTATCTAACATATTTAATTAACTTTTTAATTATTAAAATATTAAAATGAATATGAAAGTATCTATATATATATATATATATATATATATATATATATATATATATATATATATATATATATATAACAATTAAAATATAGATTGTACTAAAATAAGTTCTTTATATTATTTGATATATATTACTGATATAGGTTCGTGAATCCGAGGCCAACTCTACTTTTGTTCATTGTCGTCATATGTATTTTTACTACAAAATACATTAGGCGAGTTCATTTGAATCCCTTTTACTCTTTACATTTTTGGGATGAGAATACATGCAAATGCTTTACTACTGTTTTACAATATATATATGCGTGAGTTTCATTTGCTCCCTTTTAAATGCTTTTGCAATATATATTTTTGGGACTGAGAATACATGCGCTGCTTTTATAAATGCTTTACGAAATAGACACAAGTGATCGAAACTACATTCTATGGTTGAATTATCGAAATCGAATATGCCCCTTTTTATTAAGTCTGGTAATCTAAGAATTAGGGAACAGACACCCTAATTGACGCAAATCATAAAGATAGATCTATCGGGCTCAACAAGCCCCATCCAAAGTACCGGATGCTTTAGTACTTCGAAATTTATATCATGTCCGAAGGAGGATCCCGGAATGATGGGGATATTCTTATATGCATATTGTGAATGTCGGTTACCAGGTGTTCAATCCATATGAATGATATTTTTATCTCTATGCATGGGACGTATGTTTACGAGAAATGGAAATATGAAATCTTGTGGTCTATTAAAATTATGAAATGATTATTATGTTAAACTAATGAACTCACCAACCTTTTGGTTGACACTTTAAAGCATGTTTATTCTCAGGTACGAAAGAAATCTTCCGCTGTGCATTTGCTCATCTTAGAAATATTACTTGGAGTCATTCATGACATATTTCAAAAGACGTTGCGTTCGAGTCGTCGAGTTCATCAAGATTATTATTAAGTCAAATATAGTAAGATATATTACGAAATGGTATGCATGTTGTCAACTTTCGATGTAATGAAAGATTGACTTTTCAAAAACGAATGCAATGTTTGTAAAATGTATCATATAGAGGTCAAGTACCTCGCGATGTAATCAACTGTTGTGAATCGTTTATAATCGATATGGACTTCGTCCGGATAGATTAGGACGGGTCTCTACACTGATAACCCAGAATGTCGCAATTTTAAGCTATTTTAACCCAATTCCTCAACCTAAAAACCAACAAACACCCCAAACAAAAAGCCGAGCACGATCATATTGCACATATCATCAAACAAACACAAAAACATACAAACTCTACAACAATGTGAAGTTTATTACTGAGTCATTCACAAGACTCGTTACCAACTTCAAGTGACGTTAGGATCGGTTTCAACGTGAACCCCGTCATCAATCTCCAACGGACCATCGAAATATTTCTTCACTCGTTGTCCGTTAACTTTAAAGGTAGTACCACTCGCATTTTTCAACTCCATCGTACCGTATGGGTACACCTTAACAACCTCAAATGGTCCCGTCCACCGGGACTTAAGCTTTACCGGTAAAAGCTTCAATATAGAGTTAAACAAAAGCACTCAATCGCCCTCATTAAACTCTTTCGGACCTTTTAACCTTCTATCATGCCGTTGCTTGGTTTTCTCCTTATAAATCAACGAATTTTCATACGCATCAAGGCGTAACTCACCAAGCTCATTCAATTGCCCCGCCCTTAGACGTCCGGCTTTCTTTAAATCCAAATTGCACTTTTTAAGTGCCCACATCGCCTTATGCTCAATCTCTAACGGGAGATGGCACGCTTTTCCATAAACCAATAGATAAGGAGTGGTACCAATCGGTGTTTTATAGGCGGTTTGAAACGCCCACAAAGCTTCATCGAGCTTATTCGCCCACTCCTTCGGATTAGACCCCACAGTTTTCTCAAGAATTCCTTTAAGAGTTCGATTGGAATTTTCAACTTGTCCGCTCGTTTGGGGATGGTGTGAAGTAGAAAATTTATGGAGAACTCCATATCGCTTCAATATCTTCTCCATTTGGGCGTTACAAAAATGAGTACCCCTATCGCTAATTAATGCTTTAGGAGTTCCAAATCGAGAGAATAAATGCTGAAGGAAAGAAATCACAACTCGTGCATCGTTTGTAGCTAAAGCTTGTGCTTCGGCCCATTTAGACACGTATTCAATGGCAACGAGTATGTAACTATAATTATGAGATTTCAGAAATGGCCCCATAAAGTCAATTCCCCAAACGTCAAATACTTCGCATACTTGGATGCTTTGTTGAGGCATCTCATTCCGTTTGGTGACTTTACCGGCTCTTTGACAAGAATCGTACGATTTACAAATCAGGTGTGCATCCTTGAATATAGTCGGCCAAAAGAAACCGGCATCATAGACCTTACGCCCCGTGATTTGGGGTCCAAAATGCCCACCGGTAGGCCCACTATGGCACTCGGTTAAAATCTGCATACACTCTTCACCGAAAACACACCGGTAGATAACCCCATCGGGACAACAACAAAAAAGATAGGGATCCTCCCAGAAATAGTACTTAAGGTCACTGAAGAATTTCTTCCTCTTTTGATGTGACCACCCTTTTTCCAAGAATTTCCTAACGAGATAATTAGCAATGTCCACATACCATGGCTCGTCCACCTTGTCCATCTTCATGAGATATTCATCAAGAAAATCATCATGGATGCTCGACTCATGAAGGACTTCGAGATTTGGATTCTCGAGTCTAGACAAGCGGTCGGCCGTGAGGTTTTCAGCACCCTTCTTATCCCGTATCTCGATATCGAATTCTTGCAAAAGCAAGATCCATCTAAGCAGTCAAGGTTTGGCATCCGGTTTGGCGAAAAGGTACTTTAGAACAGAATGGTCCGTAAAGACTATAGTCTTAGATAACACTAAGTAGGACCGGAACTTATCGAACGAAAAGACCACTGCAAGGAGCTCCTTTTCAGTGGTAGTATAATTCAACTGTGCTCCTTGCAAGGTCTTGCTTGCATAATAGATGGGTCGAAAATGTTTCTCGACCCTTTGGCCCAAAACAGAGCCAACCGAAAAATTGGATGCATCACACATAAGCTCGAATGGAAGAGACCAATTCGGAGCAATTATGATAGGTGCATTGATGAGTTTCTCCTTAAGAAGTTCGAACGCCTTTTGGCACTCTTCGAAGAAGTTCCAAGGTGTGTCCTTTTCGAGGAGTTTGTTCATCGAGTTAGCGATTTTGGAAAAATCCTTTATGAACCGCCGGTAAAAATCGGCGTGCCCGAGAAAACTCCGAACACCTTTAACATCGGTGAGAGGTGGAAGGTTCTTAATAGTAGTTACCTTTGCGGGATCCACCTCAATACCATTCTTAGAAATCTTGTGCCCGAGAACTATGCCCCTTTGTACCATGAAATGGCACTTTTCCCAGTTAAGCACAAGATTAGATTTCTCACACCTTATTAAAATCCGCTCTAAATTAAGAAGGCATGAATCGAAAGTGTCACCGATGACTGAAAAGTCATCCATGAACACCTCCATGCAATATTCTATGATATCGTGAAATATGGCCATCATGCACCTTTGAAAAGTGGCCGGAGCGTTACAAAGGCCAAAGGGCATGCGACGGTATGAGAATGTGCCATAGGGCACGTGAAAGTGGTTTTCTCTTGGTCCTCGAGCGAGATAGGAATTTGAAAATAGCCCGAAAAACCATCAAGAAAACAATAAAAGTTGTTTCCTGCTAACCTCTCTAGCATTTGATCCATGAAAGGTAACGGGAAGTGGTCTTTGCATGTGACGTCGTTCAACTTACGATAGTCAATACAAACACACCACCCCGTGACAGTTCGAGTGGAAATTAACTCATTTTTATCATTGGTGGTAACAGTCGTACCACCTTTCTTAGGTACACAGTGTACTGGGCTAATCCACGGACTGTCAGAAATTGGGTAAATCAGACCTGCATCAAGGAGCTTAATGATCTCTTTCTTCACGACATCTTGCATGTGCGGGTTCAACCTCCTTTGACGTTGCACCACAGGTTTGGAGTTATCCTCTATTAGAATTTTGTAGGTGCAATAAGAGGGACTAATACCCTTGATGTCATAAATTTTCCACGCAATGGCAGGTTTATGGGCCTTTAGCATGGTCACAAGTTCAGTTTTCTGACCTGTAGTAAGAGAAGAAGAAATAATTACCGGGAGCTTAGATTCCTCCTGCAAATAAGCGTATTCTAAATGATATGGAAGTGGCTTCAATTCTAACTCGGGAGGTTCTTCAATTGAAGACTTGCACAGGTAATCCACATCACGTTCGAGTTCTTTGAACTCCTCCTCAGTCAGCTCATAGCCGTTTTCCATCAAGGCGGTTAAAATATCCACCTCCTCAACCTGCAACTCCTCATCAATTTCAACCAAGGTGCATTCTCCTGAACCCTGTAACTCTGGGAATTTCTGTAAAAACTCATACTGGACATCCACAGTGTTAAGAAAATAACATGTATCATCAGTGTAGGCAGGGTACTTTAAAGCATGGTCGATTGAGAATGTTGCACTCAAGTCATCTCTCATAAGGGTCTCAAAAATGGCCGACCCAAAATAAGTGGAATCCTTTCATCCACTTCCATATCCAAAACCACAAAATCAGCCGGGAAAACCAACGACCCGGTCTTAACTAGCATATTCTCTATAATTCCACGAGGGAATTTAATAGAGCGGTCAGCTAGCTGAATAGCCATACGCGTGGGTTTTAACTCCCCTGGGTCTAGCCGTAAATAAATAGAATAAGGCATCAAATTTATGCTAGCCCCCTAATCCGCCAACGCCATCACACGGTCTAAATTACCAAGTAAACAAGGAATGGTAAAACTCCAAGGATCCTCAAGCTTCTCGGGAAGCTTGTTTGCCACTACCGCTGAGCATGCGGCATTCAACCTGACTGAAGACACGTTCTCCAGCTTCTTCCTGTTAGTTAGAAAATTCTTAAGAAAACTTGCATACTTTGGCATACCTGCAATCACATTAATAAAAGACATATTTATGTTAACTTTTTTAATCAAGTCCACGAACTTGGACTTTTCTGCCTCAAGCTTCTCCAATCTCTGCTTCCTCGGGAATGGGAGCTGTGGTTGATACTCTTTAACTACCGGTTTAGCAGCAACGGTTTCCGGTACCCTTAAAACTTTCTAAATCACCTGTTCTGGCTCCTTTTCCCCCTCCGGTTCACTTACAACAACCGGTTCACTATCCTAAGCTAACGGCACCCTCAAATCGTACTCATCGGGCTTCCGCGGTGAATCATATGCTAAACCACTTCGGGTGGTGATAGCATTAACGTGCCCATTCTTCGGGTTAGTATCTGTTTTGTTCGGTAACTCCCCCGGTTTCCTCTCATTACTCTGATTAGCAAGTTGACCAATTTGTTTCTCCAGATTCTGAATAGCCGCTTGTTGATTTCAAAACATTTGATCATTCTTCTCATTATTTTGGGTCACAGTAGTAACAAGCTGAGTTTGAGACATCACAAGCTTTTCGATCATAGCTTCAAGGTTGGACTTTTTCTCTTCGGCTTGGGGCTTCTGAAAATAACCGGGAGCTTGCTGTTGATAACCTCCACTAGATCATGGCTGAAACCTCGAACCTTGATTACCTTGAGGATTATAGGGATTGTTGAAATTCCTATTAAACTGCGCACGTCCCTGAAACTGATTGTTGTTCTGTTGACTAATATAAGCGATCTCTTCTTTCTGGTTCATAGTCAAACCTGCATCATAATCTTTTCCTAAGTGTAATCCCCCGCAAAACTCACAACCAACCTTAATACCATGCATGTCCTTTTCCAACTTCTCCAAGTGTCTACCAAATTTGTCTAACTTAGCATTAATAGACCCATAATCATCATACGCACCAATGGTTTCGGTTCTCTTAACTGACGCTGAACGGGATGACTCATGATCTTGATGCCATTCGTGAGTGTAGGCAGCTTGCTTTTCAATTATCTCTAACGCCTCTTCTTCTGTCTTATCCATTAAAGTTCCACCTGCTGCTTGATCAATACTCTGGCGAGTTGGTATGTCACCATCCTTATAAAAAATCTGGACCTTTTGTAAATCATTCAACCCGTATTGCGGACACGAGCGTAACATATTAGAATAATGGTCCCAAGCATCAAATAATGTCTCACTGCTCTTTTTTCTGAATTGCGAAATATCTGCTTGAAGTCTAGCTGCTCGAGATGCAGGGAAAAACTTTGCTAAAAACTTATCTACCAAAACATCCCATGAGGTAATCGCTCCCTCTGACTGCTTATCTAACCATCTCTTAGTTTCTCCCTTAAGAGTCCAGGGAAAAAGCCTTGTCTTGATCGAAGTATCGGCAACCTCATGCAGCTTGAATAAATTGCATACATCATTGAAAATACGAAGATGCTCATTAGCATCCTCACTATCCTTGCCATGAAATTGGCAATCAGAAGAAATCAAACTCAGAATTGGCCCTGTGATTTGAAAAGGCTGAGTGATGTTTGGTTGAGTAATCGAATTTCCTTGGCCAGCTCGGGTGGCCTTCAACTTTTCTACCATAGTATGAGGACGAGGTGGTTGATCGGCCATCTCTTCAGTCTCGAAAATATCTAATGAAATGTAAGAGTCTTCTGCTTCATTGATTTCAGGTGGTGTATCAGGCACCACAGTTTCAGCACTACTACCCAAATTAATTATATTATCACTTGAAGAAGCTGATGAATCCACTGTAGACTGTTTCTCTTGACTTAACGCTATAAATAAATCTCTTTCAGGTTTGTCAAATGGTTGAAGAATAGGAGAATCTGAAGAATGCGTATGTGGCATGCACTACCTGTTATCTGCGAAATCACAACTAACAACCGATTAAACGCACCGATTCAACTGAGAATAAATGAAAAGTAATAATAAACTATAATTAAAACTAAACTAAGAACAATTAGATAACAATCTTAATTTTCGACACAACTGTCCTCGGCAGCGGCGCCAAAAACTTGATGTGTGAAATCTAGTATATAATTTATCGCTGGAAAATGCTGGTTTAAAGATTACTACACACTAGCGGGCAATGTACCCGATCGTGCAATAGTATAAAGTTGGTAATTCCGAAATCATTCCAAGGACAGTTTAACGTGAGAATTAAGATTGCAACTAATGAAAATAAACTAAGTTAATCTATGAAAATTGAAAGTACGAGATAATTTGTTTTGTGACTATTTAACGATTAGCCAAATCAAGGATAGATTAAAAGTAAAAGACAATATTTTTGCGTTTTGAAGTTTATAGAAAATAAATGCAGGCTCAACGAAAAGTAAAGATATTTCAATTCAATAGATAAAATAATGTTCGCCTAGATCTCCTATTCGTAGTGTCGGATGATTTGTTATTAAGCACTAGTTCAATTTATCAATACATGCAATTACAGAGTCGGTTTACCCAGAGTTCTCTTTTAGCAAACACGTCAAACTAGGATTTATTGGCTTAGGGTTCCCTTTCACTAAAGACCTCTTTCGTTTGTGACTTAGTAATTAACTAATTATAAGATTAAGATTCAATTGGTTACGCGTTCGCTCCACATAATTCACTCCTATTTTGTTCAATCTATGTTACCCGGTTTACTCCCTTGGTCCAGTAAGCACCCAATTGGTTAAGACAAAGTAATTGGAAACTAATGCACTAAATTGGAACAGGGTTCCCTTTTGTTCAAACAAGTACACTAATCAACATAGTAACAATAATCAACACCCACAAGAATGGTTCTTAATCAAAACTCATAATTATCATGCATTAATCAAATTAAACATTAAAGTATCATCCAAACACATATGAATATTCAATCTAGACAAACATTAAAGTGCTTAGCTAACAATCATGGCTAAAACCAAAATCACAAATAAACAATTAAGAGTATTCATTATGATGATAAGAATTAAACCTAATGAAAATTGTGTTCTTGAATGATAAACGGATCGAGACGCGTTTCCGGAATGATTGAGGTGTTAGAATGATCTTGGGATTCCCCAAAAATTACCCTTTTTCATCAAAAGCTACTGGAATTCGTCTGGATGCAATAATATTATTTAGGGTAAAAATTCGGGATTTAAATAGTAAAATTCTGAAGCCGACAGGAAGTGGAGCGGCGCTCCATATGTTGAGCGGCCCTCCATTAGGCTAAAACTTGATCTGTTAAATTCCAAAACCCCTCGAACTGATTTTCCTGCCTACTGGAGCGGCGCTCCATGCTTTTGAACGGTGCTCCAGGCCCTTTTTGCTGAATCCAAAGCTAAAAACTCATTAAATCCAATCAAACTAATATCGAACCAATCTCTTTCACTCGTTTCCATAGAAAATCACTAAAACCATCAAATAACTTCAAATTTCATCTTCTTGGTCTTAGAACTCGAACTTTCATAACACTTATCGAAATAACACCAAACCGTATCCAAAAGGACCAAAATGTGCTCGATATCGCTGAGGAAAACGTGTATTAAATATGCGATATCAAATATATACAATAGGTTGGAATGTTGGTTAGTAAATATATAAATAACTCGCAATGTGTATTTAAAACATGTTTATGAATATTGAATATATATATATATATATATATATATATATATATATATATATATATATATATATATATATATATATGATTCTATACATAATTAATGTTGTACGTATATATAAAATGTGTAAATATTAAATGGCATATGTAATATTCATATATTAAAAATAATTACAAGTTTAGATATAGTGATATATCAATATTATTATTATTACTCTCATTATTATTAATAATATTAATATGAATATTATTATTGGTATTATTAATATTATTATAATATATCTATATAAATATGTAACTTGTTATTACTAGTATTATTACTAAGTATTATCATTAAAAATCATTATTTTTATTATTATCATTATTAATATGATTATTATCATTTTTATAATTATTATTATAATTATCCTTATTTATTATTATCAATATTAGTATTATTAGTATTATTAATATTAAAATTATAATTATTAAACATAACTACTAAAAATTATCGTATTTAATTAAAATTATTATTATCATTTCTTTTATCATTATTCTTATTATTATTAGTATTAATTTGATATTATTATCATTAATATTATTTTTATTTCTATTACTATTATTAATAATATTATCAATATTAATATTAATAATACATATATATATATATATATATATATATATATATATATATATATATATATATATATATATATATATATATATATATATATATATATATATATATATATATATATATATTAATTATTAATATTAATATAAGGAAAAAAAATTAAAAGTTAAAAATCGTACAAATCAGTTAGATATCATTATCGATTTAATTTCTTTTTCTTCTCCTGATTGATATGCTGTCTGAATTTTGAGTACACGTCTAAATCAATTTGCAATACAAACAATCAAGATTACTGCTTCAAATATTCGATTACTATCTATATATGATGCTATCTACTCAATACAACTGGAATATAAACAGAAAAATCAAGAAAATCAGTAGTAAACTTTGTTCTTGACCAAAAATCACAATTTCTCGATTTCGAATGAATTTTAAAAATCTACTAATGCGGTTGTGCTAGAAATCTTTTATCAAAACTACCTGTAAGTTTTCAATCCTCAATTCTTTCTATAAATTTCGAATTTTGAAGTCAAACTTTAAATTGAAAAAGTCAACCGTTTTGTTCATCATGAAATTTGTAATCGTTTTAATACTTCTGGATAAATTGATGATTCCTAAAGTTTCTAGGAAGGATTTACAACACATTTCATGTTATAATCATAATCTAAACGTGTCTAAATTTTAAAATCAAGAAACGAGTTCATAGGTGTTCTTGACTGTAATGAGCAACAGCTTAAATTCAAATCGAATTTCAAAATCTAATATTGCAGTTTGGTTAGAAATCCTCTATTGAATCTATCTGAAAAGTTTCAGCTCTGAATTTCTTGAATTGAATTCAAATTTTGGAAGTCAAACTTTTAAAACAAAAAGTCAAACGACTTGTTCTTCATAAAATCCGAATCTGTTTTGGTGTATTAGGTTCAATTGATAATTTCTAAAGTTTCTATGAATGATTTCAAACACAATTCATGTTGTAATTTTTATTTAAAAATGTCTAAAATTCATAATCAAATTTTGAGTTATTATTTTTTTTTTTGTTTTCGTAAACCAGTGGCTGCTGTTTTAAATATATATTTCTTTTGTTTTTATTTGTCTATTGATTCAAATCATAAAAACGATAGTATCTTTTTCTATTAAAACTCAACAAGTTAATTTAACAGTTATATTGATTATGGCTATGGTCGATTTAAAATTTGTGAAGAAGAAGAAGAAGAAGAAGAAGAAGAAGGAATTGAAACACAAAAGAATGGGTTATATATTTATAAGATAGGATATAATCAGAAAAACAGAAAACGGATGGATGATTTAAGAGAGTGTCGGGTTAACGAGATGTAACAACCCAAACCAATAACCAACCGATTACGCGAAACAAAAAAAAAATTATTTCAGAAGAGTGTGCCACGCGCACCATCTTAGGGTGCGCGGCGCGCACAAGCCCAATTCAGTTATGTCCGGTTTTGTCAATTTTCAAATAAAGATCTCCCACTTCCCGACATATTTAGACGAAACGCTTTTCACAACACGTTATAATGGTTAAAACTCACACGATTCAATAACAAAATAAGTTTTACGAAACCGAGACCACATATGCCGTAATACGAGTTTCGTACAAAAATATGAGTTTCGACTACACTAGTTTAAATTCCAAACGACACTATGAGCATGGTGTTTGGGGTTTAAACTACCCAAATCTCGGTCGAACTCCAAAAGCTATAACATCCAAAGCGTCCCCTAACAAACAAACAGGATCTCTAATCCGTACGAATGCACTTACCCTTGTCTCCGCCGGAGCCTATAAAAAGATAAACAACGAGAGGGTAATCAAAGCTTAGTGAATGCAATAATTATACCCATATATATATATATATATATATATATATATATATATATATATATATATATATATATATATATATATATATATATATATATATATATATATAATATACCTACTTGTAATCACTTACACATATACTGCATACACGCTAGCAATACAATTAGCATACCATCTCATGTACAAAGCTAATAATCTCCAACAAACCACAACTAGCGTAATAAATAACATATAATTGACATAATACAATATGCTACAAAACAAAACACAACCATGGTTAACCATTCTCGCATCATGGTGCTACCGGCTCTTTGGTTCACACCATACGCATCGGTTATGATGCTACCAGCTCTTTGGTTCACATCATAACCCGAGTCATACTCGCGTTAAAGTGCTACCGGCTCTTTGGTTCACACTCTAACAACTCGTGCCATAGTGCTACCGGCTCTTTGGTTCACACTACAACACACGTACTAATGATGCTACCGGCTCTTTGGTTCACATCATAGCATAATCGCACATACTATGGCACTACCGGCTCTTTGGTTCATACCATAGCATACAAATAAATACATTATATACATACGCATATAATCATTCCACTCACCTTAACGCTTCGGTGAATGTTTTATACTTCCGTAAGCTTCAAGGCAAAGTACCTAATACAATAAGTACTCAATCAACACACAAACTAGTCGGATTAAATACCAACAATTCACTTATGTGCATTTAATGACTTAAATGCATTAAATGCCCCATTATCGCCAAAACCATCCCATTAAGGTCAAGACCATCATAAATCACTCAAAGCTAGTGATTAAGATCCCACAACACTAACTAATACATAATAAGGGTATTTCATACCCATATTTCCCTACTAGGTCAATCATTAACATTTTGACCACTTTAAAACCAACACACCCATTTGCTAAATAACTAGGTGTGCTAGTAATTAATTAACCAATTAAAGCTCATGAACACCAATTAACACTTTGAAACCCTAGGTTAGTCATTCTTGAGTCCTCATGACTCAATCTTACTAAAGAACACCCAAGATCAACAAATATAGGTTTTGTGTTCTTCATTTACCCAAACCCTAACCCTTACACAAAATCAAAGTAAGGAAATCAAAGTTAGAACATACCACTACAACCAAAACGTAGCTAGAGAGGAGATGAACAACTTTATAACTCGAGCTAAGACCCAAAACTAGCTCCTTCTTCCCTTGCTTGAACTTTTCACACAAGAATCTCACTCTCTCTCTAAAATTGAAGTGGAAAAGGATAAGGTTGTTGATAATGGAGTTATGACTCTCCCCAAACTGATCTGGTAGTCTTTAACTCATCCCCAAGTGAAATTACCAAAAAGCCCATCAAAATATCTGATTAAAACAAGCAGAACCCGGCTACAGTGAACAGTGCGCCACGCGCACCATTAGGTGTGCACTGAGCGCACCTTGCCCAGATCACTCTCTGACTTCTGTTTAAATACACAAGGTCACCCACACTTCATGTACCCTATTTACATCTCTGTACAATAAATATTAGGGTCTTACAATTCTCCCCCACTTGAATCGGAGCGCGTCCTCGCGATCCAAGCGGCATGACAAGAGGGAAGGTAAACCAATACGAACTCTTCGGGCTCCCAAGTAAACTCGGAACCTTTACTACGATGCCATTGAACTTTAAAAGTTCTCACCTCTTTATTTCTCAACTTTTTGACCTTCTCATCGAGTATAGCAATTGGCTCCTCAATATACTCTAAATTATTGTTTAGCTCAATCTCGTCTAAAGGTACCCAAGATGAATCATCCGTAAGACACTTACGGAGATGGAAAACATGAAATGTATTATGGATCCCCGCAAGCTCTTCGGGTAATTCCAAACGATACGCGACTTCACCAACACGAGATAAAACCTTGAATGGCCCAATAAACCGAGGAGCTAACTTTCCCCGTTTTCGAAACCGAATAACACCTTTCCATGGAGAAACTTTAAGCATCACCATGTCATCTCCTTGGAACTCAATTTGTCGTCTTCGCTTATCGACATAAGATTTTTGTCTATCTTAGGCCTTTTTCAAATGAGTCCGAATCATATCAATCTTGCTATTCGTCTCTAAAACCAAATCGGCACTCCCGATTTATTTTTGACCCACTTCGCCCCCAACAAATCAGAGTTCAACACCTCCACCCATAAAGCATCTCGTAAGGTGGCATCCTGATACTAGTATGATAACTATTATTGTACGAGAATTCCACCAAAGGTAAGTGCTCATCCCAACTACCACCGAAATCAATAATACACGCCCGTAACATATCCTCCAAAGTTTGATTCGTACATTTGGTTTGACCGTCCGTTTGAGGATGATACGCCGTGCTCAATTTCAATTGTGTACCCATATCTTCATGAAACTTCTCCCAAAACCGAGATGTGAAACGGGTATCTCGATCCGAAATAATAGATATATGAACCCCGTGTCTCGATGTCACTTCCTTGATGAACAACTTTGCCAAGGTCTCCGACGATATCGCTTCCCGAATGGGAAGAAACAAGGCACTTTTCGTCAATCGATCAACTATCACCCAAATCGAATCAAATTGGGTTCTCGCTTTTTTAGGTAACTTTGTGATGAAATCCATGGTAATGTGCTCCCATTTGCACTTCGGGATTTCTAACAGTTGTAACTTACCATACGGCTTTTGGTATTTGGCTTTAACTTGCAAATACGTGACGCATTGCTCAACATACTTAACAACATCACGTTTCATGCCCGGCCACCAATACTCCTTCCTCAAATCAAGATACATTTTCGTCGAGCCCGGATGAATAGATTACTTTGACTTATGTGCTTCGTCAAGTAGCACTCGTAGATAATCTCCCATCTTAGGCACCCACACTCTTCCTTGAAAGGACAACAAACCATGCGGACCTAAGGTAATAAACTCTGTTTGTCCCACGATTCGTTCCTCATGCTTATTGTTAACAAAAGCTTTGATTTGAGTCTCACCAAGCTTTACAAGAAATTCATTAGTAATAATCATACGTAACAATCCCAATCGTAACGCCGGGTGATGACTCTTTCAACTTAACGCATCCACGACCACATTCGCCTTGTCCGGATGATAAAGTATTTAACAATCATAATCTTTTACCACATCCATCCACCTACGTTGGCGATAATTCAAATCTCGTTGGTTAAAGAGATGTTTCAAACTCTTATGATCTGAATAAATCGTACACTTGATACCATACAAGTAATGGTGCCAAATTTTCAACGCATGAACCACCGCCACCAATTCAAGATTATGAGTCGGGTATCTCTTTTCGTGTTCCTTTAATTGTCGAGAGGCATAAGCGATGACTTTATCCCTTTACATTAGAACACACCCGAGCCCATTTAGAGAAGCATCACAATAAACCGTCATGTCTTCCACACCTTCCGGCAACACTAACACCAGAGCTTGACATAATTTCTCTTTTAACAATTGAAAAGCAATTTCTTGCTCGTTTTCCCAATTAAATCTCGCGTTCTTCCTCGTCAATTTCGTCAATGAAGAAGCGATCTTAGAAAAGTTTTGGATAAACCGACGATAATAACCGGCCAATCCGAGAAAACTTCGGATTTTCGTAGGCGTAGTCGGTCGTCCCCAACTCTTCACCGTCTCTATCTTCCCCGGATCTACTTGAATACCATCCTTGTTCACAATATGGCCAAGGAATTGAACTTCCCTTAGCCAAAATTCACATTTGGAGAATTTTGCATACAACTTCTCCTTCCACAACGTCTTTAACACACCACGCAAATGATGTTCCTGTTCCTTCATACTCTTCGAATAAACAAGTATGTCATCAATGAACACAATTACCAACTTGTCCAACATAGGTTGGCACACTCGGTTCATAAGATCCATGAATGCTGCTGGTGCATTCGTAAGACCAAAAGGCATTACCACAAACTCAAAATGCCCATAACGCGTTCGAAAAGCCGTTTTCTCAATATCTTCCTAACGGACCCGCATTTGGTGATAACCGGACCGTAGGTGGATTTTAGAGAAATACGTTGCACCTTGGAGTTGGTCAAACAAATCGTCAATCCTAGGCAATGGATAACGATTCTTGATCGTCACTTTGTTCAACTCCCGATAATCAATGCACATCCGCATACTACCATCCTTCTTCTTGAAGAATAAAACCGGAGCACCCCTTAGCGAAGCACTCGGTCGAATAAAACCCTTCTCAAGTAAATCTTGGGTTTGATTTAACAACTCTTGCATTTCCGTCGGCGCTAAATGATAAGGAGTTTTAGCAATGGGGGTAGCCCCCGGAACCAACTCAATGCGAAATTCAACTTGTCTTTCCGCTGGAACACCCGGTAACTCATCCGGAAAAACGTCTTCAAATTCATTAACCACCGGAATTTCACGAATGGGTGGTGGCTCATCACGAGTATCGACAACATGGGCAAGAAAAGCCATGCCACCACTAACAAGGAAACGACGTGTCCGTGCAAAAGTGCATATCGGCACAAGTCTTCTTAGCTTATCGCCATGAATAATTAACTGTCCCCCACTAGGGGTTTTCACCCGAATAGATTTTTCATGGCATGAAATATCGGCTCTTTTATGATCGAGCCAATCCATACCAACCACGATATCGAAATCAACCAAAGTCATCGGAACGAGATCAATTTTAAAGTTTTCGACACCAAACACAACATTACAATTTTTACACACATCAACCACTAGCACCGTCTTGCCATCCGCTATTTCAACTTCTAACGGACGACTTAACTTAGCTAACGGTTTATTAAGTTTAGGCATAAATTTTGGTGACACAAATGACAAGTTTGCAGCACTATTAAAGAGTATCCTTGCTGGATTAGAATTAACCATGAAAGTACCTGAGACAACTTTGTTAGATTGCTTGGCTTCCTCATTGGTCATCAAATAATTGCGACCCCTAGCCGTACCCGCCGCCTTCTCTAGCCGCTTAACATTATCGTTGCGCAAATTGGGACACTCCGGCCTCTTGTGCCCTTCTTTATTACAATTAAAACAAACAATTTTGCTAGAAGATGAGTTCGTACAATCACGGGCCAAGTGCCCTTGTCGACCACAATTGTAGCACGTGGGTCAAAAACTCTTAGAAGTCCCCTTCCTCACACTACCGACGCTCTCGATCACACTCTTGATCTTCTTGTTCGAGTGGCTAGTAGCTTCAAATTTTCGTTTGCCAAAGGTGAAGTCACTCTTTCTTGGAGCAAGCGACTCAAAACCCTTAGCGATATCAAACAATTCATCAAAAGTCTTCGCCGAATTCCTACTAATCCTTACTTGATAGTTATCATTCAAGGTTCGGTAGAAATCTTCTTTCAACATATGATCATTCCCGTCGTACTCCGGGCAAAATTGGGTCTTTGATAAGAAAGTGGACTTGAGAGTGTTCAAATCAATTGACCCTTGCCTTAAAGTACGTAACTCGTCTATAAGCTTTGAAAGATCGGCCGAAGTTCGGTACTCCTTGAAAAATTCTTCTTTAAACTCGTCCCACATCAAACTCATACTTTGTTCTTCGCCATAAAGTCGGATTTTCGCGTCCCACCACAACTTGGCATCACCTCTCATCATGCTACTACCAAACCTCTTCTTTTTATCGAGAGGGCACTCACTAGTACGAAAAGCCCCCTTCATATCGGAGATCCATCGAGCACTCTTGAGTGGGTATCGTTCACCTTCAAAGGTGGGAGGTTGAGCATCTTTGAAGTTTTTATAGTGGAAATCTCGCCTTCTGGCGTTATCCTCTTTAAGAACAATCTTAACTTGGTCCTTGGCTAGATTGACTACTTGTTCGTCAATCGAATCCAAGAACATCTTCTTAACATCCTCTAAGAAGGCCGCATAACACCTTTGCATAATGGCCTCAACCTTGGCCGTAAACTCGACATCCTCGCTCGTACCCCCTTCATTGTTCTCGGGTCCGTTTCTCGTCTTCATACTATAAAACGGAAAAGATTAAGCAATGAAACGAAAGGACTTAACACATATGTATATACATATACACCACACTACCCCATTCTGCTTAACAATCGTCGTACATCACTTGTTTGACACGATTTGAACCCGTAACAATGGTAGCTAATCATTGTTACGCGAGCACGTCGCATTAACTTGCTAGTAAAACGTCTATCTCGATTGATGATTGCTAACACAACACAAAACAATTAGCGCAAGGTTAGTTCACATAAACCTAAGCACTAATCAACTCCCGGTCCGACCCGTCTCCTACAAGTCCCACATAAAGCACATACATAAATAAGTCTAAGTCTAGGCACTTATCTCAAGTCGCCTAAATCCCTTAGACCATGCTCTGATACCACTTGTAACAACCCAAACCAATAACCAACCGATTACGTGAAACAAAAAAAAATTTATTTCAGAAGAGTGCGCCACTGATGGTTTGAAACAGTACCTTTATTTATGAAAGGATTTGAGTTATTTTATTACACGAATTGATTTATTGTATATATGGTGTTTTAATGAATTCAGGTTGATTTCACACATATAGGCAACGAGTCCTATTCGCGTAGTTTAGTTTGTTGGTAAATCCAGTTCGTTCCACAGGGAGACGGTGTTAAATGATTTTTAATAGTCTTTGAAGTTAAACTTATTTAAAGGGGGTTATGGATTAGGAATTTATAATACTATATAATAATAATAAAATATAACTTAATCCTAATTTAATTGAACTATTTATTAATTAAAATTACAAGATTATATGATTTATAATCATTAAAGAAATGAACTAAATGAATCTATATTATTTGTGATAAAAAAAAGTTTATTACTAAATGATAATTAATAAAATAATAACTTTTAATAAAACTAATTGATTAGAATTTTGTTTTGAGCAATTATAATATAAATTTATTTAAATTAATTAATTAACATGTTTTAATTAAATTAATATAAATTAATAGGAGTTATAATAATTAACTAATTATAAACTAATTACTAATTATTAATTATAATAATTAATACTAATTATAAATTAATAACTTATATATAATAATAAAATATTTAAAACCCTAGATTTTAACCTAATTGCTACAGTACTCGTATTAATACTTACGCGTTTCGCGTAATGATGTACGCGTTCCACGTATGTTTTAAAACGTACGTGTATCGTGTGATGTATACACGATACGCGTATGATATAATCGATGTGACAAACAGTGCTGGTACAGATTTGAGTAATTAGATAAATATTTTTAATTTTAGTGTATAATAATAATACATAAATAATAATAATAATAATTATTTTACAATATGTATAAATGTGGGTGTTTACTTAAATGTGTCACCTCTAGATTCATGGATTGTTTTTGAGTTTAAGCCCTATTTAAAATGTTTTAGTAATAAACTTTATATTTTTTTTCCGAATAAATATAAAGTTATGACTAACTAAATTAAATCTAATTTTCTTCGGATTCTATTTAGATAGTTACTAGTCTTTAAGTATTTAAATTGAGACCCAACCTAGTTTTGACTTTCGCCAAAACCCAAATCATAATGGTTTCCCTTTTTACAATTTCACTATTATATGACTAGTGATATTACCCAAACCACCTAACCTTACTTCTAATTTAGTGTTATTAAATTAGTCATAAGTTCGTCTAGATCACTTTTAATGTTGAAGCTTAATTTATATAAATAAAAATAACTTTCGTTATTTTAATCTAACAAATTAAGTGACAGGGGTTAAATACCCAAATACATAATAATGGTTCTTTTAATTAGGCTCAATGTTAAAAATACTAAAGTTACATTTTAATTCTTACAAATGATAACAATCCATTTCACTAGGGGCTCTACATCTAAGCAAACACTAGGGAAATTTAGCTACTCATTATACTAGGGTAAACATGAAAATATAAATATACAAAAATAATAATAACGATAAAAATTGATAACAATAATTTTAATAGGATATAATTACGAAAGTCTTCACTCTCATTTATTTTAAACGGTAGAAAATTACAATAACAACACCCTTTGCACTCGTACAATAATACCCTTAATCACGAACAATACACCCTTAAAACTATCCTAAAAATTGAACTTGGAACTGAAATTAATACGGAGTACTTGAAAGAAAAATAAAATAGGATAAAAGTTGTATGGAATTTTTGAGTTGTATACTCCTGAATTACTGTCTCCTCTCTATTTGATTCTTTTTGTTTGTGTATCTGTATGTTGTATATTTACTGACCCTTGTATCTCTTGGACTAGTGCTCAGTATTATTAATTATTGAAGAGTTGATCAAAAGTACCCACTGTAATATTCCTATTTTTGTAAAGTTGGTAATATTAAATCCAAAAAGCAGCAGTCCCATTTGCATTCCAGATCTGAATCTTGACAAGAGATTACGCGTTTCGTGTAGACACCCACACAATCCGCGTAAGGAAAAAATACTACGCGTTTCGCGTAGAAAACCACATGATCCGCGTAAGTGTACCCGACAGTTTTCTTATTTTTATTTTTTCGTTTGTTCTTTGTTGATCCCGTGTTGAAGTATATCGACTTGGAAATTTTCATTTGAACTCTTTCTCTTCGATCATCTTGGACTTGTATTCAAGTAACATTATCTTGTTATATATTTGGTTTAAATCCGTCATTTTATCGTTGTTTTATCAAACTTCAAGCTCGTGTTTACTTTTGTCATTTTTCTCGTGAATTATGCATTTGAATGTCTTCGTTTCGGTAAAAGCTGATGAAATATAAATGATATTGCGTCAAAATATATGTATGTTTAAAGCAATATCAAAATACCCCACACTTGAGCATTGCTTGTCCTCAAGCAATTACATCTTCTAAATAGAATCGGAACATTACATATTTTTCCATATCGAACATTAAATCACACAACACACACTACACGAAATGAAACACACGCTATATGAAATAAGTTGGAAACACTACACAATATTTATTGGATCACACGCACACCACGCGAAATGAAATTCTGACAACAGAAACAAAGTAGAAACTCGTGATTAAGGTTTAAAATTTTGGATCCTTAGGGAAAATTGGACCTTATGAAAACGTTTTATGATTTTATAAAATGGCATGCTAGTTTTTATACTAGACACGTTTTTCGGTTTTAACCTCAAATTCTGGTTGAGGGTAACTGAAAACCGAAGTCTCAGTCGGCGATTAGCAAGCTATCCGCCCCCATAATTGAAGTATCATGGAACTTGAAACCGAATGTCCTAAAAATGGTTTTACACAATATAATTCATAAAATAGCATAAGTTTTAGAATAAAATTATATCGTGTCCAAATATCATCGGTGAACCATGAGTTTGCACACCTCAATTTGTTATGGCATATGTATGTTGACCGCGGTCAAACATAGATGCGGTTGATCTTTACGGAGATCATCCATCTGGGGATTAGATTCATTAGTCTTAAAAGCTAATTTGCAATGTGCCCCCTCATTGTACGAGACAGATCCTTCTCATGGTTAGGATAAATCTGACCACCAAAAACCCTGTTTGATGCTGAGGTGAGGTGGATTTCCAGCCAATGATAGAGATGACTTTTCAAGAGTTTTCGTCAACCTACAGCTGTTCTGGACTACATCTTCTAACATAGGTTAGCAAGTGTGTCATTTTGGAAGACTTTACTTCTTTAATGAAATTTTCAGGTTTATACATTCCAAAGCAATGATATCTGCAATAAACTTCATAGAAATATGTGATAAATGGTTCTAAACATATGGGGTTTATAAATTTTGTTATACTGGGTTTTCTTTTAAATATTTTAATCAAATAAACTTATGTATTTTTAATGTATGGAAACAATAATTTCGGTTTTTGACACCTAATCTTTAATTGCTCGTAATTACCTTAAAAATTGATTAGTTATATTTGTTTAAAATTTGTAAAAATTTTCATAAAAACCACTAAATTATAAGTTCTCGAGAATTTATATACTCCCACCCCACACTTAAGATTATGTAATGCCCTCATTACATAAAATCAGATTAAATGTATAAATTTGAGAGGACAAAAAGTGTAAAGTGTTTAGAACTTCCTTTGTTAAGTAATTGGAGATTGTAAAATGCTTATTGTATGAACATATCCAATCCTTTTTATCACAATAATGCTTTCGTGTTTCGCTATGTCGAATCTCATCATCATAAGTACCTGTCAACAAATATGTCAAACACAAACTAGATGGGGTTGTACTTTAGTAGTACAAAAATTTTACCCCACACTAAAAGTTTTTGTAAATATAAAATATATAAAAGTAAATTAACACACCATAAAAAATCATTTTATACAAACAAATACAAATAAATTGTTCTAAACTAAAAAGAAAACTAGAAAAATGACCACGCAGGGCCTCCCTGATATTCCTGTTCCCGCTTTTGTTGCTGCCGTTGTTCATTTAGGCGTTGTTCCTCGTAAAAATGCCTATAGGCTTCCTGACTTGCGGCTAAGGCAGCGTTGGGGTCATAAGGTGGAGGTAGAGGGTCACCGTGTGCTTGCCATTAGGGGTATGAAGGAAAGACTGAGGGTATGTAAGCCTGTGGGTTAGCTGCGTATAAATATGCCTGATGATGCGCCCACTCTAACTGTGCTCCCTGGCCCATCTGATCGTAGCGGATGTTTTCTAGAATATTACCCTGATCTAATTGGGTTGCTCTTACATCCCCTAACTATCGAGATAAACTAGTGTATTGATTTTTTGATCTCTGTCCCCATGTTTCATATGTGTTTCTTACGTCTAAACTCAATGAATCAAACGAGTTTTGTAGCATGTTGAAATCAGAAATACCTACACTAGACGAACTAGCCTGATCTGGCTGTCTGCGTCTCCTCCTAGTTTCCCTTGCGGGTTCCTCATCCTCCTCCATAGGAGCGGGAGCAACAACTTCATGTCGTCTTAAACTAGTTACCCCGCCCCTCACATGTATAGCCTTTGCCGTCCTATACACATCCAATCCTAAGGTTTTAACAGCTTGATCTACCGGTTGGATTGGAGGTTCTGATTCACTTGGGTCGAGTTCGAACCAGTTTCCTAGACACGTGATGTAGTGACCCCCCGACATGTCACTTGTCCCTCTAGCACCATTACCAACATGGGCCAAAAAGTAAGCAACTCCATAGGGTATACTAACAAATGTATCCCTATCTCTGATCGCATCTAAATACCAAAGGTCGACATAATTAATTTTATCTGTATTAACAAATGACCTTTGGTTTATTGTGTTCGCTATAAATTTATGAATTATTCTAAAGCGAACATCAGTGATCTTTAGGTATGATTCTTGGCCTGGCTCATATGTATTCCTTCGAGTAAAAGATTGCCAGACTCTCGAAGAATCATAATTTCCTGTAGATCTAGCTCCTGTAAAAATGTACTCCCTAAAACCGGAAGCCAACATCTCCTCAACGGTGTAAATCCCTAATGCGTCAGTCACGTTGCTTAGGGACATACTTCTATCTACCCCACCCAGTCGAAATTGTAGAAAATTAGGGTCATTGATAGTTTCTGGGTGTAAACTCATTCTAACGGTAGAATAGAACTCTAGACACCATTCTCTGTATACAGGGCTATTTAAATTAAACAATCTCTCAAAATCATTAAAAACCAAAGTCATTCCAAATTCGTTTGTAAAACTTTGGTTTATAATTCCCCTTATTTGTTCATCTAAGTTGACTGGGTGTCCTAAAGGAGTCCAATCCACAACGTATACTGGAGAGATGTTTTTATTGACCAGAGAAAGTAAGTCCTTAACCTTTTGTAATCGGTTAGGTAAATCATAAGGAAATCTCAGGTTCGGGTGTAGATTCTGAAGTTGTTGTTCCATTTCTGGTGTTACTTGTTCTTCCCCTTGCTGTTGGTTTACAGCTCTCATTGTAAATAATCCCTGCATAACATTTTAAAACAAGAGAATCGTCCCAATTGGGTATGTTAATGTTAGCAAAGAATTCATCCTTGACATACAAGCTTGTTTCAACACCACAGGAATCAATATTTCAACAACAGTTTACTTCTAAAAATTAAAACAAACAACAATAAAACAAAAATTCATAATCATAAATCAAGTTTCAAAAACAAAGTTTAATTCACAAGTGGAAACACGCAATGAGCTAAGCATATATAATCCAATTCAATCATATTGCGTATATTCCAGCTTCGAATAATCATTACAATCCATACTTGATTCATGACAATTACAATAAATTATCAAATTTAGACGAAAATTAAAATCACAAAATCAATCAATCAAATTTATATTCAAATGTTCTACTACTATCAAAACATCTAAAAACATCTAAATATACTCAAAATAACACAATTCAATAGCAATTCCTCAATTTCCCCAATTTCTACAAACCCTAACTTTTCAATAATCAATTAAACATCAAATTTTCATGCTAATCGGGTTTAATATCATATTAACAACATAGCCATAGCAATAATCAAGCAAAATTTAACAATAATAAGTTCCAAATTCGGATTAAAGCTAAACAAATAAATAATGAAAAACTTGAAGAACAAGGGGTAAATTGAGTCTAGGACCCTTACCAATCTCGGCATGTTGAAAGATGGATGAATTGGAGGAGATTGATAGCGTTAATTTAGTTTTTGGGTGTGATTTTTGGCGTTTTTGCTCCTTCCTCTCGTTCACAGCAAAAGAAAAGAAAAAAAAATAAGAAGTGTGGAGGAGAAGTGCTGGTCGACTGATATCTATCTGATTTTGACCTTACGCGTTTCGCGTAGGGCTACGCTTTTCGCGTAGTTTCTGATTGTACGCGTTCAGCGTGGTTTACCACACGGTCCGCGTAAGTGTTCTGCCCCCTTTTTTTTTTCAACTTTATAAGTACTTAAATTTTCAAAATATCAATTTTAAATTTATATTTGTTGTAACGGAAATTTCGGTTGGTATACCTAGTTTTTATCCGTTTATAAATTTTAATTTCAATTTATAAAATTTAATACTTTAAAAGTTAAAGTTTTTAATATTTTTCAAAAATAACTTAAAAACACTCTATTTTTTTTTTTAAAAAAATTTAAATTAAAAGAAAATTAATATTTTAAAATTACAAACAAGTATATGAAAAATAAAAATTAAATGAATTTAAAATACACTCTATTTTTTTAAATTTTTAAATTTTAATATATACTTTCAAACCAACTAATTTTCAAACTTAAAACTTTGTTTCCTATCAACTAGGTAGAGACAATCTCGGTTGTTACACCTATCATTACCCACGACAAAAGTTTACAAGTTATATATCTTTACGGTTATTGATAAAAAAGTATATTTTTAGTAGTTTTAATTTTTCTTCTGTTTTTGCGGTTTACTATTTAAAAGATATATTATGAATCCAACAATTAATTTCGTGCAATTTGAAGAACGACAATTCAGTTGTTACACTTAATATTATCGTTTTCAATGAAAACAGGTTAAACTCAAGCTTTATCAATTTTAAATGGTAGACCCTTTTTAATAAAAACACAACAAACAAATACAAACTAAACACACCAAAAAAAAATAAACACACAAAAATTCACAAATACACAAAAATGCACAAAAACACAATTGGCGAGAAAAAGAATTAGATTGTGAAACCGCGTCGACTTGCCTCATAGTGGGGTCGTACCATTTCGCCCCCCATGGCTTCATAGGTGTAACCTCGTTGGTTTAAGAGGTTTTCCTTTGAACATTTAAAAGGCCCTTCTCGGCATAAGGTTACGTACTCGTAATTAGAGTCCGTCTGGTTCTTTGGGCAATTTCCGTAATGAGCTGGTTTTCCACATTTTACACATTTGCCCAAATGACGCGCTCGATGTTTCTTAGCTGATTTTGATTTTCCTTTGGCATAATTTTTCTCGTTAAGTTTTTGCCTTATTTCTTTACTCACTTGATCGCATCTTCTTTTTATATCTAAAACCACATCTCTCGGTTTAATTTTATCGCACATCAAAAAGAAGTGATTGTAGACATATTGATTGCGCATCTTGAAAATAAACAATAAATAAAAACGAAAAGAAAAAATAAAAAGGTAGAATGGAGGGAGAAGACTAGTTCTTTAGTGTCTGCTAGGGAAAGACCGAACAAACCCCACTCTTAAAGATGAAAATAAAGTTCGAGAATGGAGTTGAAAAACCTTAAAGTTACCCTGAATTTACTTGTCCTTAGGGTAGAATGTGATCTCGTCTCTTTTCGTAGTATTGATTCCTTCAAAGTATAATTTGAGTCGATGACCGTTCACTTTGAAAGTTCCACCGTCTTTGCTATATAATTCTGCATATCCAGATGGAAAAACTTGTTTTTTTATATATGGCCCAGTCCATCGGGATCTAAGTTTCCCAGGTGAAAACTTAAAACGTGATTGGAATACTAATACTTTATCCCCTTTTTCAAATTCTTTCTTTTCTTTTAACCGTGCATCGTGCCATCTTTTAGTTTTCTCCTTGTATGTTTTAGAGTTTTCATACGCTTGTAGTCTTAATTCATCTAATTCATTCAGTTGTAAGAATCAGTTTTCTCCGGCTTTCACAAGGTCGGTATTACATTCTCTCAGAGCCCAGTATGCCTTGTGTTCAACTTCGACAGGTAGATGACACGCCTTACCGTAAATCAATCGGAAAGGTGTAGTACCGATGGGCGTTTTTAATGCAGTTCTAAATGCCCAAAGTGCATCATCTAGCTTTCGATGCCAGATTTTTGAATTATTTTTAACCGTTCTTTCTAGAATTCGTTTAAGACCTCTTTCAACTTGGCCACTCGTTTGAGGGTGGTAAGAAGTTGAAAAATGATGATTAACTCCGTACTTTTTAAGCACTTTCTCGAGTAGTTGATTTGTAAAATGAGTTCCATAATCACTGATTAATGCTTTTGGAATCCCAAAACGCGAGAAAAGATTTTTAAGAAAGCTGACAACAACTCGAGCATCGTTAGTGGGTAGGGCTTTTGCTTCAGCCCATTTAGAAACGTAATCAACTGCCACCAGAATGTATTTGCATTTGTTACAAGCGGGGAATGGACCCATGAAGTCAATACCCCAAATTTCGAATACTTCGCATACTAGGATGCTTTGTTGTGGTATTTCATCTCTCTTGGAGATATTTCCAGATCTTTGACAAGAATCACAAGTTTTTACCATATTGTATGCATCTTTAAAAATTGTAGGCCAGTAAAAACCTGAGTCAAAAACCTTTTTGGCGGTATAGCTTGGTCCGAAATATCCACCAGCCGGTCCTTCATGACAGTGCTCTAGAATTTGTTGCGCTTCTTTGCCGTACACACATCGACGAATAACTTGGTCAGCCCCTATACGAAAGAGGTTAGGGCTTTCCCAGAAGTAAAACTTCAGATCAGCAAATAATTTCTTCTTTTGCTGATAAGTTTGATTTTTAACAAGAATTCCCGCGGCTAGATAATTAGCATAGCCCGCAAACCATGAAATTTCTTCTTCTGTTTCAATTCTCATAAGGAACTCGTCCGGAAAAGTATCGTGAATAACAGATTCATCGAGTGTTTCTAAGTTAGGATTTTCAAGACGGGATAAGTGATCCGCAACGAGATTTTCAGCACCTTTTTTATCCTTAATTTCAATGTCGAATTCTTGTAGGAGAAGAATCCAACAAATTAGTCTAGGTTTAGCATCTTGCTTTTTGAATAAGTACTTTAGGGCTGAATGATCGGTATAAACAATTGTTTTAGATAACACTAAGTAAGATCTAAACTTATCGAAAGTAAAAACTACTGCAAGAAGCTCCTTCTCAGTAGTTGTGTAATTCAACTGAGCTCCTGTAAGTGTTTTACTTACGTAGTAGATTGGTTGAAATTTGTTATCTTGACGTTGTCCTAAAACAGCTCCCATCGCGAAATCACTAGCATCACACATTAGTTCGAAAGGTTTGGACCAGTCGGGTGATACCATAATGGGTGCATTCGTAAGTTTATTTTTTAGAATGGAGAAAGCTTGTAAGCATTGGTCATTGAAGTCGAATGTACTGTCTTTCTCGAGAAGTTTAGTCATGGGTCGAGCGATTTTGGAAAAATCCTTTATGAATCGTCGATAGAATCCCGCATGACCTAAGAAACTATGAATTCCTTTAACGTTAGTTGGAGGAGGAAGCTTTGAGATTACATCGATCTTAGCTTTGTCTACTTCCATTCCATCTCGAGAAATCTTGTGTCCTAAAACAATGCCTTCCTTCACCATGAAGTGGCATTTTTCCCAATTTAAAATAAGATTTGATTCCTCACAACGAATTAACATTCGCTCGAGGTTTGAAAGGCATGAATCGAAGGAGTCTCTAAAAACAGAGAAATCGTCCATAAAGACTTCCATACTTCCTTCTATCATGTCGTGAAATATTGCCATCATACACTTTTGAAAGGTGCCTGGCGTGTTGCATAATCCGAACGGCATTCGTCGGTATGCGAATGTACCAACTGAACAAGTAAAAGTTGTCTTGTCTTGGTCTTTTGGATCAATGGGAATTTGAAAATAACCGGAGAATCCATCAAGGAAACAATAGTACTCCTTTCCCACTAAACGTTCTAGCATTTGGTCAATATAAGGGAGTGGGAAATGATCTTTCCTTGTGGCGTCGTTTAAACGACGGTAGTCTATACAGACTCTCCAACCAGTGACTGTTCTTATAGGAACGAGTTCATTTTTATCATTAAGAATAATAGTTGTACCCCCTTTCTTGGGTACCACTTGAACAGGACTAACCCATGGGCTATCGGATATAGGGTATATTAACCCGGCATCAAGTAACTTGATAACCTCCTTCTTGACAACTTCTTTCATGTTAGGGTTTAACCTTCATTATCTTTGTACCACGGGTTTAAAATCTTCTTCCATTAGAATCTTATGAGTACAATAAGCGGGGTTAATCCCTGGAATATCGGTTGTTTTCCAAGCAATTGCTTTCTTGTGAGTTTTTAGAATGGACATTAACCTATCCTTTTCGTCATTGGAAAGTTTTGATGAAATTATAACAGGTAATTGTGATGTACCTTGGAGATAAGCATACTCCAAATGTTTCGAGAGTTCTTTAAGCTCCAAGGTTGGTGGTTCTTCCAAGAAAGATTTTATTCGGAACATGTTACCATTGGTAATTTCTTCAAAGGGTTCATCTTCCTTGGGAATTTCTTCCTCACAGCAATCTTCATCGATGACTACTTTCAACAATTCGTCAAGTTCAAGTTCTACATCGAATTCATCACCTTCATTCATTGAGGTGAAGTTCGAGGTGTCTATATTTAGTAATTCTTGCAATTCTTTTTCAACACAACAATCAACAATGTCTAACTTATAACATTCGTCATTGGAGGAGATAGGTTGTTTCATAGCTTTGTCTATGTTTAAGGTAACTCTATCTTCCCCTACACCTAGACTAAGCTTTTTATCTTTAACACGCACAATCCCATCAGCGGTATTTAGAAATGGTCGCCCTAGAATTAGGGGAACCTTGCTATCTTCTTCCATTTCAAGGACAACGAAGTCGGCAGGAAAGATTAAATGATTGACTTTAACTGGTAGGTTTTCGGCAATACCAATAGGATAGTTAAAAGTTCTATCTGCTAGGCGTATACACATCCTAGTTGGTTTTAGATCTCCTAGGTTTAGTTTTAAGTATAAGGAGTGTGGCATAAGATTGATACTTGCGCCTAAGTCAGCTAATGCATCGTACATTACTGAATCTCCCATCAGACACGGAATAATGAAACTACCAGGATCTCCGAGTTTTGGTGGCATCTTTTGCTTTTGCAAAATTGCTAAGCATTCCTCATTGAGGAATGTGGTTGAAACCTCTTCATATTTACCCTTATCGGCTATGAGATCCTTGATAAATCTTCCATAATTTGGCATACCCCTAAGAACTTCCGCGAGTGGCATGTTAATGCTAATTTGCTTGATCATATCTGCAAATCTCTGATATTGGCTCGCGAGTTTGTCTTTATTTAATGCCTTTAGGTATGGAATAGGTGCCTTGTGCACCTTTACAGGTGTTTCTTCACTTTTCTTTGATATGATCTCTGGTGGATCATTCTTCTCTTGTTCTATCTCAACATGCTCATCTATATCAATAGGTTCTTGTAAACTAGAAGAAGATAAAGGAACTTCTGAGGTTTTACTAGTTTCTGGGTTAACAGTTAAACCACTTCTAGTAGTTATAGCATTTACATGCTCATTCCTTGTTTGATTGTTGTTGGGATTCACTTGAGTATTTGAGGGGAGAGCGCCTGGTAGCCTCTCTGATAGTAACTGTGAGATCCATCCAACATCTCTTTCTAAATTCTGAATCGTAGCTTGTTGATTTCGAATTTGTTGAGTTTGAATTTCCGAAGTTTGCTCGTGCTTAACCATAAAATCTCTTAAGAGATCTTCTAAACCGGATTTCTTTTCGGGTTGTGGTTGTGGTTGATTGTGTTGGAAATTATTTTGATAAATTCGTTGAGGTTGATTTCGGTTGTCTAGGTTATTGTAACCTGGTGGTGGATTTCTTTGATTTTGATTTTGATTTTGATTTTGGAAATTTCGGTTATTTTGGTAAACCGGATTTCCTCCTTGATAGTTATTATTATTTAAACCTGAAGGTCCTCCTATTTGGTAGTTGTTAATTGGAGGATATTTTCGGTTATTTGCTTCCATCGCTGGAAAATCGTTGAAATTCATTTCACCTTTTCGCAAGTAACCTAGGAAATTTGCTTGCTCTTCCATCGTTGTTTTATCACAATCTCTAGTAAGATGGGGGCCTTGGCACATTTCACATCCTACCCTGATAGCATGCATTTCCTTGGTTACTTTCTCAATTTATCTTGCTTGATTTGCCATTTGAACTTTTAATGAAGCAATTTCATCATTGCTTTCGATATTAGCAACGGTTGATGATCTATAGAATTCTATCTCTTGATGCCAATTATGGGAATGTGCTGCTATATCGGCAATGATAGTGTGAGCGTTTTTCGGTGTTTTCTTCATGATCGAACCTCCAGCTGCAACATCTATATCTTTACGGGTAGCTACATTTACTCCTTTATAGTATATTTGGACTTTTTGGAATGTATTCAACCCATGTTGAGGACATACCCTAAGCATTTTGTTGAATCAGGTCCAAGCTTCATAAAGAGTCTCATTAAGCTTTTGTTTGAAATGATTTATATCACTTTGCAATTTTGCTGCTTTTGAAGCAGGGAAGAACTCTGACAAAAACTTGTCCATCATATCATTCCAATCTTCGATATAACCTTCTGGTAAAGAGTCTAACCAATCTCTTGCATCGTCTTTTAGGGACCATGGAAAGATTTTCAAACATGCGACTTCATCGGAGACATCCTTGATTTTGAATAGCTTGCAAATGCTTACAAACTTACGAAGATGCTCGTTAGCATCCTCATTTAGAGCTCCACCGAATTGGCATGTATTATTCACCATGTGAAGGAATTGACCTTTTATTTAAAAGCCGTCAGTCATCGTAAGTTGGATAATTGCGTGGCCTTGACCTGTTCTTGTCGCCTTTATTAATGCTTCCATCGTTTGATTTGTAACAGCCATCTCTTCTTCTTCTTTAATAATTGGCTCTATGATTGGTTGAATATCTGGTTCAGAGTTAGAATCTAATAAAAGTGATTCTAAATCCTGAGCAAGAGATTCTACTTCTTGAGCTCTTAAACGTTCGTGAAATTCTCTTTCGGGTTCAGGATATGGAGGAGTTAATTCAGTGTTGGAGGAACGTAAATTCATGCATTAATTTCTATTATGAAATCATAACACCAAAAGCTTTTCTAGGAATGAATTCCTATTAAAAGGATCGAATAACCTAAAGTCTATTAAAATCTTTTAAACATAAACCGCTCCCCGGCAGCGGCGCTAAAAAGTTGATGGTTTGAAACAGTACCTTTATTTATGAACGGATTTGAGTTATTTTATTACACGAATTGATTTATTGTATATATGGTGTTTTAATGAATTCAGGTTGATTTCACACATATAGGCAACTAGTCCTATTCGCTAGTTTAGTTTGTTGGTAAATCCGGTTCGTTCCACAGTGTGACGATGTTAAATGATTTTTAATAGTCTTTGAAGTTAAACTTATTTAAAGGGGGTTATGGATTAGGAATTTATAATACTATATAATAATAATAAAATATAACTTAATCCTAATTTAATTGAACTACTTATTAATTAAAATTACAAGATTATATGATTTATAATCATTAAAGAAATGAACTAAATGAATCTATATTATTTGTGATAAAAATAAGTTTATTACTAAATGATAATTAATAAAATATTAACTTTTGATAAAACTAATTGATTAGAATTTTGTTTGAGCAATTATAATATAAATTTATTTAAATTAATTAAATAACATGTTTTAATTAAATTAATATAAATTAATAGGAATTATAATAATTAACTAATTATAAACTAATTACTAATTATAAATTATAATAATTAATACTAATTATAAATTAATAACTTAAATATAATAATAAAATATTTAAAACCCTAGATTTTAACCTAATTGCTACAGTACTCGTATTAATACTTACGCGTTTCGCGTAATGATGTACGTGTTCCACGTATGTTTTAAAATGTATGCGTATCGTGTGATGTATACACGATCCGCGTATGATATAATCGATGTGACAAACAGTGCTGGTACAGATTTGAGTAATTAGATAAATATTTTTAATTTTAGTGTATAATAATAATACGTAAATAATAATAATAATTATTATTTTACAATATGTATAAATGGGGGTGTTTACTTAAATGTGTCACCTCTAGATCCATGGATTGTTTTTGAGTTTAAGCCCTATTTAAAATGTTTTAGTAATAAACTTTATATTTTTCTTTCGAATAAATATAATGTTATGACTAACTAAATTAAATCTAATTTTCATCGGATTCTATTTAGATAGTTACTAGTCTTTAAGTATTTAAATTGAGACCCAACCCAGTTTTGACTTTCGCCAAAACCTAAATCATAATGGTTTCCCTTTTTACAATTTCACTATTATATGACTAGTGATATTACCCAAACCCCCGAACCTTACTTCTAATTTAGTGTTAGTAAATTAGTCATAAGTTCGTCTAGATCACTTTTAATGTTGAAGCTTAATTTATATAAATAAAAATAACTTTCGTTATTTTAATCTAACAAATTAAGTGACAGGGGTTAAATATCCAAATACATAATAATGGTTCTTTTAATTAGGCTCAATGTTAAAAATACTAAAGTTACATTTTAATTCTTACAAATGATAACAATCCATTTCACTAGGGGCTCTACATCTAAGCAAACACTAGGGAAATTTAGCTACTCATTATACTAGGGTAAACATGAAAATATAAATATACAAAAATAATAATAACGATAAAAATTGATAACGATAATTTTAATAGGATATACTTACGAAAGTCTTCACTCTCATTTACTTTAAACGGTAGAAAATTACAATAATAACACCCTTTGCACTTGTACAATAATACCCTTAATCACGAACAATATACCCTTGAAACTATCCTAAAAATTGAACTTGGAACTGAAATTAATACGGAGTACTTGAAAGAAAAATAAACAGGATAAAAGTTGTATGGAATTTTTGAGTTGTATACTCCTGAACTACTGTCTCCTCTCTATTTGATTCTTTTTGTATGTGTATCTGTATGTTGTATATGTACTGACCCTTATATCTCTTGGACTAGTGCTCAGTATTATTAATTATTGAAGAGTTGATCAAAAGTACCCACTGTAATATTCCTCTTTTTGTAAAGTTGGTGATATTAAATTCAAAAACCAGCCGTCCCATTTGCATTCCAGATCTGAATCTGGACAGGAGATTATGTGTTTCGCGTAGAAACCCACACGATCCGTGTAAGGAAAAAATACTACGCGTTTCGCGTAGAAAACCACACGATACGCGTAAGTGTACCCGACAGTTTTCTTATTTTTATTTTTTCGTTTGTTCTTTGTTGATCCCGTGTTGACGTATATCGACTTGGAAATTTTCATTTGAACTCTTTCTCTTCGATCATCTTGGACTTGTATTCAAGTAACGTTATCTTGATATATATTTGGTTTAAATCCGTCGTTTTATCGTTGTTTTATCAAACTTCAAGCTCATGTTTACTTTTGTCGTTTTTCTCGTGAATTATGCATTTGAATGTCTTCGTTTCGGTAAAAGCTAATAAAATATAAATGATATTGCGTCGAAATATATGTATGTTTAAAGCAATATCAGCCACGCGCACCATCTCAGGGTGCGCAGCGCGCACAAGCCCAATTCAGTTCTGTCCGGTTTTGTCAATTTTCAGATAAAGATCTCCCACTTCCCGACATATTTAGATGAAACGCTTTTCACAACACATTATAATGGTTAAAACTCACACGATTCAATAACAAAATAAGTTTTACGAAACGGGGCCCACATATGCCGTAATACGAGTTTCGTACAAAAATATGAGTTTCGACTACACTAGTTTAAATTCCAAACGACACTAGGAGCATGGTGTTTGGGGTTTAAACTACCCAAATCTCGGTCGAACTCTAAAAGCTATAACATCCAAAGCGTCCCCTAACAAACAAACAGGATCTCTAATCCGTACGAATGCCCTTACCCTTGTCTTCGCCGGAGCCTATAAAAAGATAAACAACGAGAGGGTAAACAAAGCTTAGTGAATGCAATAATTATACCCATATATATATATATATATATATATATATATATATATATATATATATATATATATATATATATATATATATATATATATATATATATATATATATATATAATATACCTACTTGCAATCACTTACACATATACCGCATACACGCTAGCAATACAATTAGCATACCATCTCATGTACAAAGCTAATAATCTCCAACAAACCACAACTAGCGTAATCAATAACATATAATTGACATAATACAATATGCTACAAAACAAAACACAACCATGGTTAACCATTCTCGCGTCATGGTGCTACCGGATCATTGGTTCACACAATACGCATCGGTTATGATGATACCGGCTCTTTGGTTCACATCACAACCCGAGTCATACTCGCGTTAAAGTGCTACCGGCTCTTTGGTTCACACTCTAACAACTCGTGCCGTAGTGCTACCGGCTCTTTGGTTCACACTACAACACACGTACTATGACGCTACCGACTCTTTGGTTCACATCATAGCACAATCGCACATACTATGGCACTACCGGCTCTTTGGTTCATATCATAGCATACAAATAAATACATTATATACATACGCATATAATCATTCCATTCACCTTACCGCTTCGGTGAATGTTTTATACTTCCGTAAGCTTCAAGGCAAAGTACCTAATACAATAAGTACTCAATCAACACACAAACTAGTTGGATTAAATACCAACAATTCACTTATGTGCATTTAATGACTTAAATGCATTAAATGCCCCATTATCGCTAAAACCATCCCATTAAGGTCAAGACAATCGTAAATCACTCAAAGCTAGTGATTAAGATCCCACAACACTAACTAATACATAATAAGGGTATTTCATACCCATATTTCCCTACTAGGTCAATCATTAACATTTTGACCACTTTAAAACCAACACACCCATTTGCTAAATAACTAGGTGTGCTAGTAATTAACTAACCAATTAAGGCTCATGAACACCAATTAACACTTTAAAACCCTAGGTTAGTCATTCTTGAGTCCTCATGACTCAATCTTACCAAAGAACACCCAAGATCAACAAATATAGGTTTTGTGTTCTTCATTTACACAAACCCTAACCCTTACACAAAATCAAAGTAAGGAAATCAAAATTAGAACATACCACTACAACCAAAACATAGCTAGAGAGGAGATGAACAACTTTATAACTCAAGCTAAGACCCAAAACTAGCTCCTTCTTCCCTTGATTGAACTTTCTCACACAAGAATCTCACTCTCTCTCTAAAATTGAAGTGGAAAAGGATAAGGTTGTTGATAATGGAGTTATGACTCTCCCCAAACTGATCTGGTAGTCTTTAACTCATCCCCAAGTGAAATTACCAAAAAGCCCATCTACAGTGAACAAGCAGAACCCGACTACAGTGAACAATGCGCCACGCGCACCATTAGGTGTGCGCTGAGCGCACCTTGCCCAGATCACTCTCTGACTTCTGTTTAAATACACAAGGTCACCCACACTTCATGTACCCTATTTACATCTCTGTACAATAGATATTAGGGTCTTACACGAGAGGTCGGGGGTTCGATCCCGGGCAGTGGCGATTTTTTTTTAAAGCTTGTTACTTGAAGGTAGCATTTTTTATTATTTTGGTTATTATTATTATTATTATTATTATTAATTTTATCATTTAAGTATTATTAACATTATTATGATTATTGTTATTATTATTATTATTATTATTATTATGAAAATAATACAAGTTATTATTATTTTCATAATATTAGTATTAGTATCATTTTATGATTATTAGCATTATTATTATTGACATAAGCATTATTATTAATATTATCATTAATTTTTAATATGACTATTAAAATTCTATTAAAACTATCATTATTATTAAAATTACCATTATTATTAAGAATATTATCTCTATAAAAACTATCATTTTTATCATATCATTATTATCATTTTTATTAAAACTATTATTATTATTATTACTATCACTATTATTACTATTAGTATTAAAATTATTATTACTATTATTATACTTATTCTAGTATTATTATAACTATTATTTTGCAAACAAAAGATTATTTATATAAAATATTTAATATACATAATTTAAATATATTAATACTTTTATTTATTTAAAATATATAAAATGAATATATAAGTTATTGATATAAAAATTTATCACTAATAATAATAAATATATTTGTTCGATTACAAAAATATGTCTTAATATATATATGAATGATATAGGTTCGTGAATCCGAGATCAACCCTACACTTATTCAATGTCGTTATATGTATTTTTACTACAAAATACAGTATCGTGAGTTTCATTTGCTCCCTTTTAAATGCTTTTGCAATATATATTTTTGGGACTGAGAATACATGCGCTGTTTTTACACCTGTTTTATGAAATAGACACAAGTACTTAAAACTACATTCTATGGTTAGATTATTATACCGGATATCACCCTATTTAGCTTGGTAGCCTAAGAATTTGGGAACAGACCCCCAAATTGACGCGAATCCTAGAGATAGATCTTTCAGGTCCAACAAGCCCCATCCAGGTTATGGATGCTTTATTACTTCAATTTTTATATACAGATGAGTGAACCTTATATTTGGGGATATTCTAGATGCATTTTGTTAATATCAATTACCAGGTGTTCACCATATGAATGATTTTTATACAGATGAGTGTTCTTGTATGATAATTTTTGCAGATGAGTGTTCCTGCAGTTTATATATAAAAATGAAATCTTGTGGTCTATTAAAATGATGGAAATGATTGATTACGATAAACTAATGAACTCACCAACCTTTTGGTTGACACTTTTAAGCATGTTTATTCTCAGGTATTAAAGAAATCATTCGATGTACATTTGCTCATTTTAAAGATATTACTTGGAGTCATTCATGGAATATTTCAAAAGACGTTGCATTTGAGTCATTGAGTTCATCAAGATTAATAATAAGTCATTCATAGTTTGGATATATTATAAGATGGTATGCATGCCTGTCAATTTTCAATGTAATGAAAGTTTTTCTTTCAAAAATGAATGCAATATTTGTAAAATGTATCATATAGAGGTCAGAACCTCGCAATGTAACCATATGTTACTGTATTCATCCTTATGGATTAGGACGGGTCATCTTATCAAGGTCGTATCACTTGGTTAAACATAACGGGGGTTTCGGTCCAGTTCTGGAATGAAAAAAACCTTTAGATCAATCCCAAATTGGTGGGGTCAACCGTTAGAATTCGTAAACTGCACGCTAAAAGGCAATAAAAATCTTGTGGTAGGAAAGGTCTTGGTTAAGCTAAAGGATGCCCACTTGGTTCATGATATCGTTAGGGTTTCATCATACAACACTGTCTTCTTTGCCTATGCAATGGGAAACAAACTGTTTCTTTGAAGTCGATATAAATAAAAAACAGGACGATAGTGAAGGTAGTGAAGGTATTTCGGAATCTAAATTTATTAATAATGAAGAAGTCTACAAGTCGGACGAGGAAGACAAACTTTCCAATGATTCTATAGAAGAAGAAAACAATGATCGGATTATTTTAGATGACTTAGATGACCGCCAATCAAAATGTTGGGTCTCAGAAAGTTCATTTAATGATATTAGATCGAAAGCCACAGAAATCCCGCTTGTTCCATCTTCCGATGCAATTAATGTCGAGCAGTCTAAAAACAACCTTGATGACCTCTCTTCTTCCAATAATGGCGTGCACAATGTAATGGATGATGGATTCGATCAGTCCAATGGGCCGGGTAAATCCACTAGACAAGACGTTAATGCTAATAAAAGTCACGACCAAACTGCCCCCATGCCCAACAACTCATTCGATATAAACGGACCACCACCAATTCCTAAATTCACACCTGACATCCCATATGTTCCATATAAAAAACCGGCAGAGCCCATTAACCCATCTATTGTCAAGCCCAATATTGATGATCCCAAAACTTAAAACATGCCCTCTAATCCCAATTATCCGAATGAGCCTGTTAACAATCTGTACAAGGTTGACGAATTAGATTCTCGCTCAACTGTTTCTGAAAAGCCCGTCGACCCAACTTCTGTCATGCCCAACTCTGACCAGCCCTTAACCCAATCTGATATACCTGAGCCCAATACCACAAAGGTGCCATGTAACAGTTTGAATACGGGTGATGATATAGAATCTGGCGATAACGAGGACAGTGATTCGATTAATTTTAATGGCCAATTTGATGTCGATTGTCCCCCGGGTTTCTTACCAAAACCAATGTTTACACATGATCTTGATAAATGGCATGCCCCGAATCGAGATACTGACTTTCTCATGGTACATGACTCAGGCAATGGTTCGTCAAAGAAGGATTTGCATGGGTATACAGATTCGCCTGATAACACAATGGTTGGTAAATCACATGAGTTGAAACTGTCTAAGCCGAATATGTTAGTGACCGATGATGTCAATGGAAATTCTGTTTCTACCATTAAACTATGCAAAACCAGGAAAGTTATAAAGCCTACCTCGTCAACAAATAATGCAACCTCTCTTTCAAATGGCAGCACTAGTTTAAAGGAATTTAGCGCGGAGATAGGTCTTGATTGGGTCGACCCACCGTTAGGGAAGTAATTTTCACCGTCACTCGTTTTCATTTTCTTTTAAAATTTGTCAAATGAAGATAATATCATTAAATGTGCGTGGGCTCGGGAAACCTCGAAAAGTTAAATTTAACTGGATAAAAAAATTAATTCATGTTCATAACTCGGATATTTTTGCTATACAAGAGTCTAAACGGAAAAATGTTAAAGAATGTATTATTGAACTATTATGGGGCAATCAAAATTTTGAATACGAATTTAAACCATCTGTGGGGCTATCGGGTGGGTCTATTTTAATTTGGAACTCTCTTAAATTTTGCGTGTCGGAAGTGATTTAAAAAGATTATTTCTTGGCAATAAAAGGTCGTTGGGTGGGTAAATCTTCGGATTCAATCATAATTAATGTCTATGGCCCTCATTGTGATAACTTGAAACAAAATTTCTGGGATAGTCTTGTGAATATCATGCAGGTTAATATTAATGATTGGACTATTTGTGGCAATTTTAATAAAGTAAGGAGAAGTTTGAAAAGGAAAAATTGTGAATTTATAGAGCATCGGGCCAAAATGTTCAACGAATTTATAGATAATTCTCACCTTATCGATGTACCTTTAGGCGGTTTGAAGTTTATAAGAATTACCGATGATGGGTTGAAATATAGCAAGCTTGATAGATTCTTAGTATCGGAACAGTGTTTTGCAAATTGGGTTGGTTTGACTGCATGTACTTTAGAAAGAGAGTACTCCGATCATTGCCCGATTATCCTAAAAAGTTCTAACAACTATTTCGGCCCTAGATCTACACGTGTATTCAACAATTGATACGAGGATGAACAAAGTCTCGAGTTGATTAAAAATGCATGGCTTATTGTCACGTCAAATCCAAAAGCCGATGTGTTTTCCGTGATAATTTAAAAAAAGTTAAAGATGTTTTGAAAAATAAATGTAATCCGCAATTTCATAAGTTAAATGAAGTGATCGCACAATTGCAAAAAGAAGTGTCGAAATGGGAGCATCTTCTCGGGTCACGGGACCTCACCGATACCAAAATTGCTAATTGGTTAGATCTACGTAAATAGTGGTTCGCAAAAGATAAAGAGAAAATCGAAATATTGAAGCAAAAAGTAAGAATCAAATGGGCTACCGAGGGTGATGAAAACAGAAAATACTTTCACTCGTGCATTAAAAGAAGACAAATTAAAAATAGTATTCGTGGTATTAATTCCAATGGTCTATGGCTAGAAAACCCGGATGATATTAAAGTGGTGGCTTTTAACTACTTCGAAAATAGATTTTCCGAAAGCAATACAAGAAGGTTCAAACTACGTGGTCCGCTTGAGAAAAATTTATCTAGCGAAGAAGCATCTAGCCTTGAGACACCCTTCACTTTACTTGAAATTCATAATGCGATTAAAGGTTGTGGTGGAGATAAGGCTCCGGGACCCGATGGTTTTACCATGAACTTTTTTCTAAAACACTGGGATGTTGTTAAAAATGAACTTCTTTCAGCTTTCAATCATTTTTGGGATGTGGGCGAGATATCAAATGGTTGTAACTCTTCGTTTGTTGCCCTAATACAGAAAAAGAATGACCCTCAGGGCTTTGGGGATTACCGCCCAATTAGCCTAATCGGTAGCTTCTACAAAATCTTATCTAAGGTATTATCTAAGCGCCTTCAACATGTTATCTCATCTGTTATTGGGTTCAGACAGAGTGCTTATATATCTTAGATGGTGTTCCAATTGCTAATGAAGTTCTTCATGATTAAAGTCTCTAAAAGAAAAGGCTTTCTTTTTAAAGTCGATTTTGAGAAAGCCTTTGATAGTATAAATTGGGGTTTCATGATGGACGTCATGGAGCTCATGGGGTTTGGTCTTAGATGGCATAATTGGATATTTTCTTGCTTATCCTCGGATTCTATCTCTATTCTAATCAACAGTTCTCCGACCAAGGAATTTCGTCTTCAAAAGGGGGTATGCCAAGGTGATTCACTGTCACCCTACCTCTTCATCATGGTCGCCGAGGGGCTTAAACACCTCACTAAGGTTGCGGCTGCCAATAATCGGTATTCGGGCATCAAAATTGGATGTGATAATATTCAGGTTACTCATCTCCAATATACTGATGATACGTTTTTTTTAGAGTGGAATAGGTGAAATTCACAAAACCATACCAAGATTCTTAAATGTTTTGAAGCCGCTTTAGGACTAAAAGTTAATTCTCGGAAAAGTTATGTGTATGGTCTTTGTGTGTCGAGAGAGGATACGGTTGAGTTGGCCGAATGGTTGGGATGTGGGGTAGGTACACTGCCAATCACCTACTTGGGCCTCCTAATCGGGTCATCTATGAAATACTCCAAGGCCTGGGACCCGGTGTTCGAAAAGTTTAGAAAAAGACTTGCGGATTGGAAGGCGAGATCGCTCTCCAATGGTGGTAGACTCACACTAATAAAATTGGTACTATCTAGTCTTCCCCTTTATTTCTTTTCACTTTTTGGCCCCTGTTTGTGTCAACGATAAGCTTAAGGGGTTCAAACATCGTTTTTTTGGGGTGGTCTAGCGACGTGTCGAAATTGGCATGGATTAAATGGGAATCGTGCCTTAAGCCTTGGGATTTCGGGGGGTTAAATATTGTCCCACTAACCACCAAAAATTGAGGACTTCTTGCCAAATGGTGGTGGCTTTTTAAAAAAGACTAGGGTTCACTTCGGGTTCGTATTATAAAAAGCATCTACGGGGAGGACAGGGGTTTAAATCCTTCATTTTCACCCCCTACGTCCCGATCATCCTCAACGTGGTCATGTATTTTAAAGATTGGTAAAAATATTAATAATCTTGATGTGCCATTTGCCCAATCTTTTAAGACACGTATAATTGATTGTTCTCTTACAAGCTTTTGGAATGATATGTGGATACGTGATGTTGCACTTAAAGAAAAATTTAATAGACTTTATCGACTTGATTTTAACGCGAATGCCACTATCCTAGACCGGGTTCGTTGGGTTGATAACACTACTATCACGTCATGGTGTTGGTCCCGCAGTATCTCGGGGAGACTACTAGGGGACCTCACCAACCTTACTAATGTTTTATCTAGTTATGTCCGTTGCATTATGGGTTCGGAATCTTGGATATGGGCTCTTTCCCACGATGGCTCGTTCTCGGTTGTCACGACCCTATTTTTTCCGTTATATTTTACCGTTTATTATTTGACGACCGTTAATTTTTATTTGTACCACATCATTTCTATGACCTATATTATTATATTAGTAATAATATATTAATTATTATGTGTTATGTGAATATTTGTATTCATATTTTAATTTGTACGTTTATGCGAATCGTGGATTTCTATCCGACGAACCTTTTTGGTTTTCAAACCAACGGTCAAGCTTTTGGGATTTTTAAATCCAAATTATTTTAAATATGATATTTTAATGTCATATGATTATATATAGTGTATATATATATTTTTCGTCGCGTATTTGTTATTTCTCCGAATTATTAATCGCATAGTCGCGTTTTCGCGTTCAGGTTTCGATCGGGCATTCGGGCCACAAGGAAATTATCAATAAATAAAATTGGGCCATGGGGCCCATCCCCATGCACCCATTCGGCCGAACCCATTGAGAGAGGGGGGTTATGTGCTAGATTTTGGAACTAGTCTCATTTTATCCTCACTACTTCATTTTATCATTTTCTAAAAACCTAAAAACACTCTCTTCTCCCTCTCCCTTATTCTTGGCCGTCGCCAACCATCACCTATATTGTTGACACCTATTTCCTTATGAGGTAAGGCTTAGTGTGTCAACACAAATACTAGGAGTATCTAGCTAGAAGTGGGGGAATGTTGCCGATTGATGTTTACCCTCGGGAAATAATCCCTGCAAACTCGGATCACAGATATAGAAATCTGTGGGGTGGCTTAATCAATCTTTGTCTGCTGAGCGTTGAGCTACTAGTCGGATGATTTCTAGTGAGAGAAAATACTATGTGAGAGAGAAAGGTGAAATCTCTGGTCACAAGTTATCAGAGTGTCTGAATGTGTAAAATGACGACCCAAGGGGTCTATTTATAGTGATAGATCCACCGGAGTACTCGGGGACACGTGTCAGATGATGCTGCATTCTGTTATTCGTGATCCGATATTTACGCTGGATATGATGCTCTCCGATCTGGGCTTAAGCGCTAGGCGGCCTTCAGGGCTTACGCATGACGGAGGCAGCCTACATAGCGGAGAACACTGGATGAAAAGTTTCACAAAACCATTGTTCCCAGTGTTCTTGATGCTAATTTCATGTGAATATTATGCCTTTATGCGTGTATACGATAGGATACACCATTAAGTCCCCCCAGTTAAATGACTTAAACGTTTGAAAAAGGGTTAAGTTGTTAAACTTTTGCTAACGCATCACAAACAAGTCTTCACATTTCCCATTTGCATCGGGGAAAACGTTACATGCATTAATGACAGACGAATTTTACTGACTTTGTGATGATTGTTTTTTAAATGGTTGAAACACTCCACGTGCCTCCAGCTGTAAAAAGCGTTTCTTTGTACACAAACTTTTAAACTTGTCCATACACGTGTCACGGTCGTGTCCATAAAAAATGCATTGATGAGTTCCTATATAAACCGCCATAACCTTTTACCTTCACTTTTTTACCTTTGTTCAAGATCCAAAAAGCATATTTCTGCACAAATCTTCATCGCTTTCTTCAAGCTTTATTTTCAACTTTTTAAGGTTTTTTCATCTTTCAAGGTTAGTTACACTTCATCTCAATGTTATTTCTTATTAACTTTTCCTTTTCACATTATTACCATGGCTTCTGTGTCGAGTACTGGCCAAGAAAACGTAGAGCTTTCCACTTCAGAAAAAATTGACCTTCCTGAGGTTAGTACGATAGTATCATCACTATCTGAGAATCACTTTAACTGTTTGAAGATTGCTTTTCATCATTTAAATCAATACAACCCTATTCTTCCTACTACCAGTCAAAGGGCCAACAAACCTCCTGCCGGTAAAATTACTTTATACGCTTTACAACTCACCCATGGCAATCTCCGTGTTCCTCTTACACAATTTTTTCTCCGCATCCTCAGATATTTCAAAGCCTGCTTGAGCCAAATCCATCCTCATGGCCTTCAAAAAATTATTCTTTTTGAAATATATTGCAATGCCTACAACATAAAATCACGCCTTAAAGTTTTTATTTCTCTTTTTAGAATTCGAACAATTAGCCAATGCTGGCTCACCATTGACAACAAACCAAAAATATATTTTGTTGGCAAAAATAAAGTTTCAAACTTAAAAGACTGGAAGGATCCATTTTTCTTTGTTGATGAGGGGGTTATTCAGGAAGCGTATTCTGTTATTCGTAAATAGAAGTCTATAGATGCTGGCATATGAAAGGCTGTCTCGGTAACTGCCGCAGAAAAGCGAATAGTGAACCATCTTAAAGAACTTCGCCTTCCGCCCAGATCATACGAGAAATATGAGGGGATTCTTGTTTTGTGTAAAGTAAGCCAAGAATGGCCAAGTACTTATGTCCCAGTACTCCGCCAGAAGAACCGGGGTAGGTTGTGTTATGATCATCCTAATACATATACATGTCTGTCTATTTTATGTCATTATTGCTTATATTGCTGTATTTGCCTTTGTTTAATTTCTACAGAACAAACCGAGATGCTTTTCCACTCTGCTATCCTGTCACTAGATCTTGAGGATGATGTTGAAGTCACCGCCCGTGATAAAACCCCTGCCGAGCTAGAGGCAGAAAGGATTGAAGCCGAAGCTAAGGCTGCTGCTGCTGCAAATGCTGAAAAAGAAGGAGAAAGCAGCGGTAGTAGTTCAGACAGTGAATCTGAGTCTGAGCGGACTACGGAGGATGCCACTACCAAGCAAGAAACAACTGGCTCGGTTGATATTACTGGTGATACGCTCCCCAGCCCTCCTGTTATCAAAAAGAAACCCAAGAAGGGTAAAAGCTCTAAGAGAGCAAAAAATGTTGAGGGGAGCCCTAAGCCAAAAAACCGAAGAAGTATGCCAACATTGTCTTTTCTTGATATTGTATATACCTTTGTTCATAACTGTTATGTCCGTTTATAATGTTAACTTATTTGCTACATTAGTGCATTTAGCAGATTCAGATGAGAGCCAAGGAAAGACTATTGAAGGCCGTGAGTGGAGGATGGAGGAGATCCACGAAAGTCAAAGGGATAAAATTTTGAAAACTTCTGACCGGAATTTTACCCCGTTTGATGAAACTGAATTTCAGGAGCTGAGGCTGGAAGGTGACTCCTCCTATCATTCTCCACCCCCCACTACCATTATCCCTGCTATCACATCCACAAATATTCCAGAACCACCAATTCCTGCTCATGTGAGCGCGCTGTAGGCGTTTATTGATGACCCTACCACTAAGTGCACAGATTTCTTGACCCTACTTCAGGTACCCATGATAAAACGATTTGTATGTATGTGCTTGCATTTTATTTATGTGAATTGTTAACATTGATCAAAATGTTCTTCTTTTGTAGGGTTGTGCTGTTCCTGAGCTAAATCCTCACTTCACTGCTCTCCGTTCTAAACAACTTAGGTAGTCAACTGCTGCATTTGCTGTGTTGTTGATGAACCACCTACGTTCTTCTCTACAATTGTAGAAGCATCAAGAGTCTATTCTTGAGATATCCCATACTGAAAGGGCTGAAGGTTCAAATGCTCACAAAGGAGCTACTGAAGCTGAACGTGCTTTGATCAGAACTCAAGAAGCTTTGAAGGTTAAAGAAACTGAGTTAAAAGATGCTCAAGATGTTGCTGTTATCCTGCGAGAGGAGAAGGAGAGAGTGGTGGAAGTTGAGAGGAAGAAGGTTGAAGATGAGAAGTTGAAGGTTAGTGAACTGGAGAATCAGCTGAATGCCTTGAAGTTAGAATTGAATGCTGAGAAAGAAAAGGCTGTTGAACTTCTCCGCAGGGCAGAGGCCGATGAGGGTAATTTTGCTGAGCTGAAGAAGGGGATACCGTGTGTAATAGCTAAGGTTCTTGGATCCCAACTTGTTGGGAATCCTTACAATGATTATGTTGATGCTATGGTCACTCATTCAATTTCTGATGTTACCAATAAAGTAACCAACTGCCTTCCCCGAAACCAGCCTCTTCCTCCTGCCATTGCTAACCTGGTGCGTCCCGGAACCTTGGAGAGAGTCAATGAGACAAGGGACAAACTGATAAACCTCAAGATTGACATCATTGATGATGTGTGTAATAGGAAAGAATCGTCCATCAAGGACGTTCTTGGTGTTGAATTTTCATGAATTCTGTAACAACTTATTAACAATGTTTGTAATAAATTTTCTGCTTTCTATGTGTCAAATACATGCCACTCTTATGATTATGTTTGTCTTTTTGCTCACCCCAAATACTTAGATTTTTCTTGCTAAAAAATAAACCTGCTGTGCACCAAGCATATGATAAATTCTCTATGTATGATTGTGTATTGCATAACTTAATAAGACATACTGGAAAGTGTTTGATGTAATTCTTATGAAGATGCCTTTCACTGTTAACTTCTTCTGAATTAACAACATACAAAATATTGAAATTATACTTTTGCAAATATTATGCCTTCAAATAATTTCCAGGACATTAGAGTCTATCATACGCTTTCCGCCATGAAATTAATGAGGAATAGTTATGAAGTATTTTTGAAGAGTAGTTATGAATTAGTAACCTTTCCGCCATACGCCTTCCGTCATAAAGTTTATGAGGAAGAGTTGTGAAATATTTTTGCCTTGATATAGTATAGGAACTTCTTTCATTTTGTGAAGTAAGTCTTTATAATATTTGTCATGACAGGTATCTAGTTTTTCATTTTGCCTCGGTACGTTCTAGTAAAACCTTAACATTTTCTAGACGATCCCTTGCGCCTTTTGCTGGCCGACACAAGAGCATCCGCCATCGAAAGTATAAAAATACTCTCCTTCTGTGGGCAGGATATAAATGCAATGTTTTACATTTGTCACATACAGCACTTTGCATAAGAAAAAGATAAAATTTTATTGATTGATAGTGCGCATTACATAAACAATTCATTATGAATTTAGGTGGATCAGGCCTAATTAGTACATTATGAAAATTTAATGCATGATGCTGTAAACATATGCATTGTAGCATAACTACAATGGTGTACAATAAAATGATAGAATTTGTTCTTCATAAAATGCTAAAATTTGCTCTTCATACGCCAAGCGCCTAGCGCTGTCCGGCCTGAATAGTTGATTACGGTATAAAAAACTCCTAAACTTCATCATCTTTGAATAACCGATTATGCCTTCTCCGATTTGCCCTGTCCTCTAGCAAATTTGCAAATGTAGACCGTTCTCTAGTTGGGGCTACATACTGTGAATGTATGGCAGCCACTCCGTTAGGAGTTGGAAATCTGATCTCCGCATGAGCAGTGGATGCAATTGCTCCAAACTTTGCCAACACTATCCTTCCGAAAAGGACATTAAACCGAGAAGTGCCTTCCAAAATAGTGAAATCAATTGTTTCAGTTCTCAGCAATGGGAATGTTCCCATAACAACCTCTAAACAAATTTGCCCCATGGCGTTCATCGGTGTTCCTGTCAATCCTGAAACCTTTAAATTTGTCCGCCGAGCCCTATCATGTATGTGCCTTGGGAAAGTTCTCAAACAATGCCAATAGATGATGTCAGCTTCACTGCCTGTATCCGTGTAGATACGGCTGATGAACTTGTTTGCAATTTCTGCTGATATGACCACTGGCTGGACGAATAAAGTTCAATTTTGAATTGGTTGAAAAATGATTGGAGCATATCTCCAGCGTTCAACATTATTGTCTGACTGCTCACCGTCTTCATAGCAACTATCATTGAACCACACTATTTTGATTACCACTTCTGGAGTTGGTTCACGCTCTCCGTATTGGTTTCTGTTTTCTCTTCTGCCGTGCTCTTCCCTTCTTCTATTCTCATCCCGACGTCCTCTTCGACCATCACTTTTCTGCCATGCAAATTTATTTTTAGGGTCATTTCTTCTGTATTGTTTGCCTGGCAGCAAGTGATTTAACTCCCCTGCGTTAATCTTTGCAATGATTTCCCTCATCAAAGACTTGCAATTATCTGTGTCATGACCCCACGCCTCATGAAAGTCACACCATAGTTCACTTCTTGGGCCATCTCTTTCCTCCATAGGTGCTGGAGGATTGAAAGCAGACCGAATAGGTTCAGTGAAAAGAATCTCTTTAGGAGTTTTGGTTAATGCCATTATCAACGGATGTCTCTCTAAGGGCCTCCTGTTATGGTGAAAATCATTGGGATGATTGTTGCCTCTCCACCTGCCATTGGAATTGTCATTTCTCCTTTGGTTTCGATCAAAGTACAGTCCTCCGTTGTGCAGTTTGGAACTGTTGTTGTTACTATCAAACTTTCCTGATCCTCGCTCGCCGGTTCGTACATACTTTTGTGCAACTTCCAATGCTTGGTGCAGAGTTTTTGGCAGGTCATACCTTAACGTATGAACAAGTGCACTAAACCTTCGCTGATCCAAACAGAAAATAAAACCAGATACTAGTTGCGACTCTGGACAGTCAGGTATTTTTTTGTGCTTCAAGCGTGTATCTCTTCATGAAATTACTCAAGGATTCATTATGATGCATCGTTATTTCATGTGCATCAAGATGTGTCAAAGTGCAGCTACGAAGATTTTGATATTGCATAACAAACTTTGCACGAAGGTCCAAATAACTTGTTATACTTCTTGACGGTAAACTAGTAAACCATTCCCTTGCCATTTTCTGCAACACCATAGGAAACATATGACAAGCTACCTCATCATCCCAATGCTGCATCCTCATTGAACCTTCAAAAAAGGTAAGAAAATCTTCAGGATCTGTAGTACCATCATATACTCCAATTGCCGGTATGCCAAGATTTCTGGGTTACAGATAGTTAGCAATTCGATCAATGAAGCATTGAGTGGATTCTGCCATAGCTGGTGGCTTTGTAGCTTGCTCTCCAGTAATTAGAGCGAAAAAATTATCTACAGCCACAGCGCGGACGGCGGGCTGCGCTAAGCGTTGCTTATATTTTGCTGGAGCTGTATGCTTAAGGATTCCATTTAAAAGTAATGATGCTTTCTTCTCAGACATGAACTCCTCTTTCTCATCATTCTCTTCTTCAGAATCACTGCCAATATAGCTCAATTCATTATCATCTTCAGAATCATCAAGAAGACTGCCCAACTTGTCAAGTATTCTGGATAACTTGTACTTTGATATAGATTGCTTCTTCATGATTTGCTTGTCTTTACCATCCGTCGTCCGTCGAAAAGATGTAAATGGTTGATAATGCTAAAAACGAACACATATTTCATAGCATTATCCCTCAAGAAAGACAAGATTTTAGTTGCAATTGTTCTATTTACAAGTGATATTCGTTTAAATAATAAAAGGTGAAGACAAAAGGCAGATTCGACGATTTGAAGACGCAAACGACCAAAAAGTTAAAAAGTACAAAGTACAATCCAAGTGGTTCTATATATTGATGAGAAACGTCTAAAAATTACAAACGTACAAGCCGCAAAACGCAAAGTACAAGATATTAAATTATACGAAAAGGCGTTCGAAAATCCGGAACCGAGACATGAACCAACTTTCAACGCTCGACGCAACGGAGCTGAAAGTACAAGTCAACTATACACAAGAATATAATATAATATTTAAATAATTCATAATAAGAATAATAATAAATAATAAAAAGTTGTTAATTGAGCATAGTTAAGGGGTCATAAGTGAAAATTTCAAATCAACATTTGCCTATAAAATGAGATTACGGAGAATGAAGAAAGACACACCTTTTTCCAATCTTCTTTCTCTATATATGTAATTTATATATTTATATATATTTATAATTATAATTTTAATTTAAGTTTAATAATAATTGAGTTATTGTAAGAAATGTTTTAAGGTTTTGTAAGTCAAAACTCTGTCCGTGTAACACTACGCGATTAATCACCACTGTAAGCTATGTTCTTCCTTTTTAAATTAATATCTCGTAACTAAGTTATTATTATGCTTATTTGAGCCAAAGTAATCGTGATGTTAGACTAAATATTAAGACGGGGTTATTAGATTTTGTACCATAATTAAGGTTTGGACAAAAGACCGACACTTGTGGACATTGGACTATTGACTATTAATAGATAGGGGGTATTGTCTAATCGAATGACAACTCATTAGAATCTGTAGAACCTATCTTCAAATTAGTTAATCTAATAATTATTAAAATGATTATGTATGTTCTATTTAGTGACGTTTATACGACATCTTTTATGATCATTTATTTAATTATTCGGGTTGGGTAATTGATTATTCATTCTGGTCAAGTGGGTAAATTAATATTCATATCTTATTAAAACAGGGGTGGATTACATACAAGGATAATTGGTGTAATTGTTAACAAAGTAATAAAACCTTGGATTACAAGCAGACGATAACCTGGTGTAATCATTAAACAAAGTATTAAAACCTTGTTACAGTTCGAATCCCTAATTAATTGGAATATTTGACTTCGGGAATAAGGTTAATTTGACGAGCATTTTATAATTATGACCGATGGACTATTATGGACAAAAACCAAATAGGTATCAAATAATCCAGGACAAAGGACAATTAACCCGGGTAACAATTAAACAAAACGTAAAACATCATGATTACGGAAGTTTAAATAAGCATAATACTTTTATTTTATATTTCATCGTACCTTTATTTACTGTCATTTTAATTACTGCAATTTACTTTATCGCAATTTAAATTATGTCATTTATATTATCGTCATTTATCTTTACGCTTTATTTAAAATCGATAATCCGGTCATTAAACGGTAAACCCCCCCCCCCTTTATAATAATATTACTATATATAATTATATATATATTTTATACAAATATAGTTTTTAAAATATAGCGTTAAACTTAGCCAGCTCCCTGTGGAATGAACCGGACTTACTAAAAACTACACTACTGTACGATTAAGTGCACTGCCTATAAGTGTTGTAGCAAGGTTTAGGTATATCCACTCTATAAATAAATAAATAACTTGTGTAAAATTGTATCATATTTAATAGTATTTCGCAATAAAAATATAACTATTTCATACTACACCTCGCACACATCAAGTATTTTTGGCGCCGCTGCCGGGGACACTTTTTGTGTCTTCACGGGGTATTTAAGTTTTTTTTTTAGTTTTTGATTGATTAAAGATATATTAATTTAAATTTAATAATTTAATAAATATAATAATATAATAATATTGAAATAAAATATAATAATATAATAATATTGAAATAAAATATAATAATATAATAATAATTTTGAATCAAATTTGAATCATAAAGTTTTAAAAAGTCGTATTTATTAAATACTTCAGTGGTATATTATGTAACTTATAATTAATAATTTCTATTATGTCGCTTTCATGTGAATAGTAAATTAATTAATTTCGTTTCATTTACTATTTATGAATAGTAAATGAGTTAAAAAAAGTTTTTTAAAAAAAATAATAAAAAAATTATTAATTTTGTAAGAAAAAAAATTAAAATCCTTAAAAAAAGAAATATTAAAATCGTTAAAAAAAATTTAAAAAAAAATCTTTAAAAAAATATATATATATGTATTTTTAATATTTTGTCTATAAAATTAAAAAAATATATATTTATTTTAAGTTTTATTACCTTTAGATTTTTAGACTCTAGTTACAACTTTTAGTATTAAGTTTAGTTTTGCCATAGTTATTTTTATACTTTTAGATTTTTAGGCTTTGCCCTAAGATCCCTTAAGTGCTTTTTCTTTAGACTAAGATTTAGGTGGCTTAAAATTTTGCGACGCCGTGTTAAAATTTTAGTATCATTTTAAGTAATTGCAGTTTTTCGTTTAGAATCCCTTTTAAGTTTCGACGCGCTACTTTCTTATTTTTATTTTTCGACGTTTTTCGACGCAATCAGAAACGTGGGCAAAATCAGAAAAGTCTATTAATTTGATAACTTATATAATTTTTATTTTTATAACTAATAGGATATTCAGTGAATTCACCGAGCAAAACGTTCACCACCTTTCATACGTTCACCACCTGTAACTCGATCAAGGCATCTAGCCAATATTGTTGCTGTTGATTTTTCTTTAGAATCATCATCTAGTCGAACAAGTTCTCCAACTCAAATTTCCGATAATCTATTTTTTGAACCCGACTTCACAACTGAGAATCCGGAGGATATTCAAGGACAATTCCAAGATCCTGAACCACAAATCATTCCTCCTGAACCACAAATAGTTAAATCAGAATCTTCTAGTGATTCGGATTCAACAAATTCAATTATGGAAGTAACGGAACCTCAAAGTATAGAAGACCGAATGAGAGCCACACGCACGGGCCAATGTCACGCCATTAATCAGCCAGATGTTAGAGCATCAGATTTTGAAATCAAAGGACAAATCCTACACATGATCACCAATCAGTGCCAATTTGGTGGTACAACAAAAGAAGATCCAAACGAACATCTTCGGACTTTTAATAGGATTTGTAATCTAATTAAAATCCGAGAAGTTGAGGATGAAACTATTTATCTTATGTTGTTCCCATGGACTTTAAAAGGAGAAGCCATAGATTGGTTAGAATCGTTACCTGAAGGAACGATTGACTCATGGGATATTTTAGTTGCGAAATTTCTTCAAAGATTCTTTCCGGCATCTAAAGCCGTGAGACTTCAAGGAGAAATTGTCACATTCGTGCAAAAGCCAAATAAAACGTTATATGAGGCATGGACAAGATTCGGAAGGATGTTGAGAGGATGTCCTCAACACGGTTTAGATACTTTTCAAATAGTGTAAATTTTCTATAAAGGCGTCGACATCGCCACACGAAAAGACATCGACACAGCAGCTGGTGGTTCCATTATGAAGAAAACCGCAACCGAAGTTCACAAGATCATTGATAACACAACATCCCACTCTCATGAGTGGCATCAGGAAAAAGATATTTTTCATTCATCTAAAGCGGCTAGAGCCGATTCTAGCCATAACTTTGATTCTGTTTCCGCAAAAATAGATGCTTTCGAAAGATGAATGGAAAAGATGACTAAAGATATTCACGCAATACGAATCAGTTGTGAGCAATGTGGTGGACCACACTTAACGAAAGATTTTAATGTTGAGCAAACGATGGAACAACGAGAGAATGTTTCCTACATAAACCAAAGGCCGGGAAATAATTATCAAAATAATTATCAACCGCCAAGGCCAAACTTTAATTGAAATCAAAACATTCTTTACAATCCAAATGGACCCAATAATAACTCATACAACCAACAAGGTCCGAATAACCAACCAACTCAAAACAACACTTTCAATCAACAAAGACCTGGCTTGTATAAACCACCACAACAAACCGAAGAGAAAAAGTCAAATCTGGAAGAAGTGGTATTTAAGCTAGTTGAATCTCAAACACAATTTATTGAAACTCAAACCCAAACGAATGAGAGGTTTGATCAGTCATTTAGAACTCAACAAGCTTCCATTTTGAATCTAGAAAAACAAGTAGGTACTCTTATTAGATTGATGAGTGAAAGGGAACAAGGAAAGCTACCAAGTAATAATGAAGTAAATCCTCGGAATGAAAATGTTAACATGGTGTGATGACCCAGAAATTTCGACTAAATTTAAACTTAATCTTTGTATGATTAACATTTTCGACACGATAAGCAAAGTCTGTAAAACTGAATCTCAAAATTTTTGAATTACTTTTATATATTTAAATACCTTCGGTTGTTTTCGACGATTCGCGAACAATTATATGTAAAAAGATACATATATACTATAACATGAAAAGGTAACAATGTATTAATTTTTTGATACCGTACATTAAACTTATTGGTTTAAATATCTATTTTAATGTATATGATAAATTTAAATATTTATTATTAAAATTTATTTATAAATAACGTCCAATGTGTATTTAAAAACTGATTTATGTATATTAAAAAGATATATACATATATATAGTAAACGATAGTAACATTCATTTATTGATTCAATTGATATTTAGATAAGTTAACTAAAGCGTTTAAGATGAACCAGTTAAACACTAATTTGCTACAGTGTTTTCAAATTGCCACATTACTCAAAATGCTACAGTGTTTTCGAAAATCACTATTTGCTACAGTGAAATTGACTTTGCTACAGTGAATTGCTACAGTAAAATTTGACTTTGCTACAGTAACTTTGCTACAGTGAAACACTATTTTAAAATGTATTTTTAGCAAATAACGAGATGATGATTTATAGAAGTAAATGACCAAAATACTCGAAAGTTTAAGATATACTATGAGTGGTATAGTTTATGGATAACTTAAGGCTATATTTTGACAAAGGTACGTGTCACGAAACGTAAAATGCAAGTTTTCTCAGCGTACGAAAGGACATTCGAAAAACTAGAACCGGGACATAAGTCGAGTGATGACGTACGACTTATCGGAACAAAAATTACAACTCAACTATGCACGTGAATTTAATATAATATATAATTAATTATTTAAATTATATATATTATATTAATATTTAATTATGTCGACGAGCTAAATTACAAAACAATGTGAGCTGTCCCTGGTCCTCATGCGAGTCGCATGGCCAGAAGGCCATTTCCATGCGAGTCGCATGACTCCAGATTTCAGGCCAAGTGCTATAAATTCTCGAGTTTTGGCCAGATAAATCACACACACATATATATTATTTTTACTCCGTATTTATTTATTTTATTATTATTATTATTATTATTATTATTAATAATAAGATTATTATTAATCTTATTATTTTTATTATTAGTGTTATTATTTTTGCGATACAAAAATAATAATGTACATAAAATATTACGACGGAGTGCTGTCCAAGTAATTTTCAAAATGAGTTTTCGAGCAAGCTAGAGCTAAGGAAATTATGGGTTATTGCCAAGGAGGTTATGGGTAATGTTCGGGGGTATTTTTTTTGTGAATCAAACCTCGTGTTTATCATCTCCGATGCGTCTACGTGCTTTCCTGCAATATTGTATATCAATATTAAACAGTGAGTTCATTGATCCCTTTTTATACATATTTTTGGGCTGAGAATACATGCGCTGTTTTATAAAATGAATACAAAAACTAAAATGGATTTGAGTGAGTTTCATTGATCCCTTTTTAATTGCTTTTGCAATATATATTTTTGGGCTGAGAATACATGCACTTTATTTTAAACACAATGGATACAAGTACATACTAAATTCTACACTGAGTTTGAACCGAAAATCCCTTAGCTTTGGTAACTGTTAACTGCCAGTTATAAGAACTGGTGGGCGCGAGTAGTAGTATATGGATCCATAGGGCTTGATATCCCCGTCCGAGCTAGAGCACTAGCCTTTTAACGGACGTATGCTATTTGAGAAGCGTACACGTTGGTTTGCGTGTATTATTAAGATGATTATACAAAGGGTACAAATTATATAAGCATTAAAGTTTAGTTACCAGGGTGCTCAATTTTGTAGAACCGATTGATAAACGTTTCGGATGAAACAACTGAAATCTTGTGATCCACCTTTTATGTAAAACCTATTGATAAACGTTTTGAATAAAACAACTGAACTTTTGTAAATCCACATTGATATACGGATTATGTGTAATATTAAAACTATGAACTTACCAACCTTTGTGTTGACACTTGAAGCATGTTTATTCTCAGGTTTCTAGAAGTCTTCCGCTGTTTGCTTATATGTTAGACAAGCTATGTGCATGGAGTCATACATGGCATATTTTTCAAGGAAACGTTGCATTCACCAAATCATCACCATGTATCTTATTTTGACTGTACTGTCAACGGAAGTACTATTGTAAACTATTATTTACAGTGATTGTCTATATGTAGAAATCATCAGATGTTAAAAACCTTTGATTTAAATATTCATTTATGGTGTGCCTTTTCAAAAGAATGCAATGTTTACAAAACGTATCATATATAGGTCAAATACCTCGCAATGAAATCAATGAATGACGTATTGTCCATATGGATTTGGAGTGATCGTCACACATGGTATCAACAAATTCTGAAAAAACCAACACCAGAAGATGGGAAAGTTTTAGATGTGAGTAACAATGAAGAAGTTACAACACCACCACCACCCGAGTATGTAAAGCCAGTGGTGGCACCATACAAAACACCCATCCCATTTCCAAGAAAAGGAGTTGAGTATGAGCAAGTGATAGGTAATAAAGTTTGTGATACCTTTGGAAAAAAGAAGAAGAAGAATAAGAAGAATAAGAAAGTGCAAGAAACAAAAACCGTAGAAGTAAACCCGGTGAAGACAGTTCCACCAAAACCTCCACCTAGGGTAGGTGATCCGGGTGAATTTATTGTTCCTTGTCTACTAAGTGACTGTGTCATGTATGATGCACTAGCAGATTTAGGTGCAAGTGTGAGTGTTATGCCTCTTTCATTATATAAGAGATTAGGAGTAGGTGAGTTAAGTCCAACGGATATGAGTGTTCGACTCCTTGATCAAACCATTAAGCACCCAGTTGGAATTGCTGACAACCTACCCGTTCAAGTAGGTAATTTAACCTTCCTAGTCGAATTCATTGTCATTGACATAGAAGGGGACCCAAACATTCTTCTAATTTTAGGTCGACCATTCTTAGCGTCCATCGGGGCGTTATTTGATGTAAGAAAGGGTAGAATGACACTTAGTAATGATGAGAAATCGATCACCTTTATGATTCGAAAGTCTAAATCTCCACCAACCAAAACCGTTGAACCAGCAAAAACGATTGGTAAGAACCATGTTGTTTTACCAACTCCAATGGTAGTGCTCAACAATAATAAAATGCCTAAGTGTGGGGAAAATGAAGTAACACCTAATGATGACCTGATAACAAAGAACCCCGTTGTTGATACGAAATTAAATGATCCCGTTATTAATAGTTCAATGAAGAAACTTATTAAACGAATTCGCGATGCTAGAACCAAGGGGAACTTTAAGTTATGTAACCGGTTAGTATCTAATCTGTCACCTAAAGAAAAGGCGAAATTAGTTGAATTTATGGATATTACACAAGAATCCGACCAATGGCTTAAAGCAAAAGTCACAGATATGCAAGTTGATTATGGTCCAAGAAAAATTGACGATGAAGTTAATCACAATTTTGACACCACAGCTACCTAAGTGTGGGGAGATTCAAAATGTTCTAAAAAGAAAATGCTGTCTAGAGTTAGTTGTTCTGTTCTCGTGTAGTTCCGAGAATAGAATCTGATTGGTCTTTTCCACTAGCAGACACTAAATAACTAGTTTTCTCCCCCCATTCTGAATTTTTTTTTTTTTGTTTTGTAAGTTTTATATGAAATTAATATGCTTTTTTAATTTAAGTTTTGTGTAATTTAAAAAAAAAATTTACTTTATTTAATTAAGTTTAAAAAAAATGATTTCTAAAATTCGTCGTGAGTTAAACACTAGGTCATTGAACCGAAATTGCTTTACCCGAGGGCGGGACGACAAATTTTGTTATCATTATTTTTAATTTTATTGATTTAAAGTATGCAAAAAAAAATATTAGATTTTATAAATTTTTGAAAGTGGGGTAATATACCAAACTTCAAAAATATGTATATATGTTTGTAGTTTATCTTATGTACAAAACAGGGTAAAACAACGCACTTTCAAAGACTGTCATTAAGTTCAGCAAAAGCTACTAATTTTGATGACAAGACGCAAAATATCAAATGTGAAATAACAACAATATGTTTGCAAACTCGGTAATTTTAATCATTTTTCTACACTAATCACCCTCATGAATTTAAATTATTACTGATTTCTTGCAAATGAGGGCATTGCAAGATCTCAAGTGTGGGGAAGGGTTATAAATTCTCTCGGGTTTACACTTGGTTTAATTGCCAAATTTTGTGAAAATTTGAAAATTTTTCAACTAAATGAATTCAAAATCATGTTTATACATATTTATGAACAATAAAACTAGGTGATACTACCGAAATTATTGTTACCTTGGAAAGGACATAAATTGAGAAACAACCCAAAACGCTTGAATTCATTTAAAATGGAATAGAGGGGAATAAAAAGGCAAAGAAATAAATAAATAAAAGCTGAGTGTGGGAAGAATTCACCAAGTTCTTTAAAACATATATCACATATCTGTACAAGCTTATTGCAGGTACTTTTGTTTTGGACTAAACTAATCAGTTTTACCAGATTTACTGTAATATATTCGAAAGAAAGATGGATCTACACGATGAATCAATTCCATCATTAAAAGGAAGTAAAGTCTTCCGAAAAAGACACGCGCTTCTTGATTTAGGTCAAGAAGTTGTCGTCCAGACCAGCTGTAGGTTGACGAAAAATCTAGAAAAGTCATCTCTAAAATCAGCAGGAAATCCACGGACCTCAGCATCAAACAGGGTCGCCATGTGGTCAGACTTATCCTAACCATGAGAGGATCTGTCTCGTAAAATGGGGAGGGCGCCGTGCAAATTAGCTTGATAATACTAATGAATCAGACCCCCAGTAAGGATAATCTCCTTAAAGATTAAAAATCAGCTTTTAAGCCTGATATTACTCAATCCTTGAGATTGACTTTAAAGATTAAGAATTACAAAATCATGGAATTCGATGATATCTAAACTCGAACTTGAACGAGAAAATATTTTGATCAAATTACAAACCGATTTGTTTTCTGAAAACCTATTTTCAATGCGTTCATTACCATTGAACGTAAAATCCTGAGAATTCATCAGAATTCATTAGGTCACCGGAACCAAATTGGGTGTCAACCGTAAGAATGGTGGTTGCATAGCATGGTCGAAGACAGGACCTTGTGCCAGACCAGAAAAATTATAGGATGATCTTTACTATTGCTCCTACAAAGGATAGTAATAGCATCCGACACGTTTTAGACCATGAACAAATGCATGTCATTAAACATTGCCTTAACAGTTTCTTGTTCATCCCTTTCCTTTATAACCGGACGGTAGTTTACCGAAAGGTAATATACGGGACAAGTAAACTGGACGTGTTGCTTTCCTAATACAAGGTTAGAAAGTGGGTGACACAAAACCGTAAAGTTTTGAGCTAAAATTTTAAAATCCAAAACCCACAAAACCCACAATAGCATTTTGCAACACCGGTGAAGGGTTATTCCGGAAAACTTATCTAGGATAAAAACTAGATTGAATTTTTAAAAGATCAAATGTTTTCATAAAGATCCAATTTCCTAACGGATCTAAATTTTTATAGTCATGTGAGACTGTAAACCACATCGTTACTATCATTGTTCATAACCGCCGTATTGAAATCACTGATGTACAAAGTGTGAAGAATAAAGAAGTGATTCAAGTATGTTTTTATTTCAAGACTATATTGCTTGAGGACAAGCAACGCTCAAGTGTGGGAATATTGCTAATGCTAAAAACGAACACATATTGCATAGCATTATCCCTCAAGAAATTGCAATTGTTCTATTTACAAGTGATATTCGTTTAAATAATAAAAGGTGAAGACAAAAGGCAGATTCGACGATTTAAAGACGCAAACGACCAAAAAGCTAAAAAGTACAAAGTACAATCCAAGTGGTTCAATATATTGATGAGAAACGTCTAAAAATTACAAACGTACAAGCCGCAAAACGCAAAGTACAAGATATTAAATTATACGAAAATGCGTTCGAAAATTCGGAACCGAGACATGAACCAACTTTCAACGCTCGACGCAACGGAGCTGAAAGTACAAGTCAACTATGCACAAGAATATAATATAATATTTAAATAATTCATCATAAGAATAATAAATAATAAAAAGTTGTTAATTGAGCATAGTTAAGGGGTCATATGTGAAAATTTTAAATTAACATTTGCCTATAAAATGAGACTACGGAGAATGAAGAAAGACACACCTTTTTCCAATCTTCTTTCTCTATATATGTAATTTATATATTTATATATATTTATAATTTTAATTTTAATTTAAGTTTAATAATAATTGAGTTATTGTAAGAAATGTTTTAAGGTTTTGTAAGTCGAAACTCTGTCCGTGTAACGCTACGCGATTAATCACCACTGTAAGCTATGTTCTTCCTTTTTAAATTAATGTCTCGTAAATAAGTTATTATTATGCTTATTTGAGCCAAAGTAATCGTGATGTTAGACTAAATATTAAGACGGGGTTATTAGATTTTGTACCATAATTAAGGTTTAGACAAAAGACCGACACTTGTGGACATTGGACTGTTGACTATTAATAGATAGGGGTATTGCCTAATCAAATGACAACTCATTAGAATCTGTCAAACCTATCTTCAAATTAGTTAATCTAATAATTATTAAAATGATTATGTATGTTCTATTTAGTGACATTTATACGACATCTTTTACGATTATTTATTTAATTATTCGGGTTGGGTAATTGATTATTCATTCAGGTCAAGTGGGTAAATTAATATTCATATCTTATTAAAACAGGGGTGGATTACATACAAGGATAATTGGTGTAATTGTTAACAAAGTAATAAAACCTTGGATTACAAGCAGTCGATAAACTGGTGTAATCATTAAACAAAGTATTAAAACATTGTTACAGTTCGAATCCCTAATTAGTTGGAATATTTGACTTCAGGAATAAGGTTAATTTGAAGAACATTTTATAATTATGACCGATGGACTATTATGGACAAAAACCAAATAGGTATCAAATAATCCAGGACAAAGGACAATTAACCCGGGTAACAATTAATCAAAACGTCAAACATCATGATTACGGAAGTTTAAATAAGCATAATACTTTTATTTTATATTTCATCGTACCTTTATTTAATGTCATTTTAATTACTGCAATTTACTTTATCGCAATTTAAATTTTGTCATTTATATTATCGTCATTTATCTTTACGCTTTATTTAAAATCGATAATCCAGTCATTAAACGGTAAAACCCACCCTTTTATAATAATATTACTATATATAATTATATATATTTTATACAAATATAGTTTTTAAAATATAGCGTTAAACTTAGCCAGCTCCCTGTGGAACGAACCGGACTTACTAAAAACTACACTACTGTACGATTAGGTACACTGCCTATAAGTGTTGTAGCAAGGTTTAGGTATATCCACTCTATAAATAAATAAATAACTTGTGTAAAATTGTATCGTATTTAATAGTATTTCGCAATAAAAATATAACTATTTCATACTACACCTCGCACACATCAATGGTATACATCGTCGTGGTTGCATCAATGGTCGCTTCTCTGGGTTAAGAACGGAATTTTGACGCCTTTCTGCATTTTTGGTTGTTGTTTCTTCGATTATTGGCCTTTTCCATGCATTAGTGGCCAAATGTTTAAGCCTTTCTGCGGTTTCAGTTACTGGTTCTTCAATTGTGCCTTCCGGTGGCTGAACAGGTGCATCTTCTTCAGGCATTGGCGGATAAGTTGTCATGCTTTCGGTTAATGGATTGTTGAATGTTTCGATTACGCTTGTGGATGGTGCTTCAGTTGTTTTTGTTCCTTTTTCATTCCGCATGTTCTTAACATTAGTAGATGGCGCCATTGTTGACACCTATTTCCTTATGAGGTAAGGCTTAGTGTGTCAGCACAAATACTAGGAGTATCTAGCTAGAAGTGGGGGAATGTTGTCGATTGATGTTTACCCTCGAGAAATAATCCATGCAAACCCGGATCACAGATATAGAAATCTGTGGGGTGGCTAAATCAATCTTTTTCTGCTGAGCGTTGAGCTACTAGCCGGATGACTTCTAGTAAGAGAAAATACAATGTGAGAGAAAAAGGTGAAATCTCTAGTTACAAGTTATCGGAGTGTCTGAATGTGTAACATGATGACCCAAGGGGTCTATTTATAGTGATAGATCCACCGGAGTACTCGGGGACACATGTCAGATGATGCTGCATTCTGTTATTCGTGATCTGATATTTACGCTGGATGTGACGCTCTTCGGTCAGGGCTTAAGCGCTAGGCAGCCTTCAGGGCTTACGCATGACGGAGGCAGCCAACATAGCGGAGAACACTGGATGGAAAGTTTCACAAAACCATTGTTCCCAGTGTTCTTGATGCTAATTTCATGTGAATATTATGCCTTTATGCGTGTATACGATAGGATACACCATTATATATCATCATCATCATCAATTAAAATATTACTTTGATCAGGAAGCTTTAATCATCATCGCGTTCATCTCTTCGATCTCTACACGCTCATATCATTCAATTCTTGATTAGGGTATAAACCCTAACCCTAGCTTTTTGATTTTTCATTTATTTTTCTATATTTTTATTTTATTATGATAGTATGATGATACTATGTTGTTGTATTGTTGATTGTATGCGTAGAATCACTCGTTAATTCATTTTTCAGTTTGATTATTTTTGTACAGCGGTTTGTTTGATCATTTCTGTAAAATTAACTAATGTAAATGTTAAATTAAAGTGTCTAGATGTGTTCCTCTCATCAATACATTGAATTTAGACTCCGGATTCATGTTATTTCGATTCCCGGAGCTCTAGTTATGATTAAAATGGTGTCTTATTGAAATCAAAATGTAAAAACGAATTGATTCAGGCTTGGTCCAACTTTGTGACCATTTTTAGAGTTTCTAGGGTGTACTAGTGTGCTAGGATTGATGATTGGATGAATATTCATGTTCGGGTCATCGAAATCCGAGCCACGGATCACCCGTTATGACTAAAACTTGTTTTTGAACGGATTAAAGCTCCAAGTTGAATAATGGCTGATGATCACGACTTGGTGGCTATTCTTGGGGTTTTCTTGAGCACACTAATGTGTCAAGTGGGTTAGTTAGGCGAAGATATATATAAGACTCGCCAAAAACTGATTCCCGGAGCTCAAGTTATGACCCGATGAACTTTTAATTAAAACTTATGGTTATTAATTAAGACTTATGATATAAATAATGATTTTCATTATTAATAAATTACTTATGATATAAAATTAATTATTTTAATTTAAGACTTATGATATATATATATATATATATATATATATATATATATATATATATATATATATATATATATATATCTATTATATCATTTATTAATTAATTATGATTTAATTAAACTTATGATTAATAATACTTTTATTATTAATGAAAAATACTTATGATAAGTATTAAACTTATGTTATGAGATTATTATAATAAGACTTATAATAAAGATTAATTAATCATTTAATTATTATAAGGCTTAGTTATTAATTAATTATAATTTAATTATTAAATACTTATGGTTTAATAATTATAATTAAATACTTATGATATGATTAATAAATCATTATTAATTAATAATACTTATGATATGATTAAAAATTTATTATTAATTAATAATACTTATGTTATGACTAATATTTAATTAATTAATTAAATACTTATGTTATATTAATTATATCATTTAAACTTATGTTAACTTTAATAATTCAATTTAATTTAATTAAACTTATGTTATGACATAATTATACATATTTGACTTTAAATAATATTATAACTTATATTATTAATACAACTTATATTTTAAAATTCAATGTTGACTATGTTTGACCAAGGTTGACTTTTGAGTTGACTTTCAGCTAACTTTGACTTTTAGTTGACTTTTGTTGACTTTCTAATTAAGGAAACTTTTCTAACTTATAAACTTTCCTAAAATAGAAACTTTCCTAAAATAGAAACTTTCCAAAAATGGAAACCTGCTAAAAATAGAAACTTTCTAAAAATAGAAAGTACGTATCCCTACGCTGTTCTGATCAAACCGAAGCATGTTGTGTATTGTTCTATGTTTACTTGCAACATGTACTATAGCTATCATACTAAGACTTGACCTAAGTTAGTTATTTATATCGACCTACTTTATTTATAGGTCGGCGTTGTGATCATCCTTGATCACTTTACTTCGTTTGCTGTTCGCTTTTTGTGTGGTTACTTCATTTGCTTTAAGGTGAGTTATAGTCCCATTTTTCATACTATTTAAAGTATTTTGGGATATGATTACATGCATTTTGTTTTACGTTTAGACACAAGTGGCAATTAAATTTAAATTATTCATTATGAGTTGAACAAAAATATTCCCTAGTCTGGTAACTGTAATCACTGGTTTCTACTGGTGAACGCGAATCCTATGGATAGATCTATCGGGCTTGACAGCCTATTTTGAGCTAGTCGCACTAGCAATTTATAATCGGAATGTATTAGTACTTCGTATTTATTTGAAGATACACTTGTTCAGTGTATATATATTGTGTTTGGCAAGGGTAAATAAATGGTTAAGTAGTTACCAGGTGGCTCATTGATAATGGAATAATGTTTTATGTTTCCTAACATTTTAAATCTTGTGGTCTAAAGTTTATACATTTATTTAAACCTATAATTCACTCAACTTTTTTGTTGACAGTTTACTCTCATGTTTTCACAGGTACTTGAGTTGTTTGGTGCTTCCGCTGTGTTAGAAGTGTCTGCATGTATTTGGGCAGATTTTGTTAAACAATTTATGAAACATTAAACTTGCATTCTCTTTTTGGATTATTAAATTTGTGGGTGTTTAGTTGACAATGTTTATGTCAACTTTGGTTATTTAATATGTTGGGTTTGTTAAACTACATATTTTGATAAATTTCCTTTTTGGGAAACTTTTGAATAAAAGAATGCAATGTTGTTTATTAAATTCATTTAAAGTTCGATCAAGCTATGAGACCTAGTGACGGAGCCGTTAAGTGTATTGACGGGGTCATCACAGTTGGTATCAGAGCCAGGTTTTAGGGAACTAGGCGGTCATAATGTGGTCAACCCGTGGTTTTTAGGGTGCATTAGAGTCTAGTCTACAGCCCGGCCTTTCTTGTTATTGCATTATTATGCATTTCATTTCATATGAGAAGTAATTATAAGTTATTTCTTATGATATTTCTATTTTGTTTGTGGCTTGTGGTTTTACTGTTTGCAGATGTCGACTTCAAGCAACAATTCTCTTCCTGCTCCCATTTACCCGTCTGCCGCTCGTCGTGCACGACAGCCTCGCCTGAGAGATCTTGTTAACTACTACGTGGCTACCATCACTCACATAACTAGAGCATACTCGAACGAGACGCGTATTGATGCTCTTGGCGACTGTATATGTGTCTTGCCGCATAACGAGGTGATGGATGAGATTAGAGCTAGTATGGATTCGTTTATTAGTTTCAAGAATAATGTTGAGTTCGAGACTCGAAAGCGTAATCGAGAGGTGAACGCTAAGTTCGAGGCTCTTGAGAGCGTGGTTCATGGTTTGAAGACGGAGTTGGAGGAGGTGAAAGGAAAGTTGAGGAAGTATGAGACTCCTGACGAGCCCCATATCGGCCCAGCTTATCACACCCGATCCAAGCAGATGTGATGTGATATCATGAGTGATCATTTTATTTCATGGACTATTTATCCTTTTTATACATTCATTTTTGGGTGATGTACGTCGTTTTGCCGAGGATTTTGTTATGAGATATTTCATTTATGTATGGATGGTTATTTCTTTTATGACATCTATTATCATTATCATTTTATTTCTGATGTTGACACTCTTGGCATGTTATATTATGTGTAATATAGTTCATGTATGTTAGGTGCTATGTATGTTGTATGATTTCTATCATAAAGTATGTATGCATGTGGTGGCTATTTCTATAACTATCATAACTATCATGTTATTACTCATAGTGTTCATTGACTATTAATTTAATGGTTAATCTTTTTGTGTTCGATCTATTCCTTTATAACACTGGTATTATTCTTAGTACTAACGGTTGTGTTACTTTGTTTTGAAGATCATGCCGCCCCGTGAGTCCAACGAAGCTCATATGCAACGCCTTATTTCTGAAGGGATAGCAGCTGCTATGGCGGCTAATGCTAATGTCAATAACAACAATCAGGTGGGATGCTCCCACAAGACTTTAATCGCAAGCCATCCACAAGAATTCAGTGGCACCGAAGGACCCATTGGACTTACTCGTTGTTTTGAGAAGATTGAGTCTATTTTTAGGGTTAGCCGAGTCCGAGAGGTGGATAAGGTTAGTTTTGCAAGCTGCACTCTTAAGGACAGTGCATTAACTTGGTGGAACAACTTGGTGAATAGTTTGGGTAATGATGCTGCTTATGGTTTGACTTGGAATAATTTTAAAAAGAAAATGATCACCCGTTATCGTCCCCGGGGTGAACTTAAGAAGTTGAAGGCTGAGCTTAAGAATTTAAAGATGAATGGCACTGATTTAGATGCCTATGAGCAAAGGTTCTTCGAATTGACATTGTTGTGTCCCAATACTTATGCTGATGATAATCTTAAGATTGAAGCTTATATTGATGGGTTATCTGAGCGAATTGAGCATGGGGTTGAGTCTAGTGAGCCCCAAACTATTGAAGCTGCTATGTCTATGGCACATAAGCTTAATGACAAGATTTTGAGGAGAAGTAAGGTAGATGTGACTGATGCCAGTGAGGAACTTGTTAAAAAGGCTGATAATGGGAAAAGAAAGTGGGATAACAATCGCAACCAGAACCAAGGTCAGCAGAAGAAACAAGATACTTCTGGTTCAAATAACCGTAATTAGCGTGTTTTCCCGCGATGTTATAAGGCTCATGATGGTTATTGCACGGTTACTTGTAAGAGGTGTTCCAAGCAGGGACACATTGCTAAAGATTGTACGGTGGTTATACCAGGTACTGTTGCTCTTGTTGTGGGTGGTGGTTATAATGCTGGTAATAATGGTGGTAATGGTAACGGGAGTCGAGAAATGGTGGAAATCCGAGAGTTTGTTATGAATGTGGTAAGCCGGGGCATTTCGGTGATGCCTGCCCAAACAAGAAGACTACTGAGAATGCACGTGTAAGGGCGTTCAACATTAATGCCAGGGATGCTGAGGAAGATCCAAAACTTGTTACAGGTATGTTCTCGGTCAACGATTTATCAGTTTATGGACTATTTGATTCAGGGGCTGATTTGAGTTTTGTGTCGAGTAAATTAAGTCCAAAAATAAAAACACCGTTAACTCCTCTAGATAGTACTTATGTTGTAGAGATAGCTAATGGTAAAGTGCTTACTGCTAAGACTGTGTATCGTAAATGTAACATTAATCTGACTAGTAGAGATTTTGAGGTAGATTTGATACCGATTGACCTAGGCAATTTTGACGTTGTTATTGGTATGGATTGGTTGTCTGCGAATCGTGCTGAAATCGTGTGTTATGAGAAAGCTATTCGTATTACTAATGTGGTTGGAGAGCCGCTGATGGTTTTTGGGGATAAGTAATGCAGACAGAAAAATCTTATTAGTTGTTTGAAAGTTCATAAACATCTTCGCAAAGGCTGTCATGTTATTCTAGCTCATGTTGTTGATTTTGATAGAGGAGAGAAGAGCATTGGTGATGTTCATATTGTTAGAGATTTTCCCGAGGTATTTCCCGAAGATTTACCTGGCCTTCCGCCGCAACGCGCGGTAGAATTTCAAATCGATCTTGTTCCCGGTGCTGCTCCTGTAGCACGTGCTCCTTACCGACTTGCGCCTTCTGAACTTCAAGAATTGTCGAGTCAACTCTATGAGTTGTTAGACAAGGGTTTTATTCATCCTAGTTCGTCCCCTTGGGGAGCTCCTGTTCTATTTGTTAAGAAGAAAGATGGTTCGTTTCGTTTGTGTATTGATTATCGTGAATTGAACAAGCTCACAGTTAAAAATCGTTACCCTCTTCCTAGAATTGATGATCTGTTCGATCAGCTTCAAGGTTCGTCTGTTTATTCTAAAATCGATCTTCGTTTTGGTTATCATCAACTGCGTGTTAAAGAATCTGATATTCCAAAAACTGCTTTTCGTACCCGTTATGGTCACTACGAATCCCTTGTTATGCCTTTCGGATTAACAAATGCACCTGCTGTGTTCATGGACCTCATGAACCGTGTGTGTAGACCCTATCTGGAAAAATTCGTTATTGTTTTCATCGACGACATCCTTATTTATTCCAAGAGTGATGAAGAGCATGAAGAACATTTGAAGTTGGTGCTTGATTTGTTGAGGAAATAAGAGTTGTACGCTAAGTTCTCTAAGTGTGATTTCTGGCTAAGAGAAGTTCAATTCCTTGGACATGTTGTTAGTAAACAGGGAATACAAGTTGATCCTGCCAAGATTGAGGCAATTGAGAAGTGGAAAATTCCGAAGACTCCTACTCAGGTTCGTCAGTTTCTAGGGTTAGCAGGTTATTATAGAAGGTTCATTTAAGATTTCTCTCGTATATCTAAACTTCTGACTGCTTTAACGCTTAAGGGGAAGAAGTATGAGTGGAAGGATGAACAAGAGACTGCTTTTCAAACCCTGAAGAAGAAGTTGACTACCGCTCTGATACTGTCACTACCTGAGGGTAATGATGATTTTGTTGTTTATTGTGATGCTTCGCATCAGGGCTTTGGGTGTGTTTTGATGCAATGGAAGAAAGTTATTGCGTATGCATCATGTCAGTTGAAGATTCACGAGAAGAATTATACAACCCATGATTTAGAGTTGGGAGCTGTTGTGTTTGCGCTAAAGATTTGGAGACATTATCTTTATGGGGTCAAAAGTACAGTGTACACTGATCACAAAAGTCTTGAACATATTCTTGACCAGAAACAGCTGAATATGAGGCAACGAAGATGGGTTAAGACGTTGAACGATTATGATTGCGAACTTTTATATCACCCGGGAAAGGCCAATGTTGTGGCCGATGCGTTAAGTCGTAAAGAGAGGGCTGAACCTCGCAGGTTTAGAGCCTTGAATATGAAAATTGGAACAAACCTCGCAAGGCAGATTCTTGAGGCACAAATAGAAGGCTTGAAGGAGGAGAATTTTATGAACGAGAAAGTCAGAGGCATGGCTAAGAAGTTTGAGGTATGAACCGATGGTACTAGGTACTTTGCGGGACGTCTTTGGGTTCCGAAATTTGGTGATCTGCGACAACTGGTGTTAGATGAAGCTCATAAGTCTAGGTACTCTATTCATCCTGGATCAGGAAAGATGCATCATGATCTTAAGGAGCTATATTGGTGGCCTAATTTGAAAACTGATGTGGCTAGTTATGTGGCTAAGTGTTTAACCTGTGCTAAGGTTAAAGCTGAACATCAGAAACCGTCTGAACTTTTGGTGCAACCTGAGATTCCCGAGTGGAAGTGGGAAGGTATTACGATGTATTTTATTACGAAGTTACTGAGAGTAGTGGGTGGTATGATACCATTTAGGTGATTGTTGACCGACTCACAAAGTCAGCTCATTTCTTGCCGATTAAGGAAACTGATTCGATGGAGAAACTTACTCGTTTGTATTTGAAGGAAATTGTTTCGAGGCATGGTGTTCCTGTATCTATTATTTCAGACCGAGACAGTCGATTTATATCGAGGTTTTGGAAATCCTTACAGGAAGCTTTGGGAACTAAGTTGGATATGAGTACCGCTTATCATCCGCAAGCGGATGGTCAGAGTGAAAGGACCATTCAAACGCTAGAAGATATGTTGCGAGTGTGTGTTATTGACTTTGGTAATGGGTGGGATAGATATTTGCCGTTGGCTGAATTTTCTTATAATAACAGCTATCATGCAAGTATTAAAGCCGCACCGTTTGAAGCTCTGTATGGCAGAAAGTGTAGGTCTCCTATCTGTTGGAATGAGGTTGGGGATGCTCAACTCACAGGCCTAGAAATTTTTCATGATACAACCGAGAAGATTGTACAGATTAAGGAAAGGTTGAGAACCGCCAGAAGTCGGTAAAAGAGTTATGCCGATAAGAGAAGGAAAGATATAGAATTTCAGGTCGGTGACCGTGTTATGTTGAAAGTATCGCCTTGGAAGGGTGTGGTACGATTTGGTAAAGGGGGAAAGTTGAATCCTCATTTTGTTGGACCTTTTGAGATTACAGAAAGAGTTGGACCCGTAGCTTATCGTTTGAAATTGCCATAAGAACTCGGTGCTGTTCACGACAGTTTTTCATGTATCGAATTTGAAGAAGTGTTTGGCCGAGGCCGATGAAACCATTCCTCTGGAGGAGCTTCATGTTGATAAAAAAACCTCATTTTATTGAGGAACCTGTTGAGATTATGGATCGAGAGGTTAAGATGCTCAAGCAAAGCAGAATTCCTATCGTTCGATTAAGATGGAACGCCAGACACGTGTAGTGACCCGAACTTTTCCATGTTTATATATATTAATTGAGATTGATATTTACATGATTAAATGTTTCCAACATGTTAAGCAATCAAACTTGTTAAGACTTGATTAATTGAAATATGTTTCATATAGACAATTGACCACCCAAGTTGACCGGTGATTCACGAACGTTAAAACTTGTAAAAACTATATGATGACATATATATGGATATATATATAGTTAACATGATACTATGATAAGTAAACATATCATTAAGTATATTTACAATGAACTACATATGTAAAAACAAGACTACTAACTTAATGATTTTTAAACGAGACATATATGTAACGATTATCGTTGTAAAGACATTTAATGTATATATATATATCATATTAAGAGATATTCATACATGATAATATCATGATAATATAATAATTTAAAATCTCATTTGATATTATAAACATTGGGTTAACAACATTTAACAAGATCGTTAACCTAAAGGTTTCAAAACAACACTTACATATAACGACTAACGATGACTTAACGACTCAGTTAAAATGTATATACATGTAGTGTTTTAATATGTATTTATACACTTTTGAAAGACTTCAATACACTTATCAAAATACTTCTACTTTACAAAAATGCTTACAATTACATCCTCGTTCAGTTTCATCAACAATTCTACTCGTATGCACCCGTATTCGTACTCGTACAATACACAGCTTTTAGATGTATGTACTATTGGTATATACACTCCAATGATCAGCTCTTAGCAGCCCATGTGAGTCACCTAACACATGTGGGAACCATCATTTGGCAACTAGCAAGAAATATCTCATAAAATTACAAAAATATGAGTAATCATTCATGACTTATTTACATGAAAACAAAATTACGTATCCTTTATATCTAATCCATACACCAACGACCAAAAACACCTACAAACACTTTCATTCTTCAATTTTCTTCATCTAATTTATCTCTCTCAAGTTCTATCTTCAAGTTCTAAGTGTTCTTCATATATTCTACAAGTTCTAGTTACATAAAATCAAGAATACTTTCAAGTTTGCTAGCTCACTTCCAATCTTGTAAGGTGATCATCCAACCTCAAGAAATCTTTGTTTCTTACAGTAGGTTATCATTCTAATACAAGGTAATACTAATATTCAAACTTTGGTTCAATTTCTATAACTATAACAATCTTATTTCAAGTGATGATCTTACTTGAACTTGTTTTCGTGTCATGATTCTGCTTCAAGAACTTCGAGCCATCCAAGGATCCGTTGAAGCTAGATCCATTTTTCTCTTTTACAGTAGGTTTATCCAAGGAACTTAAGGTAGTAATGATGTTCATAACATCATTCGATTCATACATATAAAGCTATCTTATTCGAAGGTTTAAACTTGTAATCACTAGAACATAGTTTAGTTAATTCTAAACTTGTTCGCAAATAAAAGTCAATCCTTCTAACTTGACTTTTAAAATCAACTAAACACATGTTCTATATCTATATGATATGCTAACTTAATGATTTAAAACCTGGAAACACGAAAAACACCGTAAAATCGGATTTACGCCGTCGTAGTAACACCGCGGGCTGTTTTGGGTTAGTTAATTAAAAACTATGATAAACTTTGATTTAAAAGTTGTTATTCTGAGAAAATGATTTTTATTATGAACATGAAACTATATCCAAAAATTATGGTTAAACTCAAAGTGGAAGTATGTTTTCTAAAATGGTCATCTAGACGTCGTTCTTTCGACTGAAATGACTACCTTTACAAAAACGACTTGTAACTTATTTTTCCGACTATAAACCCATACTTTTTCTGTTTAGATTCATAAAATAGAGTTCAATATGAAACCATAGCAATTTGATTCACTCAAAACGGATTTAAAATGAAGAAGTTATGGGTAAAACAAGATTGGATAATTTTTCTCATTTTAGCTACGTGAAAATTGGTAACAAATCTATTCCAACCATAACTTAATCAACTTGTATTGTATATTATGTAATCTTGAGATACCATAGACACGTATACAATGTTTCAACCTATCATGTCGACACATCTATATATATTTCGGAACAACCATAGACACTCTATATGTGAATGTTGGAGTTAGCTATACAGGGTTGAGGTTGATTACAAAATATATATAGTTTGAGTTGTGATCAATACTGAGATACGTATACACTGGGTCGTGGATTGATTCAAGATAATATTTATCGATTTATTTCTGTACATCTAACTGTGGACAACTAGTTGTAGGTTACTAACAAGGACAGCTGACTTAATAAACTTAAAACATCAAAATATATTAAAAGTGTTGTAAATATATTTTGAACATACTTTGATATATATGTATATATTGTTATAGGTTCGTGAATCAACCAGTGGCCAAGTCTTACTTCCCGACGAAGTAAAAATCTGTGAAAGTGAGTTATAGTCCCACTTTTAAAAAAAATATTTTTGGGATGAGAATACATGCAGGTTTTATAAATGATTTACAAAATAGACACAAGTACGTGAAACTACATTCTATGGTTGAATTATCGAAATCGAATATGCCCCTTTTTATTAAGTCTGGTAATCTAAGAATTAGGGAACAGACACCCTAATTGACGCGAATCCTAAAGATAGATCTATTGGGCCTAACAAACCCCATCCAAAGTACCGGATGCTTTAGTACTTCGAAATTTATATCATATCCGAAGGGTGTCCCGGAATGATGGGGATATTCTTATATATGCATCTTGTTAATGTCGGTTACCAGGTGTTCACCATATGAATGATTTTTATCTCTATGTATGGGATGTGTATTGAAATATGAAATCTTGTGGTCTATTATTATGATTTGATATATATAGGTTAAACCTATAACTCACCAACATTTTTGTTGACGTTTTAAGCATGTTTATTCTCAGGTGATTATTAAGAGCTTCCGCTGTCGCATACTTAAATAAGGATGAGATTTGGAGTCCATGCTTGTATGATATTGTGTAAAAACTGCATTCAAGAAACTTATTTTGTTGTAACATATTTGTATTGTAAACCATTATGTAATGGTCGCGTGTAAACAGGATATTTTAGATTATCATTATTTGATAATCTACGTAAAGCTTTTTAAAACCTTTATCTATGAAATAAAGGTTATGGTTTGTTTTAAAAATGAATGCAGTCTTTGAAAAATGTCTCATATAGAGGTCAAAACCTCGCAACGAAATCAATTAATATGGAACGTTTTTAATGAATAAGAACGGGACATTTCAGTTGGTATCCGAGCGTTGGTCTTAGAGAACCAGAATTTTGCATTAGTGTGTCTTATCGAGTTTGTTAGGATGCATTAGTGAGTCTGGACTTCGACCGTGTTTACTTGAAAAATGATTGCTTAACAAATTGTGTTGGAAACTATATATTTTTAACATGTGAATATTATGTGATATATTAATCTCTTAACGCGTTTGATATTATGTGATAGATGTCTACCTCTAGAACAAGTCCCATTGACTCACCTAATAATAATGAAGAGTCAAATGTAAATTGGAATGATTCGTGGACTGATTGACAAGTTCCCGAAGAGGAACCGGAAGAAGAGTCGGAACCGGAAGAAGAATCGGAACCGGAAGAAGAATCGGAACCGGATGAAGAAATAGAACCGGTGGGGGAAATAATAAAACGGTTAAGTAAAAGAAAATCCTCAACCAACCGACCAAGGTTAATTATGGTCAATGGTGTTTCCGCCAAGGAAGCAAAATATTGGGAGGATTACCAATTCTCTGATGAATCGAATTCCGACGAGAATTCCGATGATGTTATAGAAATTACCCCAACTGAATTTAAAAAGGCAAAAGAAAATAATAAGGGAAAGGGCATAAAAATAGAGAAATCTAATTCCAACCCCGATGAACTTTATACGTATCGTCAACCCCCGAAGTCCTTAAGTTGTAACAATGACCCGGGAACCTCTAAACCACCAGGTTTTTCTAAACCAATGTGGATCACGACGGCTCATATTAGGGGAACATCATATATCCCTAGAAACTTGGCAAAACGAACCAAAACCGAAGAAGAAGAAACGAGCGAGTCGGAATAAGATAGTTGTATTCGTGTGGTGTAATATATGTAATATAGTGTGCTTATGCTTTATGATATATGTAAAAATTGCTTGTATTAATAAGTATTTTTTTATGAATCTAACTCTTGTCTATTTTACAGTTTAAAAACACAAAATGGATAGACAACCCAATATTTTAAGAGACCTACCCGGAGACATGATTGATGAAATCTTGTCTAGAGTCAGTCAGAATTCCTCGGCACAACTATTTAAGGCGAGATCAGTTTGTAAGATATTCGAAGAACGTTCCAAGAATGTCTTGGTTTATAAGAGACTTTCGTTTGAAAGATGGGGGATATCACATTGGGAAACCCATAAGTTACGATGTGTTTACTTTGACGCATATATTGCGGGGAACCCAAATGCTATTTTACGCAACGGGTTAAGAAATTATTTTGACTCAATGTATCCGAATATAGGACTTCATGATTTAGAAAAAGCGGCTAACATGCAACATAAAGAAGCATGCTATGCTTACGGGTTAGTAATGTTCGCTTCTCACCAAAGTGAGAAAAAGAACATCGGGCTACAGCTATTAAACAAAACGTTTCCACAAGTGACGGAGTCGGTAATTGGGGTAAGAAATGAGGTTTTTAGATTGTTATGGGACTGTTGGACATTACGTAACCCTCGTCCCTTTGACGACGTTACAACACGCTGTCTTATCAACGGCCATAACGGTTATGTTCCACAAGACCAAGGATGGGAAGTAGTCCTAGTAAAACCAGAATGCATGACTTGTTTCTGGACGTATGAATTACGTGTCTTTATTGCCTTTGCTGAACGACTTGTGTACTAGCTAGAATTATCTTCACAACTATCTTGTATCAAAGTTATTGTGTGCTATATTTCATGCTTTATGTAAAATAAGCGGTATTGTAAGTTTGTAAAATATTGTGTAAAAGTTTGAACGCGAAATATTATTATAATCAGTTTTTCATATAGAATTGTAGTAGTTGAATTGTATATTAGCTACTAAGTATGAACTTAACGGGTAGGTACAACCCGAATTTAAATTTATAAAACGCTAATATGAAGAAAAAGCTTTTATAAATGAGTTCATATTATGCTACGAAATACTATTAACTACTCTTAATATTCTGTATGATTAACTTGTTCCATTTAACTATTTTGAAGGAAATGGCATCGACTACTCGACACACCGTGAATATGAATGAAGAGGAATTCCGTACTTTTCTAGCTTCAAACATAGCCGCAGTACAGGCTGCGCTACATACCAACAATAACATTGGATCTAGCAGTACAGGAAATCGTGTAGGATGCACCTACAAAGAATTCACTGCCTGCAAACCTTTGGAATTTGATGGAACCGAAGGACCGATCGGATTGAAACGGTGGACCGAGAAGGTTGAATCGGTGTTTGCCATAAGTAAGTGTACTGAAGAGGACAAAGTGAAGTACGCTACGCATACCTTCACAGGTTCTGCGTTAACATGGTGGAATACCTATCTAGAGCAAGTGGGACAAGATGATGCGTACGCACTACCGTGGTCAGCATTCAAGCACTTGATGAACGAGAAGTACCGTCCCAGAACCGAGGTCAATAAGCTCAAGACAGAACTTAGAGGGTTACGAACCCAAGGATTTGATATTACCACGTACGAAAGACGATTCACAGAATTGTGCCTATTGTGTCCGGGAGCGTTCGAAGATGAGGAAGAGAAGATCGACGCGTTTGTGAAAGGATTACCGGAAAGAATCCAAGAAGATATAAGTTCACACGAGCCCGCCTCCATACAACAGGCATGTAGAATGGCTCACAAACTAGTGAACTAGATTGAAGAAAGAATTAAAGAACAGACTGCTTAAGAGGCCAATGTGAAGCAAGTTAAAAGAAAGTGGGAGGAAAACGGTGATAGGAATCGCCAATACAGCAACAACAGCAATTACAACAATAATCGCAACAATTATCCCAACAATCACAACTACAACAAACGGCCCAACAACAACAACAACAACAACAACAACAACAACTACAACAATCATCCCAACAACAATAATAACCGCAACAGCAACAACAATCAGAAGCAGCTATGCCAAAGGTGTGAAAAGTATCACTCGAGGTTCTGCACAAAATTTTGCAACAAGTGTAAAAGAAATGGTCATAGCGCGGCGAAGTGTGAGGTCTACGGACCAGGGGTTAATAGAACGAAAGGAACAAATGGTGTCGAACGAGTAATGGCGGAGCAAGTAGTGTCGGAGCAAGTTATGCCAATGTAGTTTGTTATAAATGTGGAAAACCGGGCCACATTATTAAAAATTGCCCGAACCAGGAGAACACGAATGGACAAGGCCGCGGAAGAGTTTTCAATATTAATGCGGCCGAGGCACAGGAAGACCCGGAGCTTGTTACGGGTACGTTTCTTATTGACAATAAATCTGCTTACGTTTTATTTGATTCGGGTGCGGATAGAAGCTATATGAGTAGAGATTTTTGTGCTAAATTAAGTTGTCCATTGACGCCTTTGGATAGTAAATTTTTACTCGAATTAGCAAATGGTAAATTAATTTCAGCAGATAATATATGTCGGAATCGAGAAATTAAACTGGTTAGCGAAACATTTAAGATTGATTTGATACCAGTAGAGTTAGGGAGTTTTGATGTGATAATCGGTATGGACTGGTTGAAAGAAGTGAAAGCAGAGATCGTTTGTTACAAAAATACAATTCGCATTATACGAGAAAAAGGAAAACCCTTAATGGTGTACGGAGAAAAGGGCAACACGAAGCTACATCTTATTAGTAATTTGAAGGCACAAAAACTAATAAGAAAAGGTTGCTATGCTGTTCTAGCACACGTCGAGAAAGTACAAACTGAATAAAAGAGCATCAATGATGTTCCCATTGCAAAAGAATTTCCCGATGTATTTCCGAAAGAATTACCGGGATTACCCCCACATCGATCCGTTGAATTTCAAATAGATCTTGTACCAGGAGCTGCACCAATAGCTCGTGCTCCTTACAGACTCGCACCCAGCGAGATGAAAGAACTACAAAGCCAATTACAAGAACTTTTAGAGCGTGGTTTCATTCGACCAAGCACATCACCGTGGGGAGCTCCTGTTTTGTTTGTCAAGAAGAAAGATGGTACATTCAGGTTGTGTATCGACTACCGAGAGTTGAACAAACTTACCATCAAGAACCGCTACCCACTACCGAGAATCGATGACTTATTTGATCAACTACAAGGCTCGTCTGTTTATTCAAAGATTGACTTACGTTCCGGGTATCATCAAATGCGGGTGAAAGAAGATGATATTCCAAAGACTGCTTTCAGAACACGTTACGGTCATTACGAGTTTATGGTCATGCCGTTTGGTTTAACTAATGCACCAGCTGTGTTCATGGACCTTATGAACCGAGTGTGTGGACCATACCTTGACAAGTTTGTCATTGTTTTCATTGATGACATACTTATTTACTCAAAGAATGACCAAGAACACGGTGAACATTTGAGAAAGGTGTTAGAAGTATTGAGGAAGGAAGAATTGTACGCTAAGTTTTCAAAGTGTGCATTTTGGTTGGAAGAAGTTCAATTCCTCGGTCACATAGTGAACAAAGAAGGTATTAAGGTGGATCCGGCAAAGATAGAAACTGTTGAAAAGTGGGAAACCCCGAAAACTCCGAAACACATACGCCAGTTTTTAGGACTAGCTGGTTACTACAGAAGGTTCATCCAAGACTTTTCCAGAATAGCAAAACCCTTGACTGCATTAACGCATAAAGGGAAGAAATTTGAATGGAATGATGAACAAGAGAAAGCGTTTCAGTTATTGAAGAAAAAGCTAACTACGGCACCTATATTGTCATTGCCTGAAGGGAATGATGATTTTGTGATTTATTGTGACGCATCAAAGCAAGGTCTCGGTTGTGTATTAATGCAACGAACGAAGGTGATTGCTTATGCGTCTAGACAATTGAAGATTCACGAACAAAATTATACGACGCATGATTTGGAATTAGGCGCAGTTGTTTTTGCATTAAAGACTTGGAGGCACTACTTATATGGGGTCAAAAGTATTATATATACCGACCATAAAAGTCTTCAACACATATTTAATCAGAAACAACTGAATATGAGGCAGCGTAGGTGGATTGAATTGTTGAATGATTACGACTTTGAGATTCGTTACCACCCGGGGAAGGCAAATGTGGTAGCCGATGCCTTGAGCAGGAAGGACAGAGAACCCATTCGAGTAAAATCTATGAATATAATGATTCATAATAACCTTACTACTCAAATAAAGGAGGCGCAACAAGGAGTTTTAAAAGAGGGAAATTTAAAGGATGAAATACCCAAAGGATCGGAGAAGCATCTTAATATTCGGGAAGACGGAACCCGGTATAGGGCTGAAAGGATTTGGGTACCAAAATTTGGAGATATGAGAGAAATGGTACTTAGAGAAGCTCATAAAACCAGATACTCAATACATCCTGGAACGGGGAAGATGTACAAGGATCTCAAGAAACATTTTTGGTGGCCAGGTATGAAAGCCGATGTTGCTAAATACGTAGGAGAATGTTTGACGTGTTCTAAGGTCAAAGCTGAGCATCAGAAACCATCAGGTCTACTTCAACAACCCGAAATCCCGGAATGGAAATGGGAAAACATTACCATGGATTTCATCACTAAATTGCCAAGGACTGCAAGTGGTTTTGATACTATTTGGGTAATAGTTGATCGTCTCACCAAATCAGCACACTTCCTACCAATAAGAGAAGATGACAAGATGGAGAAGTTAGCACGACTGTATTTGAAGGAAGTCGTCTCCAGACATGGAATACCAATCTCTATTATCTCTGATAGGGATGGCAGATTTATTTCAAGATTCTGGCAGACATTACAGCAAGCATTAGGAACTCGTCTAGACATGAGTACTGCCTATCATCCACAAACTGATGGGCAGAGCGAAAGGACGATACAAACGCTTGAAGACATGCTACGAGCATGTGTTATTGATTTCGGAAACAGTTGGGATCGACATCTACCGTTAGCAGAATTTTCCTACAACAACAGCTACCATTCAAGCATTGAGATGGCGCCGTTTGAAGCACTTTATGGTAGAAAGTGCAGGTCTCTGATTTGTTGGAGTGAAGTGGGGGATAGACAGATTACGGGTCCGGAGATTATACAAGAAACTACCGAGAAGATCATCCAAATTCAACAACGGTTGAAAACCGCCCAAAGTCGACAAAAGAGCTACGCTGACATTAAAAGAAAAGATATAGAATTTGAAATTGGAGAGATGGTCATGCTTAAAGTTGCACCTTGGAAAGGCGTTGTTCGATTTGGTAAACGAGGGAAATTAAATCCAAGGTATATTGGACCATTCAAGATTATTGATCGTGTCGGACCAGTAGCTTACCGACTAGAGTTACCTCAACAACTCGCGGCTGTACATAACACTTTCCACGTCTCGAATTTGAAGAAATGTTTTGCTAAAGAAGATCTCACTATTCCGTTAGATGAAATCCAAATCAACGAAAAACTTCAATTCATCGAAGAACCCGTCGAAATAATGGATCGTGAGGTTAAAAGACTTAAGCAAAACAAGATACCAATTGTTAAGGTTCGATGGAATGCTCGTAGAGGACCCGAGTTCACCTGGGAGCGTGAAGATCAGATGAAGAAGAAATACCCGCATCTATTTCCAGAAGATTCGTCAACACCTTCAACAGCTTAAAATTTCGGGACGAAATTTATTTAACGGGTAGGTACTGTAGTGACCCGAACTTTTCCATGTTTATATATATTAATTGAGATTGATATTTACATGATTAAATGTTTCCAACATGTTAAGCAATCAAACTTGTTAAGACTTGATTAATTGAAATATGTTTCATATAGACAATTGACCACCCAAGTTGACCGGTGATTCACGAACGTTAAAACTTGTAAAAACTATATGATGACATATATATGGATATATATATATAGTTAACATGATACTATGATAAGTAAACATATCATTAAGTATATTTACAATGAACTACATATGTAAAAACAAGACTACTAACTTAATGATTTTTAAACGAGACATATATGTAACGATTATCGTTGTAAAGACATTTAATGTATATATATCATATTAAGAGATATTCATACATGATAATATCATGATAATATAATAATTTAAAATCTCATTTGATATTATAAACATTGGGTTAACAACATTTAACAAGATCGTTAACCTAAAGGTTTCAAAACAACACTTACATATAACGACTAACGATGACTTAACGACTCAGTTAAAATGTATATACATGTAGTGTTTTAATATGTATTTATACACTTTTGAAAGACTTCAATACACTTATCAAAATACTTCTACTTAACAAAAATGCTTACAATTACATCCTCGTTCAGTTTCATCAACAATTCTACTCGTATGCACCCGTATTCGTACTCGTACAATACACAGCTTTTAGATGTATGTACTATTGGTATATACACTCCAATGATCAGCTCTTAGCAGCCCATGTGAGTCACCTAACACATGTGGGAACCATCATTTGGCAACTAGCAAGAAATATCTCATAAAATTACAAAAATATGAGTAATCATTCATGACTTATTTACATGAAAACAAAATTACATATCCTTTATATCTAATCCATACACCAACGACCAAAAACACCTACAAACACTTTCATTCTTCAATTTTCTTCATCTAATTGATCTCTCTCAAGTTCTAAGTGTTCTTCATATATTCTACAAGTTCTAGTTACATAAAATCAAGAATACTTTCAAGTTTGTTAGCTCACTTCCAATCTTGTAAGGTGATCATCCAACCTCAAGAAATCTTTGTTTCTTACAGTAGGTTATCATTCTAATACAAGGTAATAATCATATTCAAACTTTGGTTCAATTTCTATAACTATAACAATCTTATTTCAGGTGATGATCTTACTTGAACTTGTTTTCGTGTCATGATTCTGCTTCAAGAACTTCGAGCCATCCAAGGATCCGTTGAAGCTAGATCCATTTTTCTCTTTTCCAGTAGGTTTATCCAAGGAACTTAAGGTAGTAATGATGTTCATAACATCATTCGATTCATACATATAAAGCTATCTTATTCGAAGGTTTAAACTTGTAATCACTAGAACATAGTTTAGTTAATTCTAAACTTGTTCGCAAATAAAAGTTAATCCTTCTAACTTGACTTTTAAAATCAACTAATCACATGTTCTATATCTATATGATATGCTAACTTAATGATTTAAAACCTGGAAACACGAAAAACACCGTAAAACCGGATTTACGCCGTCGTAGTAACACCGCGGGCTGTTTTGGGTTAGTTAATTAAAAACTATGAAAAACTTTGATTTAAAAGTTGTTATTCTGAGAAAATGATTTTTATTATGAACATGAAACTATATCCAAAAATTATGGTTAAACTCAAAGTGGAAGTATGTTTTCTAAAATGGTCATCTAGACGTCGTTCTTTCGACTGAAATGACTACCTTTACAAAAATGACTTGTAACTTATTTTTCCGACTATAAACCCATACTTTTTCTGTTTAGATTCATAAAATAGAGTTCAATATGAAACCATAGCAATTTGATTCACTCAAAACGGATTTAAAATGAAGAAGTTATGGGTAAAACAAGATTGGATAATTTTTCTCATTTTAGCTACGTGAAAATTGGTAACAAATCTATTCCAACCATAACTTAATCAACTTGTATTGTATATTATGTAATCTTGAGATACCATAGACACGTATACAATGTTTCGACCTATCATGTCGACACATCTATATATATTTCGGAACAACCATAGACACTCTATATGTGAATGTTGGAGTTAGCTATACAGGGTTGAGGTTGATTCCAAAATATATATAGTTTGAGTTGTGATCAATACTGAGATACGTATACACTGGGTCGTGGATTGATTCAAGATAATATTTATCGATTTATTTCTGTACATCTAACTGTGGACAACTAGTTGTAGGTTACTAACAAGGACAGCTGACTTAATAAACTTAAAACATCAAAATATATTAAAAGTGTTGTAAATATATTTTGAACATACTTTGATATATATGTATATATTGTTATAGGTTCGTGAATCAACCAGTGGCCAAGTCTTACTTCCCGACGAAGTAAAAATCTGTGAAAGTGAGTTATAGTCCCACTTTTAAAATCTAATATTTTTGGGATGAGAATACATGCAGGTTTTATAAATGATTTACAAAATAGACACAAGTACGTGAAACTACATTCTATGGTTGAATTATCGAAATCGAATATGCCCCTTTTTATTAAGTCTGGTAATCTAAGAATTAGAGAACAGACACCCTAATTGACGTGAATCCTAAAGATAGATCTATTGGGCCTAACAAACCCCATCCAAAGTACCGGATGCTTTAGTACTTCGAAATTTATATCATATCCGAAGGGTGTCCCGGAATGATGGGGATATTCTTATATATGCATCTTGTTAATGTCGGTTACCAGGTGTTCACCATATGAATGATTTTTATCTCTATGTATGGGATGTGTATTGAAATATGAAATCTTGTGGTCTATTATTATGATTTGATATATATAGGTTAAACCTATAACTCACCAACATTTTTGTTGACGTTTTAAGCATGTTTATTCTCAGGTGATTATTAAGAGCTTCCGCTGTCGCATACTTAAATAAGGACGAGATTTGGAGTCCATGCTTGTATGATATTGTGTAAAAACTGCATTCAAGAAACTTATTTTGTTGTAACATATTTGTATTGTAAACCATTATGTAATGGTCGCGTGTAAACAGGATATTTTAGATTATCATTATTTGATAATCTACGTAAAGCTTTTTAAAACCTTTATCTATGAAATAAAGGTTATGGTTTGTTTTAAAAATGAATGCAGTCTTTGAAAAATGTCTCATATAGAGGTCAAAACCTCGCAACGAAATCAATTAATATGGAACGTTTTTAATCAATAAGAACGGGACATTTCAACACGGTCCCGAGTTCACTTGGGAGCGTGAAGATCAGATGAGGCAGAAGTAACCGCATTTGTTCCCAGATGCCAATTCAACCCCTGCACCTGCTTAAATTTCGGGACGAAATTTCCGTAACGGGAAGGTACTGTCACGACCCTACTTTTTCCGTTATCTTTTACCGTTTATTATTTAACGAACGTTAATTGTTATTCATGCCACGTCATTTCTATGACCTATATTATTATATTATTAATAATATATTAATTATTATGTGTTATGTGAATATTTCTATTCATATTTTAATTTGTACGTTTATACGAATCGTGAATTTCTATCCGGCGAATCTTTTCGGTTTTCAAACCAACGTTCAAGCTTTTGGGATTTTTAAATCCAAATTATTTTAAATATGATATTTTAATGTCATATGATTATATATAGTGTGTATATATATATATATATATTTTTCATCGCGTATTTGTTATTTCTCCGAATTATTAATCGCGTAGTCGCGTTTTCGCGTTCGGGTTTCGATCGGGCATTCGAGCCACAAGGAAATTATCATTAAACAAAATTAGGCCATGGGACCCACCCCATGCACCCATTCGGCCAACCCCATCAAGAGAGGGGGGTTATGTGCTAGATTTTGGAACTAGTCTCATTTTATCCTCACTACTTCATTTTATCATTTTCTAAAAACCTAAAAACGCTCACTTATCCCTCTCCCTTGTTCTTGGCCATCACCAACCATCACCTATATCATCATCATCATTAATTAAAATATTACTTGGATCAAGAAGCTTTAATCATCATCGCGTTCATCTCTTCGATCTCTACACGCTCATATCATTCAATTCTTGATTAGGGTATAAACCTAACCCGAGATTTTTTATTTTTCATTTATTTTTATGTATTTTTATGTTATTATGATAGTATGATTATAGTATGTTATTGTATTGTTGATTGTATGCGTAGAATCACTCGTTAATTCATGTTTTTGGTTTGATTGTTTTTGGACAGCGGTTTGTTTGATCATTTCTGTAAAATTAACTAGTGTAAATGTTAAATTAAAGTGTCTAGATTTTTTCCTCTTATCAAGACATTGAATTTAGACTCCGGATTCATGTTATTTCGATTCCCGGAGCTCTAGTTATGATTAAAATGGTGTTTTATTGAAATCAAAATGTAAAAACGAATTGATTCAGGTTTGGTCTGACTTTGTGACCATTTTTAGAGTCTCTAGGGTGTACTAGTGTGTTAGGATTGATGATTGGATGAACATTCATGTTCGGGTCATCGAAATTCGAGCCACGGATCACCCGTTATGACTAAAACTTGTTTTTGAACGGATTAAAGCTCCAAGTTGAATAATGGCTGATGATCACGACTTGGTGGCTTTTGTTGGGGTGTTCTTGAGCACACTAATGTGTCAGATGGGTTGGTTAGGCGAAGATATATATCTAAGACTCGTCGAAAACTAATTCCCGGGGCTCAAGTTATGACCCGATGAACTTTTAATAAAACTTATGGTTATTAATTAAGACTTATGATATAAATAATGATTTTCATTATTAATAAATTACTTATGGTATAAAATTGATTATTTTAATTTAAGACTTATGATATATATATATATATATATATATGTATATATATATATATATATATATATATATATATATATATATATATATATATATATATATATATATCTATTATATCATTTATTAATTAATTATGATTTAATTAAACATTTAATTAAACTTATGATTAATAATACTTTTATTATTAATGAAAAATACTTATGATAAGTATTAAACTTATGTTATGAGATTATTATAATAAGACTTAAAATAAAGATTAATTATTTATTTAATTATTATAAAGCTTAGTTATTATTTAATTATAATTTAATTATTAAATACTTATGATTTATTAATTATAATTAAATACTTATGATATGATTAATAAATCATTATTAATTAATAATACTTATGATATGATTAAAATTTTATTATTAATTAATAATACTTATGTTATGACTAATATTTAATTAATTAATTAAATATTTATGTTATATTAATTATATCATTTAAACTTATGTTAACTTTAATAATTTAATTTAATTTAATTAAACTTATGTTATGACATAATTATACATATTTGACTTTAAATAACATTATAACTTATATTATTAATATAACTTATACTTTAAAATTCAATGTTGACTATGTTTGACCAAGGTTGACTTTTGAGTTGAATTTTGGTTGACTTTGACTTTCAGTTGACTTTTGTTGACTTTCTAATTAAGGAAACTTTTCTAACTTATAAACTTTCCTAAAATAGAAACTTTCCTAAAATAGAAACTTTCCTAAAATAGAAACTTTCCAAAAATGGAAACCTGCTAAAAAAGAAACTTTCTAAAATTAGAAAGTACGTGTCCTTACGTTGTTCTGATCAAACCGAAGCATGTTGTGTGTTGTTCTATGTTTATTTGCAACATGTACTATAGCTATCATACTAAGACTTGACCTAAGTTAGTTATTTATATCGACCTGCTTTATTTATAGGTCGGCGTTGTGATCATTCTTGATCACTTTACTTCGTTTGCTGTTCGCTTTTTGTGTGGTTACTTCATTTGCTTTAAGGTGAGTTATAGTCCCGTTTTTCATACTATTTAAAGTATTTTGGGATGTGATTACATGCATTTTTTTTTACGTTTAGACACAAGTGGCAATTAAATTTAAATTATTCATTATGAGTTGAACAAAAATATTTCCTAGTCTGGTAACTGTAATCACTGGTTTCTACTGGTGAATGCGAATCCTATGGATAGATCTATCGGGATTGACAGCCCCATTTTGAGCTAGTCACGCTAGCAATTTATAATCAGAATGTGTTAGTACTTCGTATTTATTTGAAGATACACTTGTTCAGTGTATATATATTGTGTTTGGCAAGGGTAAATAAATGGTTAAGTGGTTACCAGGTGGCTCATTGATAATGGAATAATGTTTTATGTTTCCCAACATTTTAAATCTTATGGTCTAAAGTTCATACGTTTATTTAAACCTGTAATTCACTCAAACGTTTTTGTTGACAGTTTACTAGCATGTTTTCACAGGTACTTGAGTTGTTTGGTGCTTCCGCTGTGTTAGAAGTGTCTGCATGCATTTGGGCAGATTTTGTTAAACACTTTATGAAACATTAAACTTGCATTCTCTTTTTAGATTATTAAATTTGTGGGTGTTTGGTTGACAATGTTTATGTCAACTTTGGTTATTTAATATGTTGGGTTTGTTAAACTACATATTTTGGTAAATTTCCTTTTTGGGAAACTTTTGAATAAAAGAATGCATTGTTGTTTATTTAATTCATTTAAAGTTCGATCAAGCTGTGGGACCAAGTGACGGAGCTGTTAAGTGTATTGACGGGGCCATCACATTGGTGAACAAATTAACCGATCTCATGGTTTGCGCTGAATTAGCGACTCATCAGTCGTCCATCTCCACTCTTCACAACAACCAGATACCGCTTAAGGTTGAACTATTTATTTGGCGTACGAGGCACAAAAGATTGCCTACTAGGTTGAACTTGATCGTCGGGGTATGGATCTGGGTACGTTACTCTGCCCGGTTTGTGATAATGGAATTGAATCGGTCGAGCATTCAATCATCTTATGCAGCGTTGCGTTGGACATTTGGAAGCTGGTTTACGATTGGTGGGGCATTGGCTCTCATTCTAACCTTAGCATTGCCGAAACATTCGAAGGCAATGGCTATTCATTTTCTTCAAACATCGGGAAGCTTCTATGGCAAGCGACTGAATGGGTCACGGGCTACTCGATTTGGAAAAATAGGAATACCATTACTTTCTCTAAATCCAAACTAACTTGTGCCATGGTGTTCAAAGAAATTCAACTTAAATGTTTCGAATGGTTCTTCAATAGAATAAAAGGCATATCGATCGATTGGGGTGTCTGGCTAGCAAATCCACATGCTTATGATTCATTAGCTTTATCTTCTAAGCGATCCGGGATTGGTTAATTTTGATGTACTTCACGCAGGTTTTTTGCCCCACCCCTGGAGTAGTCGTTTTGGCCGAGAGAATTTGAGATGGTTCGGGGTGCTTTTTCGTTGAATTGCTAACACTGTGCTATGTGCCCATTCCAGCTTGTTTGGTTGATTCTTTTCAAGTCCAATCTCACCCTTAACGATAATGAACGGGGCGTTTTCCTGCTCATTTTGTGGAGTCTTACCATCTCGGATTCAATAGATTTCGTATTCTCGTTTTCTAGATATAGTCTATATTATGTAACTCGAACTGATGTGTAAATGTTTTATTTTAATATATATTATATTTACTGCTTTTCCGTTAAAAAAAAGCATGTAACGATGTGAACTTCTTGAACACATAGGAACCATCAAATCGTTGCTTGAATATTTACCTTAATTCAAAGTTAGATTTCTGCAAAATCTATAGAACCTATTTAGGCCACTCGCAATGCTCTCGTTACTAGGGCCGTTAACCACCACCACCAGGTCACGACCACCACCAGCAAACCGCCATCATGTCCGCCAGTGGAGCCTGCAACGAGGCTAACGGGTGAAAAAGTGGGCCCCATCTAATTTTTTTTTTCAACTGCCAGTTCAACTTTTTTTTTTCTTTTAATACATTTACTTATTCTATATATATTAACCACTTTACACAAAAAAAAATCACACACTCAAACAAACCTTCCATTCAAATTTCACAAACAAATACAAAAAAAAAATTCAAATGGATCTGAATGATTTATTGAATTCTCAGAGAGATAGCGAGAGCGTGACGGATAGTGATAGCGCACAGTCTGATTCTGATGCAGATTTAATTCAAGACGGTTACAACGCGCTTAACTTACTCGATTCGCCTGATACAATGGACGAAGAAGATGAAGCTCAAAATTCTCGAAGAATTATCAGAAGACGCCGGTTACAAAGAGATCGGATTGATAACAGTAATTGTTTGTACAACGACTATTTCTCGGATAATCCAACATTTTCGGAGGATTATTTTCGAAAACGATACCGAATGACTAAGTTATTGTTTATTCGTATTTTTCATGCTATTCGATCATACGATTCTCAACCGAGACCTGCTTATTTTCATTATTTTTTATCAACGTTACGATGCTATCGGTCAACTCGGTTTCAATATTTTTCAAAAGTGTACATCGGCCATACGTCAATTGGCGTATGGCATTGTGCCTGATGCATTCAATGAATATTTACATATAGGCTTATCAACATCTCGTGAATGTTTAAAAAATTATTGTAAATGTATTATTCATATGTTTGCGCAAGAATATTTAAGGAAACCAACTGAAGAAAATGTTTGTCAATTGCATGCCAAAAATTTGGAGATGCACGGTTTTCCGGGGATGTTAGGTAGTCTCGATTGCATGCACTGGGCTTGGAAAAATTTTCCAGTTGTGTGGAAAGGGCATTACCACAGGGGGATCACGAAGGACCAAAAATAATGCTCGAGGCGGTTGCGTCCTACGATATGTGGATTTGGCACGCTTTCTTTGGTCCAGCGCGTACGAACAATGATATTAATGTGCTTAATGAATCGGATTTGTTCGAAGATTTATTGGATGGTCGAACTCCGGAGGGTCGTTACAATGTCAACTGGCAAGAATTTAATAAAGGGTATTACTTGGTAGATGGCATATACCCAGAATGGGCAACACTTGTCAAGTCGTTTAAATGTCCAATTGAGCCAAAAAATATAAAGTTTAAACGATTTCAAGAAGCAGAGAGAAAAAATTTGGAACGAGCTTTCGGTGTTCTTCAAGGTCGTTGGGCAATACTAAAACACCCAGCAAGACCTTTTAGTATCAATAAAATACGTCGAATCATGTACACTTGTGTTATACTTCACAACATGATCACCGAAGACAACGCGCGTAACATATGCGACCTCGAAGAGGATTATCTCCGAAATCGAGAAAACATGTCACGACGTACTTGGACGGAGAGAGTTGAGCTCCAGGATCGAATGTCACGAGAGTTGCGAGATCGAAGAGCGCATCATGTCATTCGCATCAATTTGATCGAACACATTTGAACACTCCCGGATGATTATATTGTTCCAAACAATCAGCGTTATTTATTGTGTTTTTTTATTGATGTAATGTCTTTTATTTTTAGTAATGTAATGTTTTTAATTTTTAATAATGTAACGTTTTTTATTTTTAATAATGTAATGTTTTTATTTTTTAATAATGTAATGTTTTATTTTATTAAATAAAATGTTATTTGTATTTATTTATTGTATTTAAATAATAATTTTAAATTTGTTAAAGTTTGAAATGAAATGTATGATAGCGAGAATTTTAGTGAAATGAACGTTAAAGGGTTTGTGTTGATGTGACCTTATATACAAAGTTACACTTAGGCTATGGAATCGTACCTTACATCTAATCAACAATCAACAGAGAACCAATAAACTCTACGGGTTTTATGGTAACAAGAGATCCACCATACGATAAGATATCTTCGAATCTCATTTCTCATATTGTTTGATTATGTCTTTGATAATCACTGAGTCGGAGTCTGAATCAAGTCTTCAAGACTTAAACTATACATATTTCCAGGGTTTAACATATTTAACACTTAGTCTATTATTCATTACTAGTTTTCGAATCCTCGTTTCGCGTCGGGGTTCGGTTTTTAATGTATTTTATTGCGTTTAGTTTGTAAAATTATTTCGTGGCTAACGATGATGTCGTCGAAGCGCAACTCGAGTCGAACTAAAAGGTATAACCCATGAAAGATTTAAATGTTATTCTAAATTAACAGTATATGTGCATCTCCGCGTTTCGCTATGGAATTCTCGACTTTTAAAAATTTAACGCAAAATCAACGTGTAAGAAAAGTACTCCAAATATTTAGCGTTTTTTAAAAAGTGTCCGTTTTGCGTATAGTTAGTGACATTGTGTTCCTAAAATTATTTCGAGTTTAACGATGGTGTCGGAAAAATTTAACTCGTTGCGAGCGAGAAGATATGACCCGTTGAATATTTGGGTGGAGTTTATTTAAGATTTTTTTTGAAAATGGTTATTTGACATTTTACCCCCCTGTTTGGGGGTCGATTTGAATTTTTGAAAAAAGTGTGTGGGGCTTTGTTGGTGTAATAAAATTTAGCTAAAATAAAGGACGAAAATGCCCCTAGTTAGTATTCATAACTTTTGTCTATTAAATCTATAGTTTTTATTAAAATCCTATAATGATGATGATGTCATTATTAGACTAATTTCTTTGTTAAAAATAAATCAAAAAATAAAAGAAAAAATTCTAAGCATGATAGATGATGTCATTAATCTAAATAATTTAGAATTAAAATTAAATCTTATTAATTGATTATTTTTATTAAATATTATCAATAATTATTTTAATTATTAAAATTATTAATTAATTATTATTATTATTAAATCTTATTAATAATTATTTTAATTATTAAAATTAAATGATTTTAAATTAGTTTAATTAATTATTTTGAATTGAGTACGAGAAGGAATAAAAGCTAGCCAGAAGGAAACCAATTCTAAATTTATATTTTAATTTACACTTTTAAAATAAAATGACAACCAATATTATCTCTTATGATTGGATGTGGATTGTTTAATATTCATTTTAGGAGTTTAATGAAATGTTCAGCTGACGAGTTTCTTAGTCGGACTCTATGGTTCCACGAGTCATTTAACTAAATGAATTTAGCATTTACGTTCAATTAATACCTAAAATATATCACTAAACTGTTTCGTTTAAACAAACTCGTGGTTCTATTGAGGTTATTAAAGATATATATAGCTTTCTTATTGTATTGAGGAATTGTTGATTAAACTTGTAGGCCAAGATAAACATTGGCTATAAATACCATGTAATAATCTCATTAGTTAATCGATATAAAAAAATAACCCTTTTATCAAATTTTATTATGGTATCATGAGCAAATCCTGGTAACAAAATAAAATACTATCCCACCCAAATTTATCCCATCCGTTCCTCAAATTCATCCAACAAAAATTCATCATCGACATTCCTAAAATTCAACAGATAAAAAATTCATCATCGACGATTAACAATTGTTAGTCTCATTCAATCAATCCAAACGAATCAGTCAAAGATTCGTAATCAACAAAATCAATCAAAACCCTAGAGCGAATCCATTCAAGAAATTCGTTCATCATATCAAACCATTAAACTCTGACGAATCAATTGAGCGATTCGTCTTTAAAACCAAACCCTAGCAAATTGAAAGATTCGTTAAAATTAAATCAAAATCTATAAACCTATTTTTCATTCTTTTAATTCGATGGCAGAAAGTACCAATCAAATGATCTACATCACCTCTCCTTATTACTTGAGTTCTTCTGATCATCCAGGACAGAATTTCGTAGGTGAGAATCTGTTATGTGATACTAACTACAGCGACTGGAAAGCTGAGATGTCGAATGCTTTGTATGCAAAGAACAAAATTGGGTTTGTTGACGGCTCCATTCTTATGCCAAAGGAAGCATCAAAAGAATTAGGATCATGGAAGAGATGCAACGCCATGGTGAGAGGATGGCTCATCTCATCAATAGTTAAGGAAATCAAAAATAGTGTTAAATATGCAATTACTTCCAGAGACATGTGGGTGGACTTGGAGGAACGATTTGGCAAAGAGAACGCATCTAGAGCCTATGAATTAAGGCGTCAACTCACTATGGTAAGGCAAGACTCTTTATCTATTTCATCTTATTATACAAAATTAAGAGTTATATGGGATGAAATTGCTGCTGGAAACTCTAGACCTATTTATTCTTGCAATGGATGTTCATGTGAGATAGGGAAATCACTTGAGGCTATGAGAGATAAGGAAAGATTGTATGATTTTTTTATGGGTTTGAATGAGGAATACAACGCAATTAGGTCACAAATTCTCATAACCAAACCGATACCAACAGTCGGTCAAGCTTTTCATCTTGTTAACCAAGATGAACAACAAAAGTTAATAGGGTTTGATAAGGTTTCTAAAGTTGAAACTGCTGCTGCTTTTCAAAGCTACATCAAGAATGCGCCACCACGAAACACTCCAAGGTATCTTAGAACTGTTCGTACAGGTGAAAAAATATGTACTCGCTGCTCGAAATCAGGTCATACGGTTGATGGTTGTTTTGAGATCGTGGGGTACCCGGATTGGTGGATTAAGAAGCCTGTTGTTAACAGGAATGGGCCGAAAACCACCACAAAATTCGCTGCTGCTGCTGTTGAAGAAAATCAGTCACCTCATATCACTAAAGAAGAATATGATCAACTCATGAAGCTGATTCGAAACAACAGAGCCAAAGAACAAAACCCGCTGGCTAATATGACAGGTATGATTAAATCTAATGATTCATGGATCATTGATTCAGGTGCAAGTGAGCATATTACATATAGAGATGATTGGATTCTCCCATTAAAATCACACATGGACTGCCCTCCCGTTGTTATACCTGATGGTAACACTGTTGCTGTTAAAAATATAGGTGACATCGACCTGGAGCATAAAATCAGATTAAAGAATGTGTTAAATGTCCCTAGTCTTAAGTGTAATTTGTTATCAGTAAGCAGACTTTCTAATGATTTAAGTTGCTCATTCACTTTCTTTCCGAAACGATGTTTTATACAGGACTTACACTCGAGGAGCCTGATTGAGGCGGGTGATATGCATGATGGCTTGTACTATCTGAAGCCTTCCAAATGATAGGCCGTGGCAATGTCAGTGTTAAAACGTCGACAGTTTTGACATAGAAGATTGGGACACGCTTCAAATTTGGTACTCAAGAAAATCAAAGGTTTAGAAGGTTTAGATGCAAATAATCATTACTGCGACTCTTGTATTCGTCCTAAACAAAATAGGTTACCTTTTCCTATTAGTTTTTCAAACACTATGGATTGTTTCAAATTGATTCATGTTGATATATGGGGATGCTATAAAAATGCTTCAATGTGTGGTGCGCACTATTTTTTATCTATAGTTGATGACCATAGTAGAGGTGTTTGGGTTTATTTGATGAAAAATAAATTCGAGGTAGCAAATATTTTGTCCATGTTTTACAACATGATATTTACACAATTTAATAAACGTATCAAACGATTGAGAACCGATAATGGAACCGAGTTTCAGTCAAGATCTATGATGGAACTCTATAAAGAAAAAGGTATCCTTCTCGAAACATCGTGTCCTTATACGCCTCAACAAAATGGTGTCGTTGAACGTAAACATCGACATTTATTAGAGATGAGTCGAGCCATACGTTTCCAAGCCTCATTGCCAATAGAGTTTTGGGGAGATTGCGTGCTCACCGCAGCGTATATTATAAACAAGTTACCAAGTCGTAAACTAAACTACAAGACTCCACATGAAATACTATTAGGCAAAATCCCTACATACGATCATATGAAAGTGTTCGGTTGCCTTGCTTACGTCCATGACCACTCGTACAAACAAGATAAGTTTAGAGAAAAAGGAAGACCTTGTGTATTTATAGGTAATCCAATGGGTCAAAAGGGATATAAACTTGATTTACAAAGTGAAAAGATACATGTAAGTCGTAATGTAACGTTCGTTGAAGACAAATTTCCTTTTGACGATGCCTATGATGGGTACAAGGTGATATCTCGAGAACACATCTCGGATACATCTCCAAACATCCAAATGTTTGTTGAAGAAGAAATTACCGAAAAGATAAATAATAATGCACCAACCGATGAGGTTTCTAATGAAGTGCCACCTACACACGATCATCGGGAGGTTACAAATGATGTTCCTTTGACATCACCGCCCATTGTTCAACAAACACAAGAGACACGAACAACTAATGAAGCTATAAGGACTCGTACAAGTACACGAACTAAAACTAGACCCATGCATCTTCAAGAATTCGTTACTGACATGCCCCCATCACTTGAACATGCATCACTCGTCCCGCCTTCCGGCTCCAACACCAACACGGTATATCCACTCTCTAACTTTGTGGCTTACGATAAATTTTCTGTATCTCACCGTGCTTTCTTAGCTGCCATCACCTTAAATGATGAGCCTAAAAATTTTAAACAAGCAGTCAAACATAAAGAATGGCGAGAAGCCATGACAAAAGAAATTCAAGCACTCGAATCTAATGATACTTGAAGTATTACTACTCTTCCTCCCGGCAAGAAAGCTATTGATTCAAAATGGATCTATAAAATCAAGTACAAACCAAATGGTGAGATAGATCGTTATAAAGCACGCTTGGTTGCCAAAGGTTATACCTAAATCGAAGGCATTGATTTCCATGAAACGTTTGCTCCAGTGGAAAAATTAGTCACTGTACGTTGTGCGTTAGCGGTGGCATCCAAGAAACATTGGATCGTTCATCAAATGGATGTTAATAACGCGTTTTTACAAGGCGATCTCGATGAAGAAGTATATATGAAAATCCCACAAGGTTTTGACAAAGGAAAGTCGCATAGTGTCTGCAAATTACAGAAATCCATTTATGGTTTGAAACAAGCTTTCCGGAACTGGTATCAAAAATTTACACAATCCTTACTCAAAATTGGTTTCGTTCAATCACATGCCGACCCATCTATGCTTGTCTTCAAACGTGATTCTATTCATATCATTGCTTTAATCTATGTTGACGACGTCTTGTTGATGGGAAATAATGGTACGAAAATGGATGAAGTCAAAGCTTACATGCACACTAATTTCAGTATTAAAGATCTTGGGCCATTGAAATATTTTTTGGGCATAGAAGTAGCTCGATCCAACAAAGGCTTTGTCATAAGCCAACGCAAGTATACGTTGGATATTTTGGAAGATTGTGGTGTTCAAGGTTCACGACCTAGTACTTTTCCAATGGAACAAAATTTACGTCTTAAGAGCGATGATACTAGTGAAGAAGTCGAAGCATCTCAATATCGGCGTTTAGTAGGGCGCCTTCTATATTTGACTGTTACTCGACCTGACATTGCGTACTCCGTTAATCAACTCAGTCAGTTTTTAAGTAAACCTCGCAAGACTCACATGGATGCAGCATTTCGAGTTTTACGTTACTTAAAAGGGACGCCAGGCCAAGGTCTTTTTTTTGCCTTCGAGTGGCGGTCTAGAGCTTCTTGCTTATTGCGATGCTAGTTGGCTCAGTTGTCCTTCAACCAAACTTTCGTGCACAGGCTATTTTATTTGTCTTGGAGGTGCTCCTATTTCATGGAGAACAAAGAAACAAAGCGTCGTATCTCGTTCTTCAGCAGAATCCGAATATCGAGCCATGGCTACTACTGTTTGTGAAATCTTATGGTTAAGATGGCTATTGAAAGATTTCGATGCAACTCAAGTTGGTGCTACTCCCTTGTTATGTGATAACGAAGCAGCAAGACACATAGCTCTGAATCCCGTTTATCATGAGAGGACCAAACATGTCGAAATGGACTGTTATTTTGTTCGTGAACGGGTTAACAATGGTGACATTAAACCGTGTGCTATTCGGTCTGAATTTCAAGTAGCGGATATTTTCACTAAAGCTTTAGGAACGGATCGTTTCTTATTTCTTCGTGAGAAGTTGGGCGTTCGAGATCTACACGTTCCAACTTGTGGGGGCGTATTGAGGTTATAAAAGATATATATAGCTTTCTTATTGTATTGAGGAATTGTTGATTAAACTTGTAGGTCAAGATAAACATTGGCTATAAATACCATGTAATAATCTCATTAGTTAATCGATATAAAAAAATAACCCTTTTATCAAATTTTATTAGGTTCCATGGGTCATTTCACTAGTAATATGGTAATTTTCCATAGAATCAAATTTAACTTATTAGATTTAGACCCTTGCCATCAGTTCAGTACTCGAGTCGCATGATCAAATCTTGGGATGACCTAGTAGTTGGGGCTCCAAAGTCCTTGCGAGGGGTCGTATGTTCAATCTTTGGGTAACCAACTTATGTATTTTAATGATTGCCCTAAAGAATTGTCATTTGAAAATTTTTAAAAATTTCGGTTATCAGTTTGTGATATTATTGTAGTTGTACTGTATGTTTTATGAACGCATGTTAGAATGAACTACTAGTTTTATAACCGTTAAAAGGGACCATGCCCATATTGAACAAATGTTCTACTCTCTTTTCCATGCCCATATTGGGCTCCATTTTGCATATTATCATTAGTCCATAGGATTATGCCTTTAAAGGTAGGAATAATTGATTCTCCATCTATTTCAATTTTATTGTCTCCCAACAAAAATCGTATTTTTGATGAGCACATAACTATCTTATGTACTACTATCTAATATCTATTAACTATTTGATTTTACTCCCCACTTTTTATCCACTCTTTTGTTTACATACATAAAGCAACGACATAGATGAACTTTACGTTATTATTCTTATTTAGAGTGCTTTGCAATTTTCAAAAAATCGAGTTTTTCATAAAAGAACAAAGAATATCAATTTCAAACTTCATTTCAATCATGTCATGATATCATTGTGTAAAAGACGGATACCGTAAAAAAAATGCCTCTGACATGTCAACTAAGGTGTTGTCAAGGGCTAATTTTGGCAAGTGTTTAGACATGCTTCGAGTTGGGGGTTGGAGTATTTGTTTAATGGAGTAACTTATTCAATTAAGGTGGAGACTGATAAGGTGTTTCTATTTGGTGATGATAATCATACTTTTATTCTATGGAGAAACTCGAAATCTGATATTTTAGGTCGGGTACCGGCCGGGTCTGGGGCCTAGGGTCGGGTATGAAAAAGGTTTTTAATTTATATGCGGTTCTGGATCCGGAGATGATTTAGATACAAACCCGTCTCACATACCTGAAAAAATCTGAATCTGTATACCCTACCTGTTTAAATTTAGATAATAGATATCATACATATACTGTATTATTTTATAATATATGTATATTTATTCTAAATTTGGACACAAATACTAGTGAGAAACTCGAAAACCCGCTAGTTAATAAGTAAATAGGAACCCAAATACCCATGAAGAATACAGTTTACCCGATAGTTAGTAAATAGTGACCCGTTAGATATGAGTTTGGGTTTGGGACCGGGTTTCTTAATTGGGTTCGGGGCAGAAATTACTTAGACTCACCCTAAACCCAGCATGGTTCCAAACCTAATTCTATTAGTAATTGAATTTTTTTTTTTTTTTTTTTTTGAAGAAAACGCAAACTCATATAGAAATGAGAACGTTTTCAAAAATAAAATGAACTCAACCGAAAGATAAGAGAACGAAAAGGCTCGAAACTAGAAAGCGAAAACTCATTATAACTATCTAAAACCGAGTCTCTTCTAATCTAAGAGAAAACTTCAAACTAAAACTAAATAACTAAGCAAAATAATCATCCTAACTCGAAAATAACTAATAAAAATACAAACGAGAATTATTCTTTGATAGTCCGATTGACAATACTGTGAGCAATAGAAGTTCAGGGTTAAGTTAAGTAGACATTTTGATTGACATGTAGTACAAAATAATGCATTTACCCGAGGCAATTAAGGTATGATATCTTTAAAGCTAGCGACTTAGATTGACTCATTTCTTTTTACTAAATTGGGAAAAGCATTGAAGCTGTAGACGTTGGGATCTTAGATCATATGTTAAACCTAATCTAGTGGCGGAAAACACTAAATTGGGTTGAGCCGAATAGAATTAACACTTTTGTGATCGATGAATCAAACGTCTAAGAGTTTAGATCGATGCCTAAGGTTGCTATTCGGTTGGGTTTGTCTTAGGGACTCAATTGATCAGTCATCGCTTGAATATAAAGTTGATTTAACGACTGAATAGACGATGAATCAACACTAGTAACAGTACCAACAGGTGGAGGTGTGACAGGATTAGTAGTGGTTACCGTGTCATGTGAAACTTGTTGTGTAGCAGATGTCGATAGTTGTTGAGAAGGTTGTTGTGGAGCTTGCAGTGGGGGCTGTTGTGGTACTTGTTGTGTTGCCGCAGAGGATCTACCAACATCCTTTTTATAAACAAGCTTACACCACTTTTTGTGCTTCAACTTGGTAGAAACTTGTCAGCCTTCATCCTCTACTAGTTTACGCTTTTGAGATCTCACAGCACTTGATTAACTTTCCTCAAGTATCTCATCACCCGCTTCATCTACCAAACAATTCACGTTCGCATCACCAACAGATTGATTTCTAAGAAGCTGATCTACTTCTTCATCACTTTTCACAACTCAAGAATCAAGGGTTAAGAATTGAACAAAGTTATCTAAGTCTAAGACAAGAGCAAAGATCTTTTGTGAATAAATTTAGTTATCTACATATGAGGGAGAAGATTATCAGATATAGATAACTCAAATTATTCTGTCCATGACGCTAACAATTAGCAGGACTTCACATCTATTGTTTGTGGTATGGGTTTGTACCAATTGGCCTAGATAGCCGGGGACATTTTCTGGAGGATATTTTGGCATATCATTCCATCACTCAGATATATCACTATCATCCATCATTATACGTTTTTCGTTCAAGTATGGGGTTTATAGCGACCTAAATTCGTCCTTTCAGAGTATTCAATAATATTGAGACAAGTAATGATATCTGAAACGTAAAGTATAAGTTTAAGGTAGAAGCTCGTGGCTGACAGGGTTGCTAGAAACACCATGAGAATCTTTTTGTTAAATGAAACTGAAAGTACATTGAGGTGATAACGGACAACGTCAATACTACTTTGTGCTCAATTGACTACCTAATAAATCATGTGATCTCAAATGAGGACTAAGTCTTTGATCATAATCTAGCATTGAAAAATTTTAAATTAATTAATTTAACGTGATCATCGAAATCTGGGATGACTTGGTAAATGCTTAATGAGGATTGATACAAATAATCTGAAAATTGTCTTGTATATGATTCAATTGAAATTGAATGAACTTTGAAAATCATGCCACTATAGTTCAGTTCTGATCCCCGAATCAAAAAGATTAATCGACTCACAAAAATATGTGATATCTTGTAAATTATGCTGTTTTGATGAATGAATGATAATACCTGTGTTTATTCAGTGAATGTTAAATTCTTGATCATTCAAATGATTAGTTCATTAGATGCTTAACTTTGCTTGTGTGAACTGCGAATATTGTGTGAACCGCGAATATTACAGATGTTGCATTGAAAGCATGATTAGATCATTATTCTTTATGAGAAATTTGTACTTGTATATGTTCTTACATTTCATGTTTGCATGTTATTTATGAAAAATCCAAAAATATCATCCTTGTTCAGTTGCATATAATCATAGGTCCATAGCATTACAAATCAGTTCACTCTGTTTGCTATGAAAGGAATAGTGTAATACCGGTTTCAAATTTGAAGGTTTAATGCTTAGAAGACCAAAATGTGATGATTTTATGTGAGAGATCAGCCCCAGGTGTGACAACCCGGAAATTCCCGACCAAATTTAAACTTTAATCTTTATATGTTTCCGACACGATAAGCAAAGTCTGTAATGTTGAATCTCAAAAAAATTTAAACTATGTTCATACATTCATTTAACTTTGACCAAACCCTGATGATTCACGAGCCATTAAAATTGGATTGGAATATATACGTATATGTATATATATATACGTATATATATATATATATATATATATATATATATATATATATATATATATATATATATATATATTATAACTTGAAAACGTTAACAAAGTATTAGGTATAATACTTTACATGATCGTATTTGACGACGAAATTATAAGATAATATCAAATGATTGAATTATCGAATGTATTGTGATATTATAAGTCTCCGTCATGAGGTTCACTATGATTTAAGAAATCTTTCCCTTTTAACGGTATTCGAAATAATTGGTGTAATAATTTACATGATTTGAATAAGGTATCAATTAACGAACGTTAGATAAAAACTAGTGGAAATTCCTGTTTGATATCCAATAATTACTTTACAATACTTTCCTTGTGTCTTTTGATAAGTTAATTATTTAGCTTTCATAATGATTGATCATATAGAATAAATAACTAGGATAAGGTTCGTGGATTAGATAAACTCATTTGACATTTTACATTAAAATGATTTCATATATTTATATTAACCATTGGACTCTATCTTACGCTTCACCAGTAAACGGTAATTTAAAAACTTGAAACCTATTATATATAATTTTACTTTTCAAATACGATGTAACGATTTTCATTATTTTAACCTTATACAAAATGATTCTTAAATATATATATTAGTTTTGGAAAACAAAAATTATCATATTTATTTGATTTAGTACTAAAATGCTTTCAATTTAGAAAGAACCTTATTATCAAAACTTTTTATAAGATACTTTGTTAATGAATTTTAAAGAATTTAATTAAAGCTTTAAATTATAAATTACAATATATATATATATATATATATATATATATATATATATATATATATATATATATATATATATTGTGTTTCAAAAAAGTAAACGTAATATGACATAATATTTTTATCATTTAACGATTATAAATGAGTCTTGAAATATAATTACTTTTGAAAAACTAAATATTATATTATTAAATAAATATTTCCAACTTATATTTTGAGATAAAAATATATATATTTTACAATGTAAAGAGATATAATAATAACGTAGTTATAAAACGTTTTGATATACCGAGACGCTGATTTATAGAAGCAAATGACCAAAACACTCGATTGATTAAGATACATCTTTAGTGATATAGTTTATTAATAATCTAAGTTTATATTTTGGCAAGGGTACAATTCACTAAACGTAAAGTACTAGTTTTCTCAGCGTACGAGTTAGCGTTCGAGAAACCGAAACCGAAACATAAGTCGAGAGACAACGTACGAGTCATCGAAACAAAAATTACAAGTTAACTATACCTGTAAATATAATATAATATATAATTAATTATATAAATTAAATATATTATATATATATAATAATATTATACGAGTGTCGGCAGAAGAATTAATCAATTGTGGGCTGGCATAATAAGCCATGCGATCGCATGACATTAACAAAGAGACTCCATGCGATCGCATGGAGTCAAGATCCTGAAACTCTATAAAACGAACTCGTTCTGGTCACAAACGCACACACATATCTATCTCACTCTATATTATTATTATTATTATTTATATTATTATTATTATTATTAATATTATTATTATTATTATTATTAATAAGATTAATATTATTAATCTTATTGTTATTATTATTAGTATTAGTAGTATTATTATTATTATTAAGAAATATACATAAAATACTACGACGAGGTCCTGAGCGAATTATTTCAAAACGGGTTTTTGGAGCGGGATAGAGCTAAGGAAATTATGGGTTATAGCTATGGAGGTTATGGGTATTGTTTGGGGGTATGCTCGTGAGGTCAATCTAGTGTTTATCATTTTCGTTGCGTCTACGTACTTTCCTGCAATATTGAATCTCAATATTGATACGTGAGCATTCATATCTTATCTTTTATATATTGATAGTGTATCCCTGACTACTGCTCGAGTATATATGATTATGCATGCTTGAATGTTTATTTTCGTCGTTATATAGTTTATGATAAATCATGAGTTTAATACATATGCTACTGAGATAAGGTATATGATATACATGTCGTTAGAAAGCTGTCAAAAAATTATTAACTTTTCATTTAGAAGTCGTGTGATTTCGATGAACGGATTTAAAGATATGGTCAACGGAATTATCGTTAACTCTATTATTATTATTATTATTATTATTATTATTATTATTATTATTATTATTATTATTATTATTATTATTATTATTATTATTATTACTATCGTCGTTATTATTATTATCTATAAATTATTATTATTATTATCATTATCGTTATTATCACTAAGATGATGATGATGATGATTATTATTATTATTATTATTATTATTATTATTATTATTATTATTATTATTATTATTATTATTATTATTATTATTATTAGTATTGATATTATTACTGAAATTATCGTTATTATTAAAAAGTAACGTTTTTATAAAAACTATCATTTCATTATTTTTATCATTATCATTATTATTAAAAGTATCATTAATATTAAAAACTATCATTTTTATTAAACTTATCATTTTTAATAGAAATATCATTGTTATTATAAAATATCATTATTATTATTATTTTAGTATTATCATTATTAAAAATTATCATTTTGAATAGAATTATTATTTTATAAAATATTATTATTACAGTTAATATTAAAAATATCGTTATTATTAAAGTTATCATGATTAGAATTATCATTTTATTATAATTAATATTAGTAAATATAAATATTTTTATTATTATTAGTAGAATAATAATTATTATTACAAAATAATACAACTTTTACTCATTATTATTATTATCAATATTATATTATCAAATAAATATGTGATACAAAATTATTTTTACCACACGTAATATAATTACATTAATAATACATACCACTATATTTTTATGGTATTAAGTGAACTTAATAAATTTTATTACTTGAGATATATAAAAATATATTTTATCATATATAAATTTCAATATAAATTTTTATTAATAAATGATTTGTATTAATTACTCTAATAAAATATGATAAATATATTTAAATATATAAAACGACTATAATAAACATGTATTGATTTTGAAAGTCATTTTGGGTCAAGTTGACTATTGCATGATAATCTCGAGCATTAGGATTGTGATACACTACGAATTGACCTAAATTGTTAGACAGATATTAACAAACATATATATATATATATATATATATATATATATATATATATATATATATATATATATATATATATACATATATATATATATATATATGTATATATATATGTATATGTATATGTATATATATTTGTATATGTATATGTATATATATATGTATGTATATGTATATATATATGTATATGTATATATATATATATATATATATATATATATATATATATATATATATATGTATGTATATATATATATATATATATATATATATATATATATATATATATATATATATATATATACTACACTCGTTCAATGCCATCATTTGCATTAATCTACGAAATACGGTATAGTGAGTTTCATTACTCCCTTTTTAAATGCTTTTGCAATATATATTTTTGGGACTCAGAATACATTTATCTTTTATAAATGTTTGACGAAATAGACACAAGTAATTGAAACTACATTCTATGGTTGAATGATCGAAATCGAATATGCCCCTTTTAGCTTGGTATCCTAAGAATTAGGGAACTGGCCCCTAATTGATGCGAATCCTAAAGATAGATCTATTGGGCCCAACAAGCCCCATCCATTGTTGCGGATGCTTTAGTACTTCGAAATTATCATGTCCGAAGGATGTCCCGGAATGATGGGGATATTCTATATGCATCTTGTTAATGTCGGTTACCAGATGTTCACCATATGAATGATTTTTATCTCTATATATGAGATGTATATTATGAAAAATGGAAATGAAAATCTTGTGGTCTATTAAAATTATGAAAATGATCGATTATGATAAACTAATGAACTCACCAACCTATTGGTTGACACTTTAAAGCATGTTTATTCTCAGGTTTGAAAGAAATCTTCCGCTGTGCATTTGCTCATTTTAGAGATATTAATTGGAGTCATTCATGGCATATTTCAAAAGACGTTGCATTCAAGTCGTTATGTTCATTAAAGATTATGATTAAGCAAATGACAGATTAGGTCATTTATAGTTGGATATTATGAAATGGTATGCATGCCTTTCAACTTTCGATGTAAGGAAAGGTTATCTTTTAAAAACAAATGCAATGTTTGTAAAATGTATCATTTAGAGGTCAAATACCTCGCGATGTTTCCATATGTTATTGTATTCGTCCTTATGGATTAGGACGGGTCGTCTCATGTGGTATCAGAGCGGTGGTCTTAGCGAACCAGGTCTTGCATTAGTGTGTCTAACAGGTAGTAATTTAGATGCATTAGTAAGACTGGACTTCGACCGTGTCTGCATGTCAAAAGTTTTGCTTATCATTTTTGTCGGAAATTACATGCTTATCATTCTTAGTCTAGATACATTTTACTGGATTGATTGCATGAATAGTGTATAGACAAAATTCATATATTAGCGTATCGGCTAATTCACATCTTAGCGTATCTGTTACTGTAAACTTTGCCTGTCATATTCCGTAAATTTCTCCGTAATCTACGAAATCTTTTGCTCTATATATAGATATTCTATGTAATTAGAAAACTATCCGATAGCCGGAAATCATCTCATATCGAAAAATCCTTTATTCAATCATACGAAATGGAACTCGCCACTGGTTCAAGTCCCTCGGATTCCGATATGGAGTTTCACTGGAGCTCCGAGAGCAGTGTGACCGAAATGGATCAACCAATTAGCCATCATCTATTCTGGATAAATTGGGGATGAGTTCGTAGTCTACTTAATCATTGGAGACAAGAAGAATGTGATCCCTTCCATCCACCACATTGCACTCTTGGCGATGAACCTGAAGCACTTACCGGCGAACCTGTCCGAGACACCATTTTCTCTCTCATTTCCAGAGTGTCTCGTCACGACTACATATTATCTCAAATTCTAGATCTTATTCATCTGCTCGTCTGAACCACCAATCATCCCGGTGTAATAGAAGAAGTCAACGAGCTTCGCGCTCGGGTAGTGACTTTGGAGGATATGGTGCAAAGGTTGCAAGTACCAGCAGCAGCATCGGCATCAACCGTACCACCATCAGCAACACCAACAGTACCATCACCACCATCAACAGCAACATCCGCATCACACACCTCAACATCACAATCTGTACCTCGAGCATCAACATCATATGCACCATAGATACCAAGGAGTAGCAACAACAATAACCGATGAAGTATTAAACTATAATTTCATTGGAGAAACATTCTGTGGCAATTATGTAATCTCCAAAGTCTCAGATAATATCTATTCTAGCCTTAACCATCAATCAGATGAGTGAACCGAAATGATAGAAGGAAGAGTAGAAACCCTGATAGGATGGTGTGCGATTTACAAGCTAGACTTGTTTTACCAACAGCATCAACAATACCGTCAACATCACCAGCACCGTCAGTACCGTCAGCATCGTCAGCATCAGCAGCGCTTACAACATCACAAGCTCCACCAGATCTATAATCATCGCAAACATCATCACTAATCAATAACGCGTATATTGTATCAACGAGTTATGAAGTATTAACTCATTTTCGCTGAAGAATTTATATGTATATCTTATATATATAAATTTTGAAACCATAATATATCTTTTCGTACGAAGCTATTATGTATGAATTAAAAATGGGTAGATACTACTCGGTTAAATTCATATTATTAATATGATATGATGTACATCCTTCGTTAACAACTTAACCATCGTTAATTACAATTTCTGTTTCAATTCAATGAATTCCATTTCATAATAAACTAAGTGTATTATTCAATTACATATTTGATTTTACACTTTCGATATACTCGAAACTTTCTCGAGAACATCATTCGTACCTTGCGAAGTTCACAAGAATCCCACGAACACCAACATCATTCACTGAGTAAATATCAATAAAAATGAATGATGAAGCATTGATTCATAATTTCATTTACGATGAAGTGATAATCCACGAAAATTAGGAATTTTCTAAAGTTTTAGAAATTATTCATTTCTAATTCCAGCCGAAAATCAAATGAGTTTAATTTAATATTAACTCATTAAATCTACATTACATCTGAAGAAAATATACATACATATATATTTTCATAAAGACTGTAATAAAATTCATTTGTACAAATATGTTATTTGTGAAATTTTTTTAACGGGTAGGTAATACCCGAGAGATATATAAATTCACAATTAATATGTTACATTCTTCGAATCTGATTTAGCAATCATAAACTATACTCACTACTTTCACAACAATGTACATCCTTTCATAGAAATCAAAACAACGTTTCTCATCCAAATTTGATTACATATTCTGATTTTGACAAATCAAAATCCAAGTCAAAATTTAACAGAAGACATCACTCTTAGATTTCTACATCTTTCAAATCTATACTTTGACTTCGAAACTGTGCTAGAACATCATTTCTATTCATAGAACCCAGAAAAAAATATTTGTATCATTCAAAATCCTAGAACATCATATGTATATTAACGATTACAATCTGTGTTCAAACCCTTCGAAATTCCTGAAGACACTTCAAATAATGAACAATCGAGATGATGATCCAACCACATATTAACCACAGTCTTGCACCTGAAAAGCTCTCGAAACCAAAGTCATAGTTTAACACGTATCCGTGTCAGACCTTTGGAATTTATTAGCAAAAATAACTTTGCGATTCCTTTTCAAATTAACCAGTTTTGTCACAGCTCCAGCAAGTCAACTTCGACTTTTCAGTTGAAACAGTCTTACTATAACCTCGATATAGACGTTGTCCTTTCATCATCGTTACCGGAGAACCTTTTATATCTCACCACATTAACAATAAACTTACCAACAACTTCACTGATCTTTGACTTTCCGAAAAATCATGATAATTATTGAAACCCCATCATTTACTCATCCGCATCTTGTAACAAGAATTGTCATGCCAAACTGGGAATCAGCGATCAGTATTTTGAAATCTTGCAGCATGTCTACGCCAACAGTTATATGTGTACATATAAAGTCTATCTCCTAGACTTATATACTTCGAATGTGAAGTTTCAGAAAAACACCCCAATCTACGAATTAGTTCTCCGAATTTTTGGAAAAGTTGAATGAAGCAGCAGAAACTGTAGACAACCGTAACAGTTAAAAGTTTGATGATAAAGAATAGTGTGTTGGCAAAGCTCAGAAAAAGAGAAGGTTTGAAACTGGAAAACAGATTGAGCAAACCATGAAGGAGGTTGTGGAAAAATCACAACGACTAAATCTGCCTTCAAAGAATCCAAATGATTCAGTGTCGGCTGAAGTCTTTAGTGAATACCTTACTCCTGACTCTAAACCTTTACGGACAAATCTTTATCATCATCCATCGATGTTAGAAATTCTAAGATATAATCATATCTTTCATTATAAATATATTCGATATTTCTGAAGCTATCTTCATAACTATTGTTATCCGAAATCATTTATCTCTTCGCGATATCTGTGTTACATCATAAAAGAAACTATTTTAGTTTCTAAATTCTGAAACCTTCGAGTTTAAAATATGAATATTTTTAAAGTAGTGTTGGGAACTGAAACATGATTTAGTATAATATAATGACACTTGATCAACGTGATTATATTACAGTAAGTCATGCTGAGTTTCTAAATGAAACGTGATGATTCACATATCATAACGTCATCATGTTCCATGTTCCACGACTCTTGTATTCTATTTAACCTCTAAGAATATCAAGAAAATATTTTCTTGATGATTCGGGCTTTTCCGAGGTATTCTGGTAATTTGACAAATCAAGATCGTGCCATTACAATTTCCTTCTTAGAACATTAACCATGTTCATTCCGAAATTTATATCTACGAATTCTGGACCATTACATGTGGTGCTTAATGGCAAGAAGAGAAAACAAAAGAATATGAAACTCCGAAATAGAAATTGGAGTATAAATCGCAGCAAATATGAGAGAACATTAAATGTGGATGACAATGATTATAGAAGACAGAAACAGAGACTTTGAAATATAAGGGGAGATAAAAAGCCCAACAACAACCCAGAAATTACAAATCGTGTATATCAATAAGTATTGCAACGTAAAGACATGGGAGAACTAAAAACACTATAAAACCAAGAGTATAGCAGAAGTGAATAGATTCCTCCGGCGGCAGATGAAAAAGAAGAATGATAGATATGAAAGTTAGGAGTATATCAAGAATCAGAACTGGATGGAGCATATTGACGAATGCTTAAAAGTATGAGTGAGGGAGAAAGAATAGAAGGTGTGAATTGTAAGGAAACGAAGGGGGTGGATTTATAGTAAAATATCCGACAGAACAATCAAAACAGATGATCGCATTTAAAGCGGATCCTAATTTCCTTGATTATCGAAGAATCAAATCTTATTACGAAGATTTTCTCCAAATCTCTTGAACTTTGGAAATCAATCCTATCTACATCACAAGATATGACAAATCTACACTTACTCATTCCACTCTTTTATGATAACTTCACTCATATGCTTCGCTTAAACAAATTGTTTTATCTATATTACTCAATGATGATAAAATTCTATTTATCAACTCATATTTGTCATGAAAACATTCTTATTGTTATCCATGACGACCTCGATCAAATTTCGAGGACGAAATTTCTTTAACGGGTAGGTACTGTGACAACCCGGAAATTCCCGACCAAATTTAAACTTTAATCTTTATATGTTTCCGACACGATAAGCAAAGTTTGTAATGTTGAATCTCAAAAAATTTTAAACTATGTTCATACATTCATTTAACTTTGACCAAACCCTGACGGTTCATGAGCCATTAAAATTGGATTGGAATATATACGTGTGTGTGTGTGTGTGTGTGTATATATATATATATATATTATAACTTGAAAACGTTAACAAAGTATTAGGTATAATACTTTACATGATCGTATTTGATGACGAAATTATAAGATAATATCAAATGATTGAATTATCGAATGTATTGTGATATTATAAGTCTTTGTCATGAGGTCCACTATGATTTAAGAAATCTTTCCCTTTTAACGGTATTCAGAATAATTGGTGTAATAATTTACATGATTTAAGTAAGGTATCAATTAACGAGCGTTAGATAAAAACTAGTGGAGATTCCTGTTTGATCTCTAATAATTACTTTACAATACTTTCCTTGTGTCTTTTGATAAGTTAATTATTTAGCTTTCATAATGATTGATCATATAGAATAAATAACTAGGATAAGGTTCGTCGATTAGATAAACCCATTTGACATTTTACATTAAAACGATTTCATATGTTTATATTAACCATTGGGCTCTATCTTAAGCTTCACCGGTAAACGGTAATTTAAAAACTTGAAACCTATTATATATAATTTTACTTTTCAAATACGATGTAACAATTTTCATTATTTTAACCTTTAACAAAATGATTCTTAAATATATATATTAGTTTTGGAAAACAAAAATTATCATATTTATTTGATTTAGTACTAAAATGTTTTCAATTTAGAAAGAACCTTATTATCAAAACTTTTTACAAGATACTTTGTTAATGAATTTTAAAGAATTTAATTAAAGCTTTATATTATAAATTACAAATATATATATATATATATATATATATATATATATATATATATATATATATATATATATATTATGTTTCAAAAATGTAAACGTAATATGACATAATATTTTTATCATTTAACGATTATAAATAAGTCTTGAAATATAATTACTTTTGAAAAACTAAATATTATATTATTAAATAAATATTTCCAACTTATATTTTGAGATAAAAATATATATACTTTACAATGTAAAGAGATATAATAATAATGTAGTTATAAAATGTTTTTATATAACGAGACGTTGATTTATAGAAGCAAATGACCAAAACACTCGATTGATTAAGATACATCTTTAGTGATATAGTTTATTAATAATCTAAGTTTATATTTTGGCAAGGGTACGAGTCACTAAACCTAAAGTACTAGTTTTCTCCGCGTACAAATTAGTGTTCGAGAAACCAAAACTGGAACATAAGTCGAGAGATAACGTACGAGTCATCGGAATGAAAATTACAAGTTAACTATACCCGTAAATATAATATAATATATAATTAATTATATAAATTAAATATATTATATATATAATAATATTATACGAGTGTCGGCAGAAGAATTAATCAATTGTGGGCTGGCATAATAAGTCATGCGATCGCATGACATTAATAAGGAGACTCCATGCGATCGCATGGAATCAAGATCCTAAAACTCTATAAAACGAACTCGTTCTGGTCACAAACGTACACACATATCTATCTCACTGTATATTATTATTATTATTATTATTTATATTATTATTATTATTATTAAGATTAATATTATTAATCTTATTTTTATTATTATTAGTATTAGTATTATTATTATTATTATTAAAAAATATACATAAAATACTACAACGAGGTCATGAGCGAATTATTTCAAAACGGATTTTTGGAGCGGGATACAGCTAAGTAAATTATGGGTTATAGCTATGGAGGTTATGGGTATTGTTCGGGGGTATGCTCGTGAGGTCAATCTAGTGTTTATCATTTTCGTTGTGTCTACGTACTTTCCTGCAGTATTGAATCTCAATATTAATACGTGAGCATTCATATCTTATCTTTTATATATTGATAGTGTATCCCTGACCAGTGCTCGAGTATATATGATTATGCATGCTTGAATGTTTATTTTTGTCATTATATAGTTTATGATAAATCATGAGTTTAATACATAGGCTACTGAAGTAAGGTATATGATATGCATGTCGTTGGAAAGCTGTCGAAAAATTATTAACTTTTCATTTAGAAGACGTGTGATTTCGATGAACGGATTTAAAGATATGGTCAACTGAATTATCGTTAACTCTAATATTATTATTATTATTATTATTATTATTATTATTATTATTATTATTATTATTATTATTATTATTATTATTACTATCATCGTTATTATTATCGTCGTTATTATTAATATCTATAAATTATTATTATTATTATCATTATCATTATTATCGCTAAGATTATTATTATTATTATTATTATTATTATTATTATTATTATTATTATTATTATTATTATTATTATTATTATTATTATTAGTATTGATATTATTACTAAAATTGTCGTTATTATTAAAAAGTAACATTTTTATAAAAACTATCATTTCATTATTTTTATCATTATTATTATTATTATTAAAAGTGTCATTAATATTAAAAACTATCATTTTTATTAAACTTATCATTTTTAATAGAAATATCAATGTTATTATAAAATATCATTATTATTATTATTATTTTAGTATTATCATTATTAAAAATTATCATTTTGAATAAAATTATTATTTTTATAAAATATTATTATTACAGTTAATATTAAAAATATCATTATTATTTAAGTTATCATGATTAGAATTATCATTTTATTGTAATTAATATTAGTAAATATAAATATTGTTATTATTAATAGTAGAATAATAATTATTATTACAAAATAATACAACTTTTACTCATTATTATTATTATCAATATTATATTATCAAATAAATATGTGATACAAAGTTATTTTTACCACACGTAATATAATTACATTAATAATACAAACCACTATATTTTTAAGGTATTAATTGAACTTAATAACTTTTATTACTTGAGATATATAAAAATATATTTTTATCATATATAAATTTCAATATAAATTTTTATTAATAAATGACTTGTATTATTTTCTCTAATAAAATATGATAAATATATTTAAATATATAAAACGACTATAATAAACATGTATTGATTTTGAAAGTCATTTTGGGTCAAGTTGACTATTGCATGATAATCTCGAGCATTAGGATTGTGATACACTATGACTTGACCTAAATTGTTAGACAGATATTAACAAACATATATATATATATATATATATATATATATATATATATATATATATATATATATATATATATATATATATATGTATATATATGTGTGTGTGTGTGTGTGTGTGTGTATATATATATACTTACTATAGGTTCGTGAATCCAAGGTCAACCCTACACTTGTTCAATGCCATCATTTACATTAATCTACGAAATACAGTATAGTGAGTTTCATTACTCCCTTTTTAAATGCTTTTGCAATATATATTTTTGGGACTAAGAATACATGCGATTTTATAAATGTTTGACTAAATAGACACAAGTAATTGAAACTACATTCTATGGTTGAATGATCGAAATCGAATATGCTCCTTTTAGCTTGGTAGCCTAAGAATTAGAGAACTGGCCTCTAATTGACGCGAAATACAGTAGTGTAGTTTTTAGTAAGTCTGGTTCGTTCCACAGGGAAAATCTTTAAACAAAGCTTAACGCTATATTAGTTTACTTTTATAAAAATACAAATATATATATAAGTAATATTATTATTATAAAAGGGGGTTTTTACCGTTTAATGACCGGTTTGTCGATTTTAAAACTTTAGTCGCAGTTAAAACCAAATGTAAAAAAAATAAATACAAGACTTAATTTAAAGCGTAAAGTAAATAACGATAATGAAATTGCGATAAATAAAAGTGCGATAAAATAAACTTGCGATAATTAAAAAGTACGATAATTAAAAGTGCAATTAAATACAATAACAATAAATAAAAGTGCGATAATTAGAAGTGCAATTAAATATAAAATAAAGGAAATTAAATATGAAATAAAATAATTATGCTTATTTAAACTTCCGTAATCATGATATTTGACGTGTTGATTTTAGTTTTATGCACATGGGTTAATTGTCCTTTGTCCTGGATTATTTAATATGTCCGTCTGGTTTTTTGTCCATAACAGTCCATCAGTCATAAATATAAAGTGCGAGTGTCCTCGTCAAATTATCCTTATACCCGAAGTCAAATATTCCAACTAATTGGGGACTTAAACTGTAACAAGATTTTAATACTTTGTTTAATAATTACACCAGGATGTCGACTGAGTGTAACCCAAGGTTTTAATACTTTGTTAACAATTATGTCAAGTGTCCTTGTACATAATTTCACCTCTGTTTTAATAATTCTAGTGGCTATTAATCCATTCCCGTGTCCGGTTAAATGAACGATTATTCGTACATATAAATACCCCGCCCATCGTGTCCGATTTAGTATATATGGTTATTTATAGGGACGCCCAATTGTAAATCTTTATATTAACATTAACAAACTATCATTTAGTTAAACAAATATAAAGCCCATTAATAGCCCATAGTCTAATTTCCACAAGTGTCGTTCTTTTGTCCAAACCCTAATTATGGTACAAAGCCCAATTACCCAATTTTAGTAATTAGCCCAACATCATGATTACTTCGTTTTAAATAAGCATAATAATAACTTAGCTACGAGACATTAAATTAAAAGGGTGGAACATAACTTACAATGATTAAAAATAGCGTAGCGTTACACGGACAGAATTTTGACTTACACCCTTACAACATTCGCTAACATACCCTTATTATTAGAATTATAATTAAAATTAAAATTAAAATTAAAATATATATATATATATATATATATATATATATATATATATATATATATATATATATATATATATATATATATATATATATATATATATATATATTACGTATATATTAAGAGAGAGATTGAATTATGGATATTAAAATTCGTCAAACTGCGTTGGCTTTTATAGGGAATTGAGTCTAGGGGAACTCCGCGAGTCGCGGCCATTTCCTCCTTCAAACTCCGCGAGTCGTGGAGTTTGAAATTCCAGCTCACAACTTTGGCTTCTTTCTTTGCCGACGGTTTATTTTATAAATATAATATATATATATAATTAATATAAATAATTATATATTATATTATATTTATATACATAATTAACTTGTAATTTTTAGTCCGTTGCGTTGAGCGTTGAGAGTTGACTCTGGTCCTGGTTCTGGATTTTCGAACGTCCTTGCGTACTATTTTATATCTTGTACTTTGCGTTTTGAATCTTGTACTCTTGTAATTTCGAGACGTTTCTTATCAATAATTGGAATCTCTTTGATTGTATTTTGTACTTTTGAGCTTTTTGGACCTTTGCGTCTTCAATTCGTCGAATCTGTCTTTTGTCTTTACCTTTTATTGTTTAAACGAATATCACCTGTAAATAGAACAATTGCAACTAAAAGCTTGTCTTTCTTGAAGAATAATGCTATGAAATATATGTTCGTTTTTAGCATTATCAAATATTCCCACACTTGAGCGTTGCTTGTCCTCAAGCAATATAGTCTTGAAATACTAGAATCACTTCTTTATTCTTCACACTTTGTACATCAGTGATTTCTATACGGCGGTATAAACAATGGTAGTAACGATATGGTTTATAGTCCCACATGACTATAAAATTTAGATCCATTAAGGAAATTGGATCTTTATGAAAACATTTGATCTTTTGAAAATTTTAATCTAGCTTTTACCCTAGATATGTTTTCCGGAATAACCCTTCACCGGTGTTTGCAAAATATTTTTGTGGGTTTGGTGGGTTTCAGATTTGAAAATTTTAGCTCAAAACTTATGGTTTTGTGTCATCCACTTGCTAACCTTGTATTTGGAAAGCAACACGTCCAGTTTACTTATCCCGTATATTACCTTTCGGTAAACTACCGTCTGGTTGTAAAGGAAAGCGTTGAACAAGCAACTGTTAAGGCAATGTCCCCTGACATGCTTATAATTATGGTCTATAACGTGTCGGACGCAATTACTATCCTTTGTAGGAGAAATAGTAAAGCTCACCCTTATAATTTTCCGGTCTGGCACAAGGTCCTGTCTTTGACCATGCTATGCAACCACCGTTCTTACGGTTGACACCCGATTTGGTTCAGGTGACTTAATGAATTCCAGGTGAATTCCTAGGATTTTACGTTCAATGGTAATGAACGCATTGAAAATGGGTTTTTAGAAAACAAATCGGTTTGTAATTTTGATCAAAATATTTTCTCGTTCAGGCTCGAGTTTAGATATCATCGAATTCCATGAGTTTGTAATTCTCAATCTTTAAGGTCAATCTCTAGGATTGAGTAATATCAGGCTTAAAAGCTGATTTTTGATCTTTTAAGGAGATTATCCTTTCTGGGGATCTGATTCATTAGTCTTATCCAGCTAATTTGCATGGTGCCCCACCATTGTACGAGATAAATCCATCTCATGGTTAGGATAAATCTGACCACTTGGCGACCCTGTTTAATGCTGAGGTCCGTGGATTTCCTGCTGATTTTAGTGATGACTTTTCTAGATTTTTCGTCAACCTACAGCTGGTCTGGACGACAACTCACTGACCTAAATCAAGAAGCGCGTTTCTTTTTCGGAAGACTTTACTTCCTTTTAATGATGGAATTGATTCATCGTGTAGACCCATCTCTTCTTTTCTTTTATCGGGTAAAACTTTTTAGATTAGTCCAAAGCAAAAGTATTTTCAGTTATTTGTACAAAAATATGTGATATATGTTTTGAAAAACTTGGTAAATTTTCCCACACTTGGCTTTTATTTTCCTTTTTATTGTCCTCTATTCCATTCTTAAATGAATTCTAACATTTTGGTTTGTTTCTCAATTTATGTCCTTTCCAAGGTAACAATAATTTCGGTGTTAAAACCTAGTTTTATCGTTCATAAATATGGATAAACATGATTTTGAGTTCATTTAGTTGAAAATTTTGAAAAATTTTACTAGAAGTGGGTAGTCAGTATATAAGACTAGGGATGTTCTTTATTATCAGAGAGCATTAGATTCTAATACAACTACTGATTTACTAGTATTTTTAATGGTAACCAAGTGTTTAAGATAAAAATTTTAAAAATCCGAAAGAATTTAACCCCTTCCCACACTTAAGATCTTGCAATGCCCTCATTTGCAAGAAATCAGTAACAATTTAAATTATTGAGAGTGATTAGCGTATAAATGATTAAATTTTACCAAAGTTTCCAAATATATTGTTGTTTGTGTGCTGAATGATAAATGGTGCACATCACTTGTTCATTCCGTCTCGTTGTTATTTCACATATATTTTTCATCTTGTCGTCAAAATTAGTTGCTTTTGCTGAACTTAATGTCAGTCTTTGAAAATGCGTTGTTTTACCCTGTTGTGTACATAAGATAAACTACAAACATATATACATATTTTTGAAGTTTGGTATATTACCCCACATTCAAAAATTATTAAAATCTAATAATAAAATTTAGAAAATTATAAAACTATTACAAATCCAACATAAGTATTAAATGTATCAATATTACAAATAATAAAATAAAAAAAACTAAGTTGACTATGGATGATACTGATACCAGAAGGGGTTCCATGCATAACCATATGTGTTATAAAATGCTTCTGCTGGGTTATACGTAGGATACCGTGGTTGCATCTCTATAGACCAGGGAGGGAATATGGGCGTTGGGGTAGGAATATAGTTTCTACCTATATGTTGGCAATATACTATGATTTGGTTTTGATGAACTTGCCAATCTTCAAATGCTCTATGTCTAGCATTTTCATACTCTTGTGAAGCTATAAACCTTTGCATTTCTGCCATTTCATTTCCCCCTCCTACATTACCTTGTTGTTGGTTTCTCTCAACCTGTGGATGTCTACCATTATAACGTACTGCGGCGTTATTTCGCCTCTTCAAAACTTTAGCACCATGGTATAAATTTAAACCTATTGTATCTTGGGGTTCTGGTTCTTCGACTAATAATCCCCCCCGACTTATATCCACATTGAGATACTCAGCAATCAAAGTAATAAATATACCACCTCCTATTATGCTATGCGGTCTCATCCCCCTAAACATAGCTGATAAATAATAACCCACACAATATGGTATACTTACAGCGCTTTGTGGGTCTCGAATACACATGTGGTAAAACAAATCCTGTTCATTTACCTTTTCCTTATTCTTACCTCTTTGTGTAATTGAATTAGCTAAAAATCTATGAATTACTCTTAACTCTGCTCTATCTGTATCCAAATAAGAGTAATTTCCCCCTTTGAATCGGTGATGGCTAGTCATTTGACTCCATACACCATGTGTATCAAAATTCTCATCTATCTTCCTACCGTTCAATATCAACCCTCTACAATCGGCAGATGCTAACTCCTCAGGCGTATATATACGTAAAGCCTGAGCCATGTCTAGTAAAGACATGTGGCGCATCGAACCTCCTAACAAAAATCTAATAAAAGATCGATCGGTTAAACTAGCTACCCGATCATTTAATTCTATACTACACAACAATTCTTCACACCATACTTTATATACAGGTCTACGCATGTTGAATAACCGTACCTAATCGTTAAAAGTAGAATTACCATACCTCTGTGCAAGTAATTCCCTAATTGGCCCGGCCAATTCTACAGCTTCTAATGGTCCCCATTCTATAACCCTAGGTACTTCAACAGCTTTAGAATGAAGAGTATGCAATCCTCTTTGGTATTTTGGATAATCTATCCAACGTCTGTCAAATCTCAAGTTCGGGTGCAAATCTTCTAAGTGCATATCAGAAAATGTCATTACTGGATGAGGTATATCTTGCTTGTAGTAGTTATCCACCTCCTGTTGGTCCGCATTCTCAGGAGGAGCATTGCGAGCTTGGGATGAAGATTCACCCCTTTCAGTCTGCAAAACACATCAAACACAATTTTTGTGCATCCAAATATGCATTAGTGTCAGCAAAATCATCAATCAAAATAATTACAATAACATGTCCAATTTATATCAAACTTATGCTCATTTTCATATTTTTATCAAATCTACACTTTTTCAAATAAGCATATACGAAAATGTTCGCCAAGTTCATAAGCATTCAACTCAAATAACATGTCAAAATAATCATTACTAGCAATTAAACAAGTTTCAAATGGCATTATCTTTCAAAAATCAAGTTCATGAATTTTAGACTTGAAAAAGTCCACTTTAATTCTCAAAATCATGTTTAGGCTCAAAGTTTGGATCATTTAACTACCTAAACATGTTACACTACTTAATTTAGCAACAATTCATGACAAAAATCGGCCATAACCTGTTTATATCAAAAAGTCCCAAATTGCTCAAGAACACAAACCCTAGATTACTCAAAATTTGAAGTTTAAGGCTTCTAATCATGTTAAATAGCATCAATCTAGGTTATACAAGCATAATACATAAGCAATTTAAGCATAATTACACTAGAAAACATCAAAATTAAATTAGGGAAAAAATTGCTCAAGAACACCAATTTTCGGATTAAATGGTGTTTAGGTGTAGAAATTTACCGTTTTCCTTGAGTAATTCCTTGATAGCATCCTTCTTTACATGATTTTAGTAAAAGATTTGATGATTAACGGTGAAAAATTGTGAATTTGGGAGGTCTTTTTCGGGTTTTTTCGGGTTTTATTTTCGCAGTATATGTGTGTGTGGTTGAGGACTGATCAGTTTACGTTTTTATTTTTTTTTGGGTTTTGGTCCCTCCGCGAGTCGCGGTGTTTGACCCTTCAAACTCCGCGAGTCGCGAGGTTTGATAATTTTTTTTTTTATATATAAACCTTAACTTATAAAACAAATATAAAATAAATTTAAAATTTTGTTTTCCTTTGTTTTAGGACGAGGTCGTTTCGGAACGATGTCCTAGTCCGTCCTTCGACAAAATTTTAAAATTTGTCTTTTTCAAGCGATTGTTTTAAAGCTTAGATTTTTGAGTTTTTTTTTTTTGCATACTTTAATTCAATAAGATTAAAAATAATGATAATAAAATTTCTCGTCCCTCCCTCGGGTAAAGCAATTTCGGTTCAAAGACCTAGTCTTCAACTTACGACGAATTTTAAAAATCATATTTTTAACTTAGCGAAATAAAGTAAATTTTTGTTTATAAATTCACACAAACTTAAATTTAAAATGCATAAAATTCAAAATTAATATTAAAAATTCACACCAAACTTAATTAAAAATTCATATTATAAATTCACACCAAACTTATATTATATTTTTGTTTTCATACAAACTTATATTAAAAATATTAATTTTTCAAATATTGACAAACTTAAATATATTGATTTTACAAAGTTCACAATATTAATTTAAGATTTATATATTAATTTTAAAAACAAAGTAAAAATAAAATTAAAAATCTTTTTGGCTTTTATCCCACTTTAATCAATCAAATATTATCAAAAATATGCGCCCCTCTTTTCGGTAAAGTAATTTCGGTTCCATGACCTAATTTAACTCATGACGAATTTTTGAAATATTTTAAGTTGATTGATTAAAGATATTTATACCTTAAGAATAAACGTTAAATTTCGCAGTGATGTAATAAATTTTTGAATGGTATCAATAATTTCGGTCGCCAAACCTAATTTTATTTAATACCAATTTAATACTTTATAGCGAACAAATTAGCGTTTCTTATCAAAAGGTTAAAAATAAAAATAAAAATAAAAGCTATACAGACTTACCTGTGAGATAGTATTCTTAGTTATATGATCTATCTCAATCATAAGATAGTCGGTTTAATTGGTTTTCCATAGCTACAAAGGCGTAACCTCGAGCATTCAGTGATTTTTCTTCTAAACATATGAACGATCCATCTCTGCATAAAGTAACAAATTCGGTGTTTGAATAGGTTTGATTATTTGAACATTTACCTCCATGTGACCATTTTCCGCATTTGTGACATTTTTCAAGGTGTCGTGCTCTTCTTTTCGCTGCGGATTTTGATTTTCCTTTACCAAATTGTAACTTATTATCTTCGCATCTGGATTCTTTTCTTACTCCGTCCAATCTTTCTCTGATTACTGATACTATTTCACTCGGAAGTGTGTCATTATTACGTTTAGTGATCAAAGAGTGTAGCATTAGACCATGGTTTAGTTCACAGGCAGTCTTCATTTCGTAAAAACCTAAAAAAATAAAAATTCAGAATGGGGGGAGGAGACTAGTTCTTTAGGGTCTGCTAGGGAAAGACCATTCGGGTTCCATTTTCGAGAACTACACGAAAACAGACAATCTAACTCTAACAGAAATACATATTATCCTTTAAAGACTTGATTCTCCCCACACTTAGTTAGCTGTGGTATCGAAATTGTGATTAATTTCGTTGTCGATTTTCATTGGACTATCTATGTAATGTTTAACTCTGTGACCATTAACTTTAAATTCAATTCCATTTGAATTTATTAATTCTACTGTTCCGTATGGGAAAACTCTTTTGACTATGAATGGTCCAGACCATCTTGATTTCAATTTTCCAGGAAATAGCTTGAATCGTGAATTGAAAAGAAGAACTCTGTCTCCTTCTTTAAATTCTTTTGAACTTCTGATTCTTTTATCATGCCATTTCTTCGTTCTTTCTTTATAGATTAACGAATTTTCGTATGCTTCATGTCTTAATTCTTCTAATTCGTTTAGTTTACTTAATCGTAGACGTCCAGCTTCATGTAAATCAAGATTACATGTCTTCAAAGCCCAAAATGCTTTGTGTTCAATTTCTACTGGAAGATGACATACTTTTCCATAAACAAGTCTAAAAGGTGTGGTTCCAATTGGAGTTTTGTAGGCTGTTCTAAAAGCCCAGAGTGCATCCTCCAATTTAATGGACCATTCCTTCGGATTTGATCCTACGGTTTTCTCTAGAATACGTTTTAAAGCTCGGTTGGTATTTTCAACTTGTCCACTTGTTTGTGGATGATATGCGGTGGAGATTTTATGAGTTACTCCATATCTTTTAAGAACTTTCTCAAGTTGATTATTACAGAAATGAGTACCCCGATCACTTATTAAAGCTTTCGGTGTTCCAAACCTTGCAAAAAGACGTTTTAAAAAGTTGACTACAACTCGTGCATCGTTAGTTGGGAGAGCTTGTGCTTTCGCCCATTTAGATACATAATCAATGGCTACGAGTATATATAGATTATTATGAGATTTTGGAAATGGACCCATAAAGTCAATACCCCAAATGTCAAATACTTCACATACTTGGATGACATTTTGTGGCATTTCATCACGTTGACTTATTTTTCCGGCCCTTTGACATGCATCACAGGATTTGCAAAGAAGGTGTGCGTCTTTGTAAATTGTAGGCCAATAGAATCCAGCATCATAAACTTTTCTTGCTGTTAGTTGAGCCCCATAGTGCCCTCCTGTTGGTCCTGTGTGACAATGGTTTAAAATTTTACTAGCTTCATCTCCGAATACACATCGGCGTATTATTCCATCGGGACAACTTTTAAACAGATGTGGATCTTTCCAAAAATAGTGTTTTATATCACTGAAGAATTTCTTTCGTTTTTGGTACGATAATCCTTTTTCAAGGAATCCACATACTAAGTAGTTTGCATAGTCTGCAAACCATGGTATTTCATTATAATCTATCTTCAATAGATATTCATCAGGAAAGTTGTCTTGTATGGCCGATTCATTTAGAACTTCTAATTCAGGATTTTCAAGACGAGAAAGATGATCAACGGCGAGATTTTCTGCTCCTCTTTTATCCCGGATTTCAATATCAAACTCTTGTAAGAGTAAGATCCAACAGATTAATCTTGGTTTAGCATCTTGTTTCGAAAATAGGTATCTAAGAGCAGAATGGTCGGTATAGACCACCGTTTTTGCTAGAACGAGATATGATCGAAATTTGTCAAAAGCAAAGACAATAGCAAGGAGTTATTTTTCAGTAGTTGTGTAATTTGTTTGTGCTCCTTGTAATGTCTTACTAGCATAATATATAGGTTGAAATCGTTTTTCAATCCTTTGTCCTAAAACGGCTCCCATTGCAAAATCACTTGCATCGCACATTAGTTCAAATGGTAGATTCCAATTTGGTGTTATCATGATCGGCGCATTAGTGAGTTTCTCTTTAAGAATATTAAAAGATTTGATGCATTCATCTGAAAATATGAATGGAGCATCTTTTTCTAGGAGTTTATTCATAGGAGTGGCAATTTTAGAAAAATCTTTTATGAAGCGTCGGTAAAAACCGGCATGCCCTAGAAAACTCCTAACTCCTCTAACATTGGTGGGATGTGGAAGTTTAGCAATTACATCTACTTTAGCTCTATCCACTTCAATTCCTTCTTTTGAAATTTTATGTCCAAGAACGATGCCTTCTTTAACCATGAAATGGCATTTCTCCCAATTAAGTACTAGATTTGATTGTTCGCATCTAATAAGCATTCGTTCCAGATTAACTAGACATGATTCAAATGTATCACCGAAGACTGAAAAGTCATCTATGAAAACTTCCATGCATTCTTCTATCATGTCGTGAAAAATCACCATCATGCACCTTTGAAAGGTTGCAGGGGCGTTGCAAAGTCCAAATGGCATGCGTTTGTAAGCAAAAGTACCATAAGGGCACGTGAATGTGGTTTTCTCTTGATCTTCGGGTGCTATTGGAATTTGAAAGTATCCGGAAAATCCATCAAGAAAACAATAATAACTATTTCCGGCTAATCTTTCCAACATTTGATCAATGAAAGGTAAGGGAAAGTGATCTTTTCTGGTGGCGTCATTTAATTTTCTATAATCAATACATACACGCCATCCTGTTACAGTCCTAGTGGGAATAAGCTCATTTTTTCATTTGTAATGACAGTCATGCCACCCTTCTTAGGCACGCATTGAACTGGGCTTACCCATGGACTATCAAAAATTGGATAAATTAGACCTGCATCTAGCAGTTTAATAATTTCTTTTTTAACTACATCTTGCATATTAGGATTTAGTCTTCGTTGGCGTTGCACATACGTTTTATGACCTTCTTCCATAAGGATTTTATGTGTGCAATACTGCGGACTTATTCCTTTAATATCATGAATTTTCCATGCAATGGCTGGTTTATGAGATTTCAACACAGAAATGAGTTGTGATTTCTCATTTTCAGTAAGAGAAGACGATATTATTACAGGTAATTCAGATTCACCATGTAAATAAGCGTATTCCAAATGGTTTGGAAGTGGCTTTAACTCTAATTTAGGAGGTTCTTCTATCGATGATTTGTATCGATATCTGTCTTCTTCTTTTAGCATTTGAATTTCTTCTGTTGTTGGTTCATATCCATTAGCTATAAGTGTAGCTAACATTTCAACTTCATCAATTGGTTCAGTTCCTTCTCCTAAAGAACATTCTCCTGTTCCTTGTAATTCTGGAAATTCTTCTAATAATTCTGCATGTGAATCTATAGTTTGAATATAATAACATGTATCATCTGCAGATTGCGGTTGTTGCATTGCTCTATCAACTGAAAAGGTAACACTCTCGTCCTCTATACTTAGGGTCAGTTTCTTACCGAACACGTCTATCATTGCTTTAGCCGTGTTTAAGAATGGTCTTCCTAATATGAGAGGAACTTGAGAATCTTCTTCCATGTCCAGAACAACAAAATCTACTGGAAATACTAAAGTACCAACTTTAACTAGCATGTTCTCCATTATCCCTCTAGGATATTTTATTGATCGATCGGCTAGCAGTATGCTTATTCTTGTTGGTTTCAATTCTCCAAGGTCTAGTTTAGCGTATAGTGAATACGGCATTAAATTTATACTAGCACCTAAGTCTGCCAATGCTTCTATTGAACTAAGACTACCCAGAAAACATGGAATTGTGAAACTTCCTGGATCAGATAATTTTTCTGGTATCTTATTCAACAGCACTGCTGAACAATTAGTGAAAGGACCCGTTCATATACATTATAAACGATTCACAATAGTTGATTACATCGCGAGGTATATGACCTCTATATGATACATTTTACAAACATTGCATTCGTTTTTAAAAGACAAACTTTCTTTACAACGAGAGTTGACGGCATGCACACCATTTCATAATACATCCAACTATAATTGGCTTAATAATAATCTTGATGAACTCAATGACTCGAATGCAACGTCTTTCAAAATATGCCATGAATGACTCCAAGTAATATCCTTAAAATGAGCTAATGCACAGTGGAAGATTTCTTTAATACCTGAGAATAAACATGCTTTAAAGTGTCAACCAAAAGGTTGGTGAGTTCATAGGTTTATCATAACAATCATTTCAATATATTAATAGACCACAAGATTTTCGTTTATAAATATATGTACACTCGCAAGTGTATAAAAGTATTCTATAAGTTGTAGGCACCCGGTAACAAGCCTTAACGTTCATGTTTTACCCTCTAAAGTACACCAGATCAGGTGTGTTTAATATAACTTCGAAGTACTAAAGCATCCCATAGTCAGGATGGGGTTTGTCAGGCCCAATAGATCTATCTTTAGGATTCGCGCCTACTGTACATAGACAAGTAGTTTAATGTTACCAAGCTAAGGGTATATTTCTGGTTTAAACCCACATAGAATTAGTTTTAGTACTTGTGCCTATTTCGAAAAACATTTATAAAGCAGCGCATGTATTCTCAGCCCAAAAATATATATAAAAAGGGAGTAATGAAACTCACCATACTGTATTTCGTAGTAAAAATACATATAACGTCATTTAATAAGTGCAAGGTTGGCCTCGGATTCACGAACCTATATTAATTATATATATTTATATGTTGGTCAATATTTGTCTAACAATTTTTGGTCAAGTCATAGTGTACCACAATCCTAATGCTCGAGACTAATATGCAAAAGTCAACAAAAGTCAACTTGACCCAAAATGACTTCTAAAATTTATACGTGTTTATTATATAACTTAACTATAGTCGTTTTATATATTTAAATATATTTATTAGATTTTATAATAATAAAAGTCATTTATTAATAAAAATTTATATTAACGTTTATATATGATAAAATATACTTTTATATATCTTAAGTAGTAAAATTTATAAAGTTCACTTAATATCGTAAAACTATAGTGGTAAGTATTATTAATGTAATTATATTACGCGTGGTGAAAAATATCTTTGTATCCCCTATTTATTTGATAAAATAATATTGATCATAATAATAATAAGTAAAAGTTGTATTATTTTATAATAATAATTATTATTATTCTATAAAAAAATAACAATATTTATATTTACTAAAAATGGTATTATGATAAAATGATAATACTAACATAATAGTAATAATGATATTTTATAATAACAATAATATTTCTATTAAAATAATAACGACGATAGTAATAATAATCATTTTAACAATAATACTAAAATTCAGTTGACTATAACTTCTAATCCGTTCATCGAAACCATTCGATATCTAAATGAAAAGTTCTTAATTTTTCGCTAGCTTTCCAATGACATGCATATCATATACCCTATCTCAGTAGCATATGTATCTAATTCAGGATTCAACAAACCTATCTAAGGACAATATCGAATGTACAAGCATGCATAATCCTATATACTCGAGCACTAGTCAGGGATACACTATTGATATATAAAAGTTAAGTTATGAGTGCTCACGTATCAATATTGAGATTCAATATTGCAGGAAAGTACGTAGACGCAACGGAGATGATAAACTCAAGATTGACCTCACGAGCATACCCATGAACCATACTCATCACCTCCATAGCTATAAACCATAATTTCCTTAGCTTCGACTCATTCAAAAAACTATTTTGAAATCACTCGGACATCACTCCGTCGTAATATTTTAAGTATACTAATAATATCTTAAAATAATACAGAGCAAATATATATATATATATATATATAAATCGATTGAGAGAGTTTAGAGAAATATATTTTCAAGTTTCTATGAAATAATGAAACCTATTAAATTCTATTTATAATAGATTTTTGAATTATTAAAGTGAATTATTAAAGTATAAATTATTAAAGTGAATTATTAAAGTATGAATTATTAAAGTGAATTATTAAAGTATAAATTATTAAAGTGAATTATTAAAGTATGAATTATTAAAGTGAATTATTAAAGTATGAATTATTAAAGTGAATTATTAATGTATGAATTATTAAAGTAAATTATTAAAGTATGAATTATTAAAGTTAAAGTAAAGTAAAAGTAAAGTAAAGGTAAAGTTAAAGTATAGTAAAAGTATAAAAACTATGTATGTATAATACGCGTATAAATATATATAATATTAATTTAAATCGTTATATATATTTAATGAAATAAAATATAAATATCGTTATATTTATTATACTGGTTAAGTAATGAGTTGTCAAAAGTGATTCTAGATATTTATAAAAGTTATATACGTTTTAATAATAAAGTTCTTTTTAAACTGAAAACGTTTTTGTTCGTTTGAAAATAGATTAATAGAATATTATGGAAACCAATTCTCCACTAGCTTTTGTCTAACTTTCGTAAATGACACTTTTTATTTTTATTTATAAATAGCTTTACAAATTATTTCGAATATCGTTAAGAGGAATAGATTTTCTCAAATCATAGTGGACCTCTCAACAGAGACTTGTAATCATAATTCAATGTTTCTGATAATTCAATCATTTAATATATATTTTTTCGTCGATAATCATATTGAAACAAATACATTCATATAAAGCATTATACGTTTAAATACTTTGTTGACATTTTCAATTTATAACATATACACATATTCATATATGTTCATTTAATGGTTCGTGAATCATTAGAATTTGGTCGAGGTTTAAATGAATGTATAAACATAGTTTAAAATCCTTGAGATTTAACTTAACAAACATTGCTTATCGTGTCAGAATAATATAAAGATAAAGTTTAAATTTAGTCGGAAATTTCCGGGTCGTCACAGTACCTACCCGTTAAAGAAATTTCGTCCCCGAAATTTGATAGAGGTCGTTATGGCTAACAATGAGAATGTTATTATGATGTAACGATTTTGAAGTTTTATCATGTCTAAGAAGTATGGATAAAATAATTCGATTACTCGAGGCGTATGAGGGAAGTTATCGTAAATGAAGGAAATAAGATTATAGTGATTCGTCATACCTTTTGACGTCATCACAATTGATCTCTGAATTTAAATAAAATCTTTGTAATCTATGTTGGATTTGATGCTTCGGTGATTAAGGAGATTATGATTCTCTTCGAATTAATACGATAATCCATCTTGATTTCTCTGTCGGGTATTCACTATAAATCCACTTCCTTCATTTCCTTACAACTCACACCTTCTATTCTTTCTCCCTCAACTCATATTTTAAAGTATTTGTCAATATGCTTCATCCAGTACTGATTCTCGATATACTCCTCACTTTCATATCTGTCATTCTTCTTTTTCATCTGCCTCCGGAAGAATCTATTTACTTCTACTATACTCTCAGTTTTATAGTGTTTTTAGTTCTTTCGTGTCTTTATATTGCTATATGCATCGATATATACGGTTTATAATTTTTGGGTGGTTGTTGGGTTTTATATCTTCCCTTATATTTCAAAGCCCCTGCTTTTGTCTACTATAATCATTGACATCCATAGTTAATGCTCCCTTCTATTTGCTGCGATTTATACTCCAATTTCTATTTTGGAGTTTTGTCATTTCGTTTCTTCTTCTTGCGATTAAGCAACGCTTGCAATGGTCCAGTATTCGCAGATATGAATTTCAGAATGAACATAGTTAATGTTCTAAGAAGAAAATGGTAATGGCACGATCTTGATTTGTTAATTTACCAGAATACCCTGAAAAGACCGAATCATCAAGAAAATATATTCTTGATATTTTTAGAGATTAAATAGAATACAAGAGTCGTGTAACATGGAACATGATGACGGCATGGTCTGTGAATCGTCATGTCCCATTAGAAACTTAGCATGACTTACTGTAATATAATCACGTTGATCAAGTGTCATTATATTATACTAACTCATGCTTCAGTTCCCAACACTACTTCAAAACATTCATAATTTAAACTCGAAAGTTTATAGAATATAGAAACTAATAGTTTCTTATATGATGTAACACTGATATCGCAAAGAGATAAATGACTTCAGATAAGATTAGTTGTGAAAATATCTTCAGAAATATCGCGGATATTTATAATGAAAGATATGATAATATCTTAGAATTTCTAATATTGGTGGATGATGATGAAGATTTGTCTGTAAAGGTTTAGAATAAAGAGTAAGGTATTCCTTAATGACTTTAGCAGGCACTGAATCATTTAGATTCTTTGAAGGCAGATTTAGTCTTTGTGATTTGTCCATAGCCTCCTTCATAGTCAGTTCAATCCGTTTTCCAGTTCCAAACCTTCTCTTTTTCTCAGCTTTACCACCTTACTATTCTTTGTCATCAAACTTTTTACTGTTAAGATCGTTTACATTTTTTGATGCTTCGTCAGCATTTCAAGAACTAGTTTGCAGTTCAAAATATTTTTCAGAACTTCACATTCAAAGTATGTAAGTCCAGGAGATAGACGTTTTACGTACACATATAACTGTTGGCGTAGACATGCTGCGAGATTTCAAAAATACTGGTTACTGTTTTCCGATGATTCGTATGACAATTCTCGTTACAAGATGCGAATGAGTAAATGATGTGATTTCAATAAATATAATGATTTTTTGAAAAGTCAAAGATAATTGAAGTTGTTGGTATGTTTATTGCTAAGGTGGCGAGATATGAAAGGTCCCCAGTAACGATGACGAAAGGGCAACGTATCTATCGAGGTTATAATGAGACTAGTCCGACTGAAAAGTTGAAGTTGACTTGCTGGAGCTGTGACAAAACTGTCTACTTTGAAAAGGATTTGAAAAGTCATTTTAGCTAATAAATGCCAAAGGGTCTGACACGGATACGCGTCGAACTATGACTTTGGCTTCGAGAGCTTTTTAGGTACATAAATGTGGGTAATATGTGGTTGGATCATCATCTCGATTGTTCATTGTTTGAAGTGTCTTCGAAAACTTCGGAGAGTTTGAACACAGTTTGTAATCGTTAATATACATATGATGTTCTAACACAGTTTTAAAGTCAAAGTATAGCTTTGAAAGATGTAGGAATCTAAGAGTGATGTCTTCTGTTAAATCATGACTTGGATTTTGATTTGTCAAAATCAGAATGCGTAATCAAATTTGGGTGAGAATGGTTGTTTTGATTACTATACAAGAATGTATATTGTTGTGAGATTTTGGGAGTATAGTTGATGATTTGCTTAATCAGATTCGAAAAATATAACATATTAATTGTGAATTTATATATCTCTCGGGTATTACCTACCCGTTAAAAAAATTTCACAGTTAATATTTTGTACAAAAGAATTTTTATTACAGTCTTTATGAAAATATATATGTATATATTCTCTTCAGATGTAACATAGATTTTAATGAGTTAATACTAAATTAAACTCATTCGATATACGGTTGGAACTAGAATTGAATAATCCCTTAAAGGCTTTAGAGATTACATAAGTATTTCTTCAATAATATTGAAATTATGAATCAATACTTCGTTATTTGTTGATTAGTTTTTGTTAAATTCTTGTAAACTTCGCAAAGTACGAATGATGTTATCTGAAAAGTTTCGGGTACATCGATGATGAAAGTGTAAAATCAAACATATATTCGAATAATACACTTGATTTATTATGAATTGGATTTTTATTGAATTGAGACAGAGATTGTAATTAACGATGGTTAAGTTGCGGACGAAGGACGTACATCATTGCATATTTGTAAAATGAATTAACTGAGTAGTTAAGATTCACACATAATAGCTTAGTACGGGAAGATTTATTATGGTTTAAAAATTTATACATATCAATCTTTCGATTGGAAATGAGTTAATACTTCATAACTCGTTGATACAATATATTTGTTGTTGATTCGTAATGATGTCCACAATGATTCTTGAACTGACAGAGTTTGTGATGTTACAGGTGCTGTTGATTCTGACGATACTGACGGCACTGACTGTGTTGATGATGCTACGGTCCTGTTGATGCTGTTGGTAAAACAATTCTAGCTTATAAATTGTACACCATTTTTTATCAAAGTTTCTACTCTACCATCTCCATTCACTCATCCGATTTACGGTCAGAATTAAATAATCTCTAAGATTTTGGAGATTTCATAACTGCCGTAGAGATATCTCTTCAATGAAGTTTATGAATTAATACTTCATCGTTTGTTGTTATTGATATTCCTGGATATTTACAGGGCGTATGACGTTGATGTTTGAGATACAAATTGTGATGTTGCGGTGTGGGATGTGGATGTTGTTGTTGGTGGTGGTGATGGTACTGTTGGTGTTGCTGATGGTGGTACTGTTTATGCTGCTGGTGCTGCTGCTGGTGTTTGTAACCTTTACACCATATTCTCCAAAGCCACTACCCGAGCGCGAAGCTCGTTGACTTCTTCTATTACACCGGGGTGATTCTTGGTTCGGACGAGCGGATAAATAAAATCTAGAATTTGGTATAGTATGTAATCGTGACGAGATACTCTAGAAATAAGAGAGAAAATGGTGTTTCGGATAGGTTCGCCGGTAAGTGCTTCAGGTTCTTCGCCAAGAGGGCAATGTGGTGGATGGAAGGGATCACCTTCTTCTTGTCTCCAATGATTAAGGAGGCTACGAACCCATCCCCAATTCATCCAGAATAGATGATGACTAATTGGTTGATCCATTCCGGTCACACTGCTTTCGGAGCTTGAGTGGGATTCCATATAGGAATTCGAGGGACTTGAACTAATGACAAATTCCATTTCGTTCGATTGAATAAAGGATTTTTCGATATAAAATGATTTTTCGGCTATCGGGTGGTATTCTAATTATATAGAGCAAAAGGTTTCGTAGATTACGGAGGAATTTACGGAATATGTCAGGCAAAGTTTACAGTAACAGATACGCTAAGATATGAATTAGCAGATACGCTAAGATATGAATTTTGTCTATACACTATTCATGCAATCAATGCAATAAGATGTGTCTAGACTAAGAATGATAAGCAGGTAATTTCCGACAAAATGATGAGCAAAACTTTTGACATGCAGACACGGTCGAAGTCCAGACTCACTAATGCATCCTAACGACTATCAGTTAGACGCACTAATGCAGACCTGGTTCGCTAAGACCACCGCTCTAATACCAACTGAAAGGACCCGTTCATATACATTATAAACGATTCACAATAGTTGATTACATCGCGAGGTATATGACCTCTATATGATACATTTTACAAACATTGCATTCGTTTTTAAAAGACAAACTTTCTTTACAACGAGAGTTGACGGAGTGCACACCATTTCATAATACATCCAACTATAATTGGCTTAATAATAATCTTGATGAACTCAATGACTCAAATGCAACGTCTTTCAAAATATGCCATGAATGACTCCAAGTAATATCCTTAAAATGTGCTAATGCACAGCGGAAGATTTCTTTAATACCTGAGAATAAACATGCTTTAAAGTGTCAACCAAAAGGTTGGTGAGTTCATAGGTTTATCATAACAATCATTTCAATATATTAATAGACCACAAGATTTCCGTTTATAAATATATGTACACTCGCAAGTGTATAAAAGTATTCTATAAGTTGTAGGCACACGGTAACAAGCCTTAACGTTCATGTTTTACCCTCTAAAGTACACCAGATCAGGTGTGTTTAATATAACTTCGAAGTACTAAAGCATCCCATAGTCAGGATGGGGTTTGTCAGGCCCAATAGATCTATCTTTAGGATTCGCGCCTACTGTACATAGACAAGTAGTTTAATGTTACCAAGCTAAGGGTATATTTCTGGTTTAAACCCACATAGAATTAGTTTTAGTACTTGTGCCTATTTCGAAAAACATTTATAAAGCAGCGCATGTATTCTCAGCCCAAAAATATATATAAAAAGGGAGTAATGAAACTCACCATACTGTATTTCGTAGTAAAAATACATATAACGTCATTTAACAACTGCAAGGTTGGCCTCGGATTCACGAACCTATATTAATTATATATATTTATATGTTGGTCAATATTTGTCTAACAATTTTTGGTCAAGTCATAGTGTACCACAATCCTAATGCTCGAGACTAATATGCAAAAGTCAACAAAAGTCAACTTGACCCAAAATGACTTCTAAAATTTATACGTGTTTATTATATAACTTAACTATAGTCGTTTTATATATTTAAATATATTTATTAGATTTTATAATAATAAAAGTCTTTTATTAATAAAAATTTATATTAACGTTTATATATGATAAAATATACTTTTATATATCTTAAGTAGTAAAAATTATAAAGTTCACTTAATATCGTAAAACTATAGTGGTAAGTATTATTAATGTAATTATATTACGCGTGGTGAAAAATATCTTTGTATCCCCTATTTATTTGATAAAATAATATTGATCATAATAATAATAAGTAAAAGTTGTATTATTTTATAATAATAATTATTATTATTCTATAAAAAAATAACAATATTTATATTTACTAAAAATGGTATTATGATAAAATAATAATACTAACATAATAGTAATAATGATATTTTATAATAACAATAATATTTCTATTAAAATAATAACGACGATAGTAATAATAATCATTTTAACAATAATACTAAAATTCAGTTGACTATAACTTCTAATCCGTTCATCGAAACCATTCGATATCTAAATGAAAAGTTCTTAATTTTTCGCTAGCTTTCCAATGACATGCATATCATATATCCTATCTCAGTAGCATATGTATCTAATTCAGGATTCAACAAACCTATCTAAGGACAATATCGAATGTACAAGCATGTATAATCCTATATACTCGAGCACTAGTCAGGGATACACTATTGATATATAAAAGTTAAGTTATGAGTGCTCACGTATCAATATTGAGATTCAATATTGCAGGAAAGTACGTAGACGCAACGAAGATGATAAACACTAGATTGACCTCACGAGCATACCCATGAACCATACCCATCACCTCCATAGCTATAAACCATAATTTCATTAGCTTCGACTCATTCAAAAAACTATTTTGAAATCACTCGGACATCACTCCATCGTAATATTTTAAGTATACTAATAATATCTTAAAATAATACAGAGCAAATATATATATAAATCGATTGAGAGAGTTTAGAGAAATATATTTTCAAGTTTCTATGAAATAATGAAACCTATTGAATTCTATTTATAATAGATTTTTGAATTATTAAAGTGAATTATTAAAGTATGAATTATTAAAGTGAATTATTAAAGTATGAATTATTAAAGTGAATTATTAAAGTATGAATTATTAAAGTGAATTATTAAAGTATGAATTATTAAAGTGAATTATTAAAGTATGAATTATTAAAGTGAATTATTAAAGTATGAATTATTAAAGTAAATTATTAAAGTATGAATTATTAAAGTTAAAGTAAAGTAAAAGTAAAGTAAAGGTAAAGTTAAAGTATAGTAAAAGTATAAAAACTATGTATGTATAATACGCGTATAAATATATATAATATTAATTTAAATCGTTATATATATTTAATGAAATAAAATATAAATATCGTTATATTTATTATACTGGTTAAGTAATGAGTTATCAAAAGTGATTCTAGATATTTATAAAAGTTATATACGTTTTAATAATAAAGTTTTTTTAAACTGAAAATGTTTTTGTACGTTTGAAAATAGATTAATAGAATATTATGGAAACCAATTCTCCACTAGCTTTTGTCTAACTTTCGTAAATGACACTTTTTATTTTTATTTATAAATAGCTTTACAAATTATTTCGAATATCGTTAAGAGGAATAGATTTTCTCAAATCATAGTGGACCTCTCAACAGAGACTTGTAATCATAATTCAATGTTTCTGATAATTCAATCATTTAATATATTTTTTTTCGTCGATAATCATATTGAAACAAATACGTTCATATAAAGCATTATACTTTTAGATACTTTGTTGACATTTTCAATTTCTAACATATACATATATACATACATATTCATATATGTTCATTTAATGGTTCGTGAATCATTGGAATTTGGTCGAGGTTTAAATGAATGTATAAACATAGTTTAAAATCCTTGAGATTTAACTTAACAAACATTGCTTATCGTGTCAGAATAATATAAAGATAAAGTTTTAATTTAGTCAGAAATTTCCGGGTCGTCACAATTAGCGTTCATAGTAACAGCCGAGAGTTCTTCCATTTTCTTTCTATTCGTGATCAGATCTTTCAAGAATTTAGCATATCTAGGCATTCCTGAAATCACATCAATGAAAGGAAGATTTACATTTATCTGTTTAAACATATCCAAGAATTTGGATTGCTCGGCTTCAAGTTTCTCTTTCTTCATTTTACTCGGGTAAGGAAGTGGTGGTTGGTATGGTTTAACATAAGGTTTAGCCTTAACTGTGTTATCTTCATTAACCTTTTCAACTACCGGTTCTTTTTCCTTATCTTGATCAGGTTGTGGTTTTTATGGAGTAGGAATAGCTTCATCAGAAGTTACAGGTATTTCAGGTGGTTTAAGTGTTGTACCACTTCTTGTGGTAATGGCTTTAGTTGTTTCATTCCGGGGGTTTGCATTTGTATCACTAGGTAAACTTCCCGATTTTCTTTCACCTATTAACCTTTCTAGGTTACTTACTTCTTGTTCCAAGTTTTGAATAGAAGCTTGTTGATTTCTAAATGCTTGAGCATTTTGTTCATTAGTTTGTTTTTGAGATGTGAAAAACTGCGTTTGAATTTCAACTAGCTTCGTCATTATATCTTCTAAATTCCTCTTTTTATCATCGGTTTGTGGTGGTTTGTTTTGAAAATTAGGTCTTTGCTGGTTGTAAGTATTGTTAGATACTTGTTGATTGCTAGGACCTTGTTGGTTGTTGTATGGAATATTTCGATTATAATTCTGGTTTTGATTGTAAATCGGTCTTGGCGGTTGATAATTATTTTGATAATTATTTCTAGGCCTTTGGTTTATGTATGAAATATTCTCTCTTTGTTCCATTGTTAATTCAATACTGAGACAATCTTTTGTCAAATGTGGTCCTCCACACTGCTCACAACTAATTCGTATTGAGTGAATATCCTTAGTCATCTTTTCCATTCGTCTCTCGACAGCATCTATCTTTGCGAAAATAGAATCTAAGTCATGGCTAGAATCGGATCTAGCTGCTTTAGATGATCTAACGATATCTTTTTCTTGGTGCCACTCATGTGAGTGGGAAGCAGTGTTATCAATAATTTTGTAAGCATCAGTTTCTGTATTCTTCATAATAGAACCACCAGCTGCTATATCGATGTCTTTCCTTGTAGTGATGTCGCATCCTTGGTAGAATATTTGTACTATTTGACAGGTATCTAAACCATGTTGCGGACATCCTCTTAATAACTTTCCAAATCTTGTCCACGCCTCATATAGAGTTTCATTTGGCTTCTGTGTGAACGTAACAATTTCTCCTTGAAGTCTTACGGCTTTAGATGCCGGAAAGAATTGTTTAAGAAATTTTTCAACTAAAACGTCCCATGTATCAATCGCCCCTTCAGGTAACGATTCCAACCAATCTTTGGCTTCGCCCTTTAAAGTCCAGGGAAATAACATGAGATATATCTGTTCATCCTCCACTTCTCTTATTTTAAATAGTGTGCAGATCCTATTAAAGGTACGTAGATGTTCATTTGGATCTTCCTTCGGCGCACCACTAAATTGGCATTGATTAGTCACCATATGTAGAATTTGTCCTTTGATTTCATAATCTGGCTCATTAATGTCTGGATGAGTAATTGCGTGACCTTGGCCAGTGCATTTAGCTCTCATTCGGTCTTCCATACTTAAAGGTTCCAGATTCTCCATAATTGAATTTGTTGAATCGGAATCACTAGAGGATTCTGATTTAATGGTTCGTTCCTCAACAATCTCTGTTTGAATGATTGGTGGTTCAGGAGGAAAATTTAATGGTTCAGGATCTATGAATCGTCCCTGAATATTCTCCGGATTCTCAATTGTGAGATCGGGTTCAAAAAATGGATTATCGGAAATTTGAACTGGAGTACTTGGTCGACTGGATGACGATTCTAAAGAAAAATCAACGGCGGTAATATTTGCTAAATGTCTTGATCTAGTTACAGGTGGTGAACGTACAAAAGGTGGTGAACGTCTTGCTCGGTGCATTCACTGAATATCCTATTAGTTTTTAAAAAGGAAAGAAAAATTATATAAGTTATCCAATTAATAGACTTTTCTGATTTTGCCCACGTTTCGAATAGCCAAAAGATGTAGCAGAGGGGCAGGATTCGTTTGGTCTCAATATAATTGAGGACTGTTTGGCTCCAATAACCCGGTCCACGTACAAATCCAACTATTACTACGAACCAGAAAATTTTGATGTCTATCAATTTAACCACTTAAAATAATTTTTCGTAATTTTAAGAAATTTAGATAAGAAGTAGAATAAAAAATCTATGTCCTAAAACTAGAATGGCGAGAAATAAGAAAGAAAAAGAGCGCGTCGAAAAAGAAAAAGAAAAGGGTTGAAAAATAAAAGGCTTCGAAAAATAAAAAATAAAAGAAATGACTTATAGAACTTAAAAACACTCGACTAACCCAACCTTATTACTATCACTAACTTAAAATTATAATCGCAAATTGAGATTACTAATTGGAATGATAATTGATACATAGGTAAAAGGCGTCTAAAAATATTAAAGCTTACAAGTAGAACTATATCCCAAATGGCAATAACTTAAAAAGGTACTAAAACTTAAAAAGGCGTCACAAAATTCTAAAGCACCTATATCTTAGTCTAAAGAAAAAGCACTTAAGGGATTTTACGGCAAGGCCTAAAAATCTAGAAATAAAAATAACTATGAATTAAAACTAAATACGAGCGAAAAATACAAAAGTTACGCTAAAACTATTAAAAGGGACAAAATATAAAAATATATAAAAAGTGTAAAAATTACAATTTTTATAAAAAATATTATTTTTATATTATTTATTTTATAACGCTATTAATTTTACATTAATTAAACTAATTTAACTAAATATATAAATTAAATAAAAAGTAAAACTAATTAATATATTAAAATTAAACCTAATTAGGGTTAAAAGTTAATTAATAAATATAAACCCGTAATTAATGCTGATTAGGGTTTCTGTCACGTGTGTCAGGGCTGCTCCGCGAGTTGCGGTGCCCGAAGCAGGAAAACTCCGCGAGTCGCGGGGTTCTAAAATTCAACTCAGGTACAGGATTTAATTCGAAGCGTTTTTGTTTTTTTTTTTATATTTTCTGTATTATGCTTTATATTTTCTGTTTTAAATAAAAATATTTATATAATAAAAACTTATATAAAAATAGAACTACTTTATAATTTTATAAATAAAAATCTTAAAACTAGATTTATATATATATATATATATATATATAATTTTTTTTTCTTTTTCGGTTTTTAATTTTATATTTTAAATAAACACAAAATATTTAAATAAAACTTATATTTTTGTAAAATAAAAATAAAGAAACTTTATAAAACTTAAATATTTAACAAAATCTTAAAAATATTTATATTTTTCTTTTTCTTTTTATATTTTCGAATAATTAAAAACGTATTTTTACAAAAGCGTATTTTAATAAAAGTAAACTAAAAATAATTTTTTTTAAAAAAATTTAGCGTTACGCTTCCGGCTTTTAAGCTAGATTGTCCCCGGCAGCGGCGCCAAAAATAACTTGATAGTTATAGCTAAGGGGTATAAAATACTATTAAATTTTAGCAGGAAATACTATTAAATACTATACAATTTTACACAAGATATTTATTTATTTATAGAATGGATATACTTAAACCTTGCTACAACACTTATAGGCAGTGTACCTAATCATACAGTAGTGTAGTTTTTAGTAAGTCCGGTTCGTTCCACAGGGAAAATCTTTAAACAAAGCTTAACGCTATATTAGTTTACTTTTATAAAAATACAAATATATATATAAGTAATATTATTATTATAAAGGGGGGTTTTTTACCGTTTAATGACCGGTTTGTCAATTTTAAAACTTTAGTCGCAGTTAAAACCAAATGTAAAAAAAATAAATACAAGACTTAATTTAAAGCGTAAAGTAAATAACGATAATGAAATTGCGATAAATAAAAGTGCGATAAAATAAACTTGCGATAATTAAAAAGTACGATAATTAAAAGTGCAATTAAATACAATAACAATAAATAAAAGTGCGATAATTAGAAGTGCAATTAAATATAAAATAAAGGAAATTAAATATGAAATAAAAGAATTATGCTTATTTAAAATTCCGTAATCATGATGTTTGACGTGTTGATTTTAGTTTTATGCCCATGGGTTAATTGTCCTTTGTCCTGGATTATTTAATATGTCCGTCTGGTTTTTGTCCATAACAGTCCATCAGTCATAAATATAAAGTGCGAGTGTCCTCGTCAAATTATCCTTATACCCGAAGTCAAATATTCCAACTAATTGGGGACTTAAACTGTAACAAGATTTTAATACTTTGTTTAATAATTACACCAGGATGTCGACTGAGTGTAACCCAAGGTTTTAATACTTTGTTAACAATTATGTCAAGTGTCCTTGTACATAATTTCACCCCTGTTTTAATAATTCTAGTGGCTATTAATCCATTCCCGTGTCCGGTTAAATGAACGATTATTCGTACATATAAATACCCCGCCCATCGTGTCCGATTTAGTGTATATGGTTATTTATAGGGACACCCAATTATAAATCTTTATATTAACATTAACAAACTATCATTTAGTTAAACAAATATAAAGCCCATTAATAGCCCATAATCTAATTTCCACAAGTGTCGTTCTTTTGTCCAAACCCCAATTATAGTACAAAGCCCAATTACCCAATTTTAGTAATTATCCCAACATCATGATTACTTCGTTTTAAATAAGCATAATAATAACTTAGCTACGAGACATTAAATTAAAAAGGTTGAACATAACTTACAATGATTAAAAATAGCGTAGCGTTACACGGACAGAATTTTGACTTACACCCTTACAACATTCGCTAACATACCCTTATTATTAGAATTATAATTAAAATTAAAATTAAAATATAAATATATATATATATATATATATATATATATATATATATATATATATTACGTATATATTAAGAGAGAGATTGAATTATGGATATTAAAATTCGTCGAACTGCGTTGGCTTTTATAGGGAATTGAGTCTAGGGGAACTCCGCGAGTCTCGGCTATTTCCTCCTTCAAACTCAGCGAGTCGCGGAGTTTGAAATTCCAGCTCACAACTTTGGCTTCTTTCTTTGCCGACGGTTTATTTTATAAATATAATATATATATAATTAATATAATTAATTATATATTATATTATATTTATATACATAATTAACTTGTAATTTTTAGTCCGTTGCGTCGAGCGTTGAGAGTTGACTCTGGTCCCGGTTCCGGATTTTCGAACGTCCTTGCGTACTATTTTATATCTTGTACTTTACGTTTTGAATCTTGTACTCTTGTAATTTCGAGACGTTTCTTATCAATAATTGGAACCTCTTTGATTGTATTTTGTACTTTTGAGCTTTTTGGACCTTTGCGTCTTCAATTCGTCGAATCTGTCTTTTGTCTTCACCTTTTATTGTTTAAACGAATATCACTTGTAAATAGAACAATTGCAACTAAAAGCTTGTCTTTCTTGAGGAATAATGCTATGAAATATATGTTCGTTTTTAGCATTATCAGTAGAACCTCAAAATGAACCATATGTTGAAAACATGATAGACTTTGACACAACAATTAATGAATTTTATGAAAACATACCTGTTGTACGAAACTTGAAACCTATATTAGGTATAGTTGAAAAGGAAAATGTTGATTTGCAACTTAAGTGTCAATCATTAGAACAAATGCTTGCTTTGTGTGATAAATTGCCTCCACTTCCTAAGAAAAAATGTACTTATGATTTTATGGAAGGTGAAGTGCTTGTTTCTGCAGAGGAATTATGTCTTGAGATTAAAAGCTTAAAACAAAAAATAATTCAACTGAAACAGGCTAACACACTTAAGCAATCATCTACTGTTGAAACCAATATGTCTGAATGTGTTGGTGGGATTTATAAGAAGGGGAAGGGAACAAAAACATCTACGGATGCAAAACCCATTACTATTCTTAAAAACCCATTACGTTCTCAATTTGGTAAATGTGTTTCAAAAGTTGCACCTTCAACACAATTTGTTGGCAAGAAAGTTCATTCTCAAAATGGTTCTGTGTTAACTGAAAAGATTCCTATGATTCCAATGTCAAATCAATCAAAGGAAAGTCTTTTACCAAAATCAGTCAAGTCAACACAACACAAGAGTCCACAACCTGATTTGAGTGAGTATGATGCAAAGGAACATAAAATCAAATTTGAAATTTTGCAAAATCAATCATCTCATCTGTCAACTGAAAAGTTTGGACGTCTAACTAACAGAGGTGTTTTTCGTGTCACATGTTATAATACAAATTTGACTTACAAGTCTGTATGGGTTCCTAAGTCCACGACTAAGAAAGTAACAACTAAACCAAATAAATCTGCTAGTCGACCTAGGAAATCATCTCATGTTTTTCGATTTTCGTCTGTGAACAAAACATCTACTTGGAATAAGTTGTGTGTTAAGACTTCTGATAACGATGTAAAACTTGATATTGCGTATGATGCTTCATGTAATGTGGTTTTAAATGATGCTTTATTATCTAAATTGCATGATGCTTTACGTGATTATCTCATTGTTGATCCAAAGTTTATTGTTGGTACTAACCGAAAAGGACCCAAGAAACTTTGGGTACCTAAACTCTAGGAAATTAACGTTTACAGGGTTTCGACATCTGTGTTTGGTATATCGATTCTGGTTGCTCTCGACACATGACGGGCTATAAATCCTTGCTTGTCAATTTCATTGACAAATTCCTAAGAACGGTTACTTTTGAAAATGATGAGATTGCAGCAATAACGAGTTATGGAGATTTTGTGAAGAATGGTATAATGATCAAACAGGTCTCATATGTTGAGGGTTTGGGGTGCAGTTTATTTAGTGTCATCCAGTTTTGTGATGGAGATCTCAAAGTTTTGTTTGAACGTCTTCAATGCTCGGTGCAATCCACCGATGGAAACGATCTCCTTGTTGGTAAACGTTGTGCTTCACTTTATACTATTGACCTCAATGATGCACCATCATATGGAACCATGTGTTTGGTCACTCGTTCAACAAAGGAAAATTCATGGTTATGGCATCACCGGATGTCTCGCCTGAATTACAAGGGTATTAATCGACTAGTCTCTAAAGACATAGTTGATGGTATTCCAAGCTTTCAATATGATAAGCATCATGTGTGTCCATCATGTGCCATGGGTAAGCTAAAATGGACTTCTCATCTAACTAAGCAACACCCTAGTACTTCATCGTCCTTGAAATTATTACATATGGACTTATGTGGACCCATGAGGATTTCTAGTCTTGGTGGCCGGAAACATGTGCTTGTCATTATTGATGACTATACCCGATTTACATGGATTTTCCTTCTACGAACAAAGTCAGAAACCCCCGCCATTATCATTGAGTTCATTAAAAAGACTCAACACTCTTTTAACAAACATGTTAAGAGTATTTGAACTGATAATGGGACAGAATTTAAGAATGACCTGCTTGATAGTTATTTGAAGGCCCAAGGCATTGAACATCAGTTCTCTGCTACACGAACCCCTCAACAGAATGGAGTAGTCGAACGACGTAATCGTACGTTGTGCGAAGCAGCTCGAACGATGCTTTCTTACTCCAAACTACCTCCGAAAATGTGGGGGGAAGCCATTTCTACTGCATGTTATACCCAAAATCGCTGCATCATTAATAAACATTTTGATAAAACTCCTTATGAGTTACTATATGGTAGACGCCCGAATGCCAAATATTTCCGTGTCTTTGATTGTATATGCTATGTGCTTAACGATTTTGACAGCCTCGGAAAGTTTGATCAACATGGCGATCAGGCCATATTTCTTGGTTATTCTTCGAACAAAGTTGCCTATCGTGTTTATCACAACCGGAAAAATACGATCAAGGAAAGCATTAATGTAAGGTTCGATGAATTATCGGGAATGGCTTTTAAACAACTCAGTTCAAAACCCGATCCTAACCTGGCTATTACTTCTTCTGCGCAAAACTCAATTTTCTTAAAAAGGGTGTTCCTACGGTAACAACAGAGGAACTGGATATCTTGTTTGATAGTCTTTATGCTCCTCAACGGAATACGAATGTTCAAACTGTACCGGTTACACCATCACAGTCAAATACTGTGGAGACTCAATCAAGTCTTTTTGATGAAGATACAACACCAACTGACTCACCCGTTGCTTCTTCATCCTCCCTTCCACCTCCAGATACAGATAATCTTGAACCAATTCAAGATTCATCAGTTGATACAACTCCAGTTGTTTCTCCAGATACTCAATTGCATCCATTAGATGATGTTACATCAGATCAAGCGGATCAAGGCTCAACGTCAACAACGGTTGATGTTCCAACGGATACCACTGATGTACAACCTCTTCCACATAACATTCAATGGACTAAAAGTCATCCAATTGATCTTATCATTGGTGATGCATCTGCTCCAGTCTCAACTTGAAGTGCAACTCGAAATATGTGTTTATACACTGCCTTTCTTAGTAAGATTGAACCAACAACGGTTGCTCAAGCTTTACTAGATCCGAACTGGGTAGCAGCAATGCAAGAAGAGATAAGTCAATTTGATCGTTTGAAAGTATGGTGATTAGTTCCAAGACCAACGGTTCAACGACCAATAGGGGTTAAGCGGATTTTTAAGAACAAGAAGGATTCTGATGGAATTGTGGTTTGAAACAAGGCACGTCTAGTGGCCAAGGGATATCGACAACAAGAGCGTATTGATTATGACAAAATGTTTGCTCCGATTGCTAGGATTGAGGCTATTCGTCTTTTCCTTGCATTTGCTTCTCACATGAAGTTCACGGTGTTTCAAATGGATGTCAAAACTGCTTTTCTTAATGGTCATCTTCAAGAGGAAGTTTATGTTGATCAACCAGAAGACTTTGTCGATCCCATTCATTCAAACCATGTCTATTACTAGGAGAAAGCTTTGTATGGTTTGAAGCAAGCACCGCGTGCATGGTACGAGACCTTGACAAAGTATTTGCTGGATAACGGCTTCTCTCGTGGAACGATTGATACAATGCTATTCATCCGTAAAAATCACGGTCACATTCTCTTGGTTCAAATTTACGTTGATGATATTACTTTTGGTTCCACATCCCCGGCCTTATGCAAAGAATTTGGTGACCTTATGGCCAACAAATTTGAAATGAGCATGCTTGACCAGTTAAGAGTAAAACAATTACCAAATGGGATTTTTATTAGTCAAACAAAGTATATCAATGATATGCTAAAACATTTTAAAATGACTGATTTAAAATCAATGACAACCCCAATGAGGACTTTACTGGATACTGATGCTAATGGGGAACCCTTTGACGTAACGCTTTATCGAAGCATGGTTGTTTCTTTAATGTATTTGACTGCAAGTCGACCAGACATTACACTTGCTGTAACTGTCTGTGCCCGCTTTCAGTCTAACCCTAAGAAATCTCACTCCAAGGCGGTTGTTAGGATTTTTCAGTACCTTAAAGGTACACCTAACCTTGGGATCTGGTATCCTCATGGATCCGATTTCAATCTCACTACTTATACTGATGTGGATCATGGCGGTTGCCATGTTGATAGAAAAAGCACATCTGGATCAATTTAGATATTGGGGAATAGGCTAGTTAGTTGGTCATCCAAAAAGCAGAACTGTGTGTCTTTATCAACAGCTGAGTCTGAGTACATTGCTGCAGCTCACTGTTGTTCACAAGTTTTGTGGATGCAAACTCAACTTTTGGACTATGGCTTTAAGATTTCTAAGACCCCAATTTACTGTGATTCACAAAGTGCTATTGCAATTACGAGCAACCTGGTCCAGCATTCTAAGACTAAACACATTGATATTTGTTATCATTTCATTAAGGACCATGTAGAAAAAGGGGATGTAGAGTTATACTTTGTGCCTACCAAAGTGCAATTAGCTGACATGTTCACTAAGCCCTTAGATGAACTTAGGCTAAAGTTCTTGATCAAAGAAATTGGCATGGTAGAGTATAGTGCTTGACATTCCTTAGATCTGTTGGGACTTATACTTAGGATCTTGTGTTTAGGGGGAGTAGATACATTCTAGGGGGAGCAACTACTTCTTTTTCTTTAGATGACATCTATCAAGGGGGAGCCTTACTTTTAGAATTCTGTTAACTTTCTGGGATTAAATTTCAATGGTTACGAAAGGGGGAGGTAACTCATTGATATCATATTTCAAGGGGGAGTTAACTCATTTTCTTGGGAATATATCAAAATGGTGATTTACTTTCATGTATATCACATTTTGAGGGGGAGAAAAAGGGAGATAATGAAAAGAAAACTGTTTTTCAATAGTGAATTTTATAAACTCTTTGTTTTTATCTGAAATAATTCACTAAGACTTGTATACATCTCAGTATGCAACCCGTTTTAACAATTGGTATCACTGAAGATTTGTACTTTGTACATAATTCAATATTTTCTAAGTACAAATCTTATTTTGATAAATTTCATAAAAATTAGAAAAGGTAAAATCCAAAAAGATTTGAATTTAAATGAATAAATGCTAATTTTTTCATTATACCGAATCTGACAACCAACAGTGCAGATTTGGTAAGTTCCAAATTTTCAACAATTGTCTCAGAAATGTTTTTCATCAAAAATGTGATAATCTTGAATGACTTTTGATAAAGATTTGTCAAAGTTTGAAGTGCGATGTGTCTAAAAATGAAAATGGATTGCATTCGGTATTTAAGGCCCATTCGGTAAAGCCCATGTCTTCAAAACATTCGGTATCTATAAATAGAAGGGTCAAAGTCAAACTTTCTTTTACTTTTACCTAATTGCATACCGAATCTGATCTAATCTACCGAGTCTGCCTAATCTACCGAATCTGTCTCTCTGTATCTTCAAATCTTTGGTATATTCTTGTTTTAATTGAATTTAAACATCACATGTTGTAGATCTGAGATAATTGAACATATATAAACCAAAAAATCAAGCAAATAACATGATTGTGACACTTAATTTTGAAAAATTGTTGCTTATACCGAATCTGAGTCGTATTTCATAATTCTTTGATTAAACTCATTTGATTTGGTTGATTAACATGAAATCTTGTCAAATCCTTATTAAATTAGTTGATCTATCAATTGACCGAGTCTGATTACATGTTTGATTGAGTATTTGATAGATTCTGTACATACCGAGTGTGTTCTTGTTACTGTACCGAGTCTGTTCAAGTCTTTATCATGTTTTTCTGATTTGTTTGAGTTGTTAATTGATTGTGACTATGTTTTTGCATGATTTAAAACTGAATATGCATGTTTGAGTGATAATATGTGATTTTTGAAGATACTGAATCTGTTCTTGGCATTATACCGAGTCTGCTATTTGGTACTTTCAAAATTTTAGATTTTCAACTTGATAAATCCTGCATGCTTTATTTAAGTCTTTGGTATGAAAACTCAAGCTTATTTGGTTACAGAATCTCAAGTTTTCATGACTACCGAATCTGCTTGATTTTGTGTTTAAAATTGACTAAGTGTTGTTCTGATTCTTTGTGTTATATAATTGACTTTGCATGATGACTTTATACTGTAATGAATATCATATGAATGTCATGTTTGTCAATTACTTGTTCTTATTTGGAATAAATTGTGTTTTTAACTTAGAAAAACAATAAAAATTATAAAATTTGAAAAATATAAAGGATTTCAAAGGCAAATAAGAATAGTGATATGTGCTTTATGTAAAATATCTTGTGGTCTTCTATTTCTTATTCATACAGCTAAATGGCGAACAATCACTTCATCAACTCTGAAACCAACATTCCTTGCAATTACTGGACTGCAATACTAGAGAGGCATACACTATGGCCTGCTCTAAGCTCAACTGTCAGTGTACCTGTGACAGATTTGGAGCTACTCAATAGAACCATTAGGTTTATGGAAGCTGCAAAACCTACTGCTGAAAATCCAGAAGGAACTCAAGCTCGATTTGAATTTCAACTAAGGGGAGTTCAAGGGATGAGGAGTATCACTAAGGCAGATTTCAGGAGGATCTTCAGACTTCCTCTTGAACAAAATGCTCCTGCTTTCCCTGCTACTCAGCAAATGATGAATGCAGTCTTCGATCTTGGTTATGTTGGAGCTACTAATGTTCCACAATCTAAGTTCCAGAAGAAATATATGCACTCAAGGTGGTATGTGATCTTCTAAATCATCAACAGATGCTTGCTGATGACAAGGAGTGGATCCGAAAGCCTGACCGTGCCAATGCTGAAGTTGTTCTACTCTTTCATAAGAGTAGAGGCTCCTAACTATGCTGAACTTCTATGGGAACTGGTTCAGGCACAAGTTGATAAGCCAAGGGGTTCATACAACCCTTATGAAAGGTTTTTCTGTATCTTTATCCATGATGCTATCACTGCTTGCAGAAATGCAAATATTTTTATTCCAGGCACACATGGATTACAGATGAAAAGATTTGGGGAGCTGAAGATGAATACCCCAATGGTATCTGACAATTAATTCACTGCGCCGATTCCAAATTGGCTTGTGGGGCTAGCTGTACCCCAAGACGCTCGAATGCGTTCTTATTTTGAGGCTGTAGGAATACCTCTTCCAAACCCGGCACAACAAGAACAAGTTGAACCCGCCGCGGTTCCAGCCCCAGAGGTTGTAGAGGAACATGTAGTACAACCACCCAGACCAGCTAATCCTCCACTTAGGGTGAACCTCAAACGTTCTATGGTAGCACACCAAGCTCAACCCGTGAGGATCAGGGAGCCTAGTTCTCCTAGGATTGAACCAACCCTTTCAACAACACCTGAAGTGAGCAGTGACACTGATTCTTCAGAACCTGAGTCATCTCCTGAACCTTCTCCTAAGAGAACTCGATTTATACCTAATGAGATGATTCAGACTCCGCCAACCCAACGAGTAACTAGATCTAGGACTTCGACACCCATCGTCCGCCAAACAGTTACTCCAACCGTTGGTGATACGGACCAAGACCTAGAACCAATTAGGTCACCCTCACCCATCTCCGTATCACATCCAATAATAACAGTAAGCCCTACGCTAAATGAAGCGCAAGCTTCGGTAGGCAAGAGAGCTAAACGCAAGGATGGTAAAAAGACCATAAGCCCATCCAATCTAAACAGGAATAATAAATCCTACACAGCAAGATGCTTCGACATCTAAGGAAGTAAAGTCTTCCTCTAAAGTAAAGTCTGCGTTGACTCAATCAATTGAGGAAACTCAATCATTGAAGTCCAGAAAGGCCGAAGGGGAGCCGAAAAGTCTTGAAAAGGCACCCTGCGTATCGGCTGGAAATCCTCATGTGCCTCAACGTACAACAGGGTCTCGAGGTCCGGCTTATCTTGATGAGGGAGATCTGCCGCGTCCCATGGAAACGAGTCAACATGACAATCCTTCTGGATATTTATCAGACTTCCAGCAGACTGATCCCTTGGTTCATGATAGTGATCTATTGGTTCAAATCACTTCTCTTTCGGATTCTGAAACTCAGGGTCTGGAGGAAGAGTCGTTAACTGAAAGAGATGTACCACCTCATGGTATATCAATGATTTCAGGAGTCGGAGATAGCAATATCTCTGCGATATCAAAACCGACGGGTAGTTCTCCTACTTTTTCAGAGTCCCAAGAGACTAAAGTCATGGAGGCGGATGCTTCGAAAGAAACTTCGCCGGCGACAACTCCAGTTGTTGCCCAACCTCCATCAGAAGGGGATATCACGAATCTGACTAGTAGTATGTACAACCCTACATATAAGTATAATACTACACATATATCCTTACCTTCCCTCACGGCAAATCAAACACTTCCATCGACATCGCCTTCAACAGATACTGCTGCTGCTGTTCCTATTGTCACTTTACCACATTACCCTCGCATTCACCAAATTTCTATGATGCTTTGGAGCAAGAATATTTCAGTCGTATGTTTTCTCGAGTTAATCTTGATGTTCTTCAACGCACTTCGCTTCAAGCATTGTTTCGCGCTAGAGTCCAATATCCAATTACTTCCTGCTCTTCTCTAATAAGTCCTCACCATGATAATGAGCATGACGATTCTGATCCTCAGAATAGTCATGAGGGGGCGATAGGAGTAGATGGAGATTATCTAACGGTGAAAATTTCAACTAAGGGTGGTGGTGTGAGGTCTTCATCAGCTTCTCAAGCTTAATAGGTTCAGACGGAATCAGAAATGGTTTCTATTAATGAGGAAATTGATGATAAGGAGCCTGAGCAAGTTATTATTCCAATTGTACATTTAGAGGCTGATGGTGGACCGGTAGATGAGGATTTGAACTTAAGTGATTTCTATCTTGAAGAAACAGATGATGATGGGTTTGTCATTCTAAGCAAATTATCTTCAGTATCTTCAATCCCGGAAAATGTAGAGATTGTAGATGAAGGGAATCCTGATCCAGTAACTGAAAGTGATGATGAAATGGATTCTTTTGATGATGATGAAGACAATCTTTATGTTAATCCAAATGATGATGATATCTTTGATCATATTGAAGATGATAATGCTCCAACTGATGATGCGACAAATCCTACTGATCATTCATCGAATTCTACACCTTCATCGAGTTCAAATCCAACAAATGTTAATGAAAGCTCAACTTCTGGTACATCTACATCAAGTGAAACAGTGAATTCCAGATTCAAATACAACCATGGTATATTCTTTAAGAATCAGGAACAAAGATTGTTATTGGGAGTTGAACACGATTTCATTACTTTACGAAACACATTCATCGAGGAGAATGCTTACAAGATCTTCCGCATTAACGAAACACTAAGGAGTAAAAGATTTACTTATATAGGTTCATGGTTACTTCCAGCAAGTGAAAGAAACTGGTATGAGTTTATGTGGAGGAAACATATCAACAAAGATGAAGATGACTTGTGGCTTCAAAGAAAATATCGTATTACAGAAGTGTTGAATATTACTCGAGTCGGAGTAGAGATAAGCGAAAAGAAAGACGACATCAGTCAGTTCCACGTTATTAGAGAAGATGAGAAGGAATACAAGTTCACAGAAGCAGATTTTCATAATCTAGATATGCTTGATATCATTCACATCTACAATGAAAGGACCCATTCATATACATTATAAACGATTCTCAATAGTTGATTACATCGCGAGGTATTTGACCTCTATATGATACATTTTTCAGACATTGCATTCGTTTTTAAAAGATAAACTCTCTTTACATCAAAAATTAACGGGCATGCATACCATTTCATAATGTCCAACTATAAATGACCTAATCTGTCATTTACTTAATAATAATCTCTACTAAACTCAACGACTTGAATGCAACGTATTTTGAAATATGCCATGAATGACTCCAAGTAATATCTTTAAAATGAGCAAATGCACAGCGGAAGATTTCTTTAATACCTGTGAATAAACATGCTTTAAAGTGTCAACTAAAAGGTTGGTAAGTTCATTAGTTTATCATAATCATTCATTTTCATCATTTTAATAGACCATGAGAATTTCATTTCCAGTTCTCATAAATATACGTCCCATGCATAGAGAAAAAATCATTCATATGGATTGAACACCTGGTAACCGACATTAACAAGATGCATATAAGAATATCCCCTATCATTCCGAGACATCCATCGGACATGATAAAACAACATCGAAGTACTAAAGCATCCGCTACAACGGATGGGGTTTGTTGGGCCCAATAGATCTATCTTTAGGATTCGCGTCAATTAGTAGACTGGTTTACTAATTCTTAGGTTACCAAGTAAAAGGGGCATATTCGGCTTCGATCATTCAACCATATAATGTAGTTTCGATTACTTGTGTCTATTTCGTAAAATATTTATAAAAGCAGCGCATGTATTCTCAGTCCCAAAAATATATATTGCAAAAGCATTTAAAAAGGGAGTAATGAAACTCACCATACTGTATTTCGTAGTAAAAATACATATAACATCATTGAACAAGTGCAAGGTTGGCCTCGAATTCACGAACCTATATTAATTATTAATATTTATATGTTGGTAAATATTTGTATAGCAATTTAGGTCAGGTCATAGTGTACCACAATCCTAATGCTCGAGTCTAGTATGCAAAAGTCAACAAAAGTCAATTTGATTCATAATAATTACCAAAAATCTATACATGATTAATATATAGTTTAAATATCGTCATTTTATATTTTAAAATATTTTTAAAAGATTTACCAGAGTAAATAATATAATTCATTTATTAATAAATAAAATTTTATATTAAAAATTATATAATAAAATATACTTTTATATATATTAAGTAATAAAATTTATAGAGTTCATTTAATATTATAAAGATAATATGATAGGTATTATTAAAGAAATTTTATTACACGTAGTAAAATATGTTTGTATCACATATTTATTTGATAAAATAATATCTATAATAATAGTAAGTAAAAGTTGTATTATTTTGTAATAATAATTATTATTATTCTATAAAAAAATATCAATATTTATAATTACTAAGATGACATTATGATAAAATGATAATTCTAATTATGATAACTTTAATATTTACGATACTTTTTAATATAATAATTCTATTTAAAATGATAATAATAATGATATTTTATAATAATAATGACATTTCTATTAAAATGATAATTTTTGTTAAATAGATAGTTTTAATACTAACGATACTTTTAATAATAATAGTAATGATAAAAATAATAAGAATGATAATTTTATCTAAATCAATATCTTATAATATTTTAATTTCATCATGATACTCTTACTCATTATTTCCTAATCGTTTCGTTTAATAGCTTTTAATCGTCTTTTATATCGTGTTCATAATAATGATAATAATAGTAATCAAAATAATTAGGTGTTACTAATATTAATTTTTAATTACAATAATACTAATAATGATAATTACTATGACATTATTAACGATAATACTAATAATTATTTTAATGATAATATAATAATAATAATAATAAAAACAATAACAATAACCATTTTTAAATAATAATATATATATTAATAATGATAATAATACTAATAATAATAATAATAAAAATAATAATAATAATAATAATAATAATAATAATAATAATACTAATAATAATAATAATAATAATAATAATAATAAAAATAATAATAATAATAATACTAATTATAACTTTAACGATAATAATGATAGTAATAATATTAAAAATAACAATTTTTAATGATAAATCCCTTTTATTGATAAAGATAGTAATAATAATAATAATAATAATAAGATAAAACTAGAACGACAATAATAACGACGATAATAATAATCATTTTTATAAAAATTCAATTGACTATAACTTCTAATCCGTTCATCGAACCCATTCGATATCTAAATGAAAAGTTCTTAATTTTTCGCTAGCTTTCCAAGGACATGCATATCTTATACCTTATCTCAACCGCAAGTGTAACTAATTCAGGATTCAACATAACCTATCTAAGGGCAATATCAAAAGTACAAGCATGCATAATCCTATATTCTCGAGCACTAGTCAGGGATACACTATTAATATGTAAAAATTAAATTATAAGTGCTTACGTATCAATATTGAGATTCAATATTGCAGAAAAGGTACGTAGACTCAACGGACACGATAAACACTAGGTTGACCTCTCGAGCATACCCATGAACTATACCAATCACCTCCATAGCTATAACTCATAATTTCCTTAGTCCTATCTCTATCATAAAACCCATGTTGCAATAGATCGCACGTACCCCTTGTCGTAGTATTTTATGTATAATATAATACTAATAATAATATCGCTCCTAATAATACTAATACTAATACTAATAATAATAATAAGATTAATATTAATAATCTTAATAATAATAATAATAATAATAATAATAATAATAATAATAATATAAATAAAATATATAATACGTAGTAAGTAATTAGATGGAAAGATATATGAATTGTGTATGTTTGTGTAATGCATCGAACAAGTTCATTTATAGTGTGTTCCAGCAAGCATGCTCATAAACGTGTTAAAATTTCCTACCGACACTTATTAATTATTATTATTATTATATATAAATTAATATTTAATCTATATAATTAATTATATTTTATATTATATTTACGTTCATGGTAAAAAAAATAATTTTTACTCAAATGACACGGACGTTGTCACTTGACTCATGTACCACTTTCGGTTTTTCGAGCGCACTTTCGTATGTTTAGAAAATTAGCCTTTTACGTTATGCGACGTGTACCTTTAATAATAATTTGACTTATTTATCAATAAATTACTTTATGAAAATGTATCTTATACAATTTGAGCGTCGTGGTCATTTGCTTCTATAAATCAGTGACTCGTTGTTTATCGAAATATATTATTTTAAATCAGGACGTTTTATGACTACGTTAAAATATATATATATTTTTATTTTGAATTGTAAATTTGTACATAATAAATATATTTGAAATATTTTTCTAATGATATAATATTTAGTTTTTCATAACCACTTACATTTCAAAGTTTGTTTTATATATTTTAACTCGTCTTAAATAATAGTAGTTATTTTACCAAATAATGTTTTTAATATGAAAACTAAATAGTTGATTTATTCAAGGGTCACGAGTTAATCAAAGTAAAGCATACTTTTGAAATTTAAACGGGAATGTTTACTAACTTTTGACTAATTTTCGTTAACGACACTTTGTTCTTATTTGTAGAGTCACTTTACCAATTTCCGAATATGGTTAAAAAGAATAGATTTCTCAAATCATAGTGGACCTCTCAACAGAGACTCTTAATCATAATTCAATGTATCTGATAATTCAATTATTTGATATTATCTTCTAATTCCATCGATAAACATTTTGAAACAGATACAATCATGTAAAGTATTAAATCTAATATTTTGTTTACGTTTTAAGTTATAATATATATACACATACATAAATAATCATTTTCGTTTAATGGTTCGTGAATCGTTGGAACTTGGTCGAGGTTTAAATGAATGTTTGGACACAGTTTAAAACTCTTGAGATTCAACTTAACAAACTTTGCTTATCGTGTCGGAAACATATAAAGATTGAAGTTTAAATTTGGTCGAAAATTCTCGTTTTGTCACAGTACCTACCCGTTAAAGAAATTTCGTCCCGAAATTTGATTGAGATGGTCATGGCTGACAATAAATATGTTTTCATGACGCATATAAGCTGAAAATTAGGGTTTATCATCATTGAACGATATGGATAAAACAATTTGATTATATGAAGAATACGAGTGAAGCTATTACCAAAGGGTGAAATGAGAAAGGTAAAGTTTCATCATATCGTTTGACGTAGACAGGTTGATTTACGAAGTTCAAGAGATATGGAGAAGATCTTAGTAATAAGATTTGATTTAAGGAAATTTAGGATCCGTTTTAAATGCGATCATCCATTTTGATTGCTCTGTCGGATATTTTACTATAAATTCACTCCCTTCATTTCCTTACAACTCACACCTTCTCTTCTTTCTCCCTCAGCTCATAGTTTAAAGTATTTGTCAATATGCTCCATCCAGTTCTGATTCTTGATATACTCCTTACCTTCATATCTGTCATTCTTCTTTTTCATCTACCGCCGGAGGAATCTATTTACTTCTACTATACACTTGGTTTTATAGTGTTTTTAAATCTTCCGTGTCTTTATATTGCTATATGTATTGATATATACGGTTTATAATTTCTGGGTGGTTGTTGGTTTTTATATCTTCTCTTATTTTTCGATGTCCCTGCTTTTGTCTCCCATAATCATTGTTATCCTCAGTTAATGCTTTCTTTTATTTGCTGTGATTTATACCCCAATTTCTGTTTCGGAGCTTTGTCCTTTCGTTTCTTCTTGTGATTAAGCACCGCTTATAATGGTCCAGAATTCGCAGATATGAATTTCGGAATGAACATTGTTAATGTTCTAGGAAGGAAATTGTAATGGCACGATCTTGACTTGTCAAATTACTAGAATACCTCGGAAAAGGCCGAATCATCAAGAAATATTTTCTTGATATTTTAGAGGTTAAATAGAATACCAGAGTCGTATAACATGGCACATGATGATGTTATGATATGTGAATCATCACGTTCTATTTAGAAACTCAGCATGACTTACTGTAATATAATCACGTTGATCAAGTGTCATTATATTATACTAACTCATGCTTCAGCTCCCAACACTACTTCAAAAATATTCCTATTTTAAACTCGAATGTTTCAGAATTTAGAAACTAAAATAGTTTCTTTTATGATGTAATACAGATAGTGCGAAGAGGTAAATGATTTCAGATAATAATAATTAAGAAAATATCTTCAGAAATATGGAGGATATTTATAATGAAAGATACGATGATATCTTAGAATTTCTAATATCAGAGGATGATGAAGAATATTGTCCGCAGGGGTTTAGAGTCAGGAGCAAGGTATTCGTTAATGACTTCAGCAGGTACTGAATCATTTGGATCCTTTGAAGTCAGGTTCAGTCTTTGTGATTTGTCCACAGCCTCCTTCATACTTTGCTCAATCCGGTTTCCAATTCCAAGACTTCTCTTTTTCTGAGCTTTGCCAATACATTATTCTTTATCATCAAACTTTTTACTGAAAAAATCGTTTATAGTTTTTGTTGCTTCATCAGCATTTTTTCCATTTTCGGAGAACCAATTCGTAGTTCGGAGTGTTTTTCAGAAACTTCACATTCAAATTAAGTCCAGAAGATAGACGTTATATATACACATATAACTGTTGGCGTAGACATGCTGCGATATTTCAAAATACTGATTTGCTATTTCCCGATGATTCGTATGACAATCCTCGTTACAAGATGCGAATGAGTAAATGATGGGGTTTCGGTAAATATAATGATTCTTCGGAAGGTCAAAGATCAGTGAAGTTGTGAATAAGTTTATTGCTAATGTGGTAGAATATGAAAGGTTCCCCAGTAACAATAAAAGAGCACGCATATATATCAGGGTTATAATAAGGTTGTGTCGAATGAAGAGTCGAAGTTGACTTGCTGGAGCTGTGACAAAACTGACTACTTTGGAAAGAACTTGAAAAGTCATTTTTGCTAATAAATGTCAAAGGATTTGACACAGATATGTGTTGAATTATGACTTTGGTTTCGAGAGCTTTTTAAGTACATAACTGTGGGTAATATATGGTTGGATCATCATCTCGATTGCTCATTATTTGAAGTGTCTTCAGAAATTTTCGAAGGGTTTGAACACGGATTGTAATCGTTAATATACATTTGATGTTCTAACATAGTTTTGAAGTCAAAGTATAGCTTTTAAATATGTAGGAATCTAAAAGTGATGATACCGGTTATATCTCGAATTGAATTCAGAGGTTTCAAAATCAGAATATGTAATTGGGTTTGAATGAGTATGGTTGTTTTGATTTCTATAAAAGAATGTATATTGTTGTGAAAGTAGGGAGTAAAATGGATGATCGTCTGAATCATATTCGAAGAATGTAACATGTTAATTGTGAATTTATATATATCGCTCGGGTATTACCTACCCGTTAAAAATTTTCACAATTAATATTTTGTACAAAAGAATTTTATTACAGCTTTTATGGAAATATACATGTGTATATTTCTTTAGATGTAATACAGATTTGATGAGTTAATACTAAACTCATTTGGTTGAAACTTGAATAGAGTAATCTCTATATTTTAGAAATCACATAAGTATTTCTTCAATGATATTATGAATCAATACTTTGTTATTTGTTGATGCATGATGTTGGTTTTTTTTTTTTTTTTTTTGTGAAATTCTTGTGGACTTCGCAAGGCACGAATGATGTTATCGGAAAAGTTTCGAGTACATCAGTGATGAAAGTGTAAAATCAAACATATATTTGAATAATACACTTGATTTATTATGAAATAGAGTTTATTGAATTGAAACAGAGATTGTAGTTAACGATGGTTAAGTTGCAGACGAAGGACGTACATTATTGCATATTTATAATAGGAATTAACCGATTAGTTAAGATTCACACACCATAGCTTAGTACGGAAAGATTTATTTTCATTCTCAAAATTTATATATATATAAAATATACATATAATTTCTTCAGAGGGAATGAGTTAATACTTCATAACTCGTTGATACAATATACGCGTTATTGATTCGTAATGATGTCCACAGTGATTCTTGAACTGACAGAGTTTGTGATGTTATAGGTGTTGCTGATTCTGATGATGCTGATGGTACTGTTGATACTGTTGGTAAAACAAGTTTAGTTTGTAAATCACGCACCATTCTTGTCAAGGTTTTCTACTCTTCCTCCTCTCATTTTGGTTTACTCATTTGATTTATGGTTAGGGCTAGATTAGATAATCTCTAAGACTTTAGAGATTACATAATCGCCGCGGAATGTTTCTCCAATGAAGTTATGAATTAATATTTTGTTTAGTTATTGTTGTTGGTACTCCTTGGTATCTATGGTGCGTATGACGTTGATGCTCGTGGGACAGATTTTGAAGTTGAGGTTTACGATGCGGTTTTAGTTGGGGTTGGTAATGGTACTATTGGCGTTGATGATGGTGGTACTGGTTATGCTGCTGATGCTGCTGCTGGTGTTTGTAACCTTTGCACCATGTTCTCCAAAGCCACTACCCGAGCGCAAAGCTCGTTGACTTCTTCTATTACACCAGGGTGATTGTCGGCTCGGACGAGCGGATAAATAAAATCTAGAATTTGATGTAGTATATAATCGTGATGAGATACTCTGAAAATGAGAGAGAAAATGGTGTCTCGAACAGGTTCGCCGGTAAGTGCTTCAGGTTCTTCGCCAAGAGGGCAATGTGGTGGATGGAAAGGATCGCCTTCTTCTTATTTCCAATGATTGAGGAGGCTACGAACCCATCCCCAATTCATCCAGAATAGGTGATGACTGATTGGTTGATCCATTCCGGTCACACTGCTTTCGGAGCTTGAGTGAGATTCCATTTTGGAATCCGAGTAACTTGTACTGATGAAAAATTCCATTTCGTACGATTGGATAAAGGATTTTTCGATATAAAATGATTTTCCGGCTATCGGGTGGTATTCTATTTACATAGGATATCTATATATATAGATCAAAAGATTCCGTAGATTACGGAGGAATTTGCGGGATATGTCAGGCAAAGTTTAAAGTAACAGATACGATAAGATATGATTTAGCAGATACGCTAAGATATGAATTTTGTCTATACACTACTCATGCAATTAATGTAGCAAGACGTGTCTAGACTAATAATGATAAGCAGGTAATTTCCTAAGGATGGTAAGCAGTTGATTTCCGACTAGAAATGATAAACAAAACTTTTGACATGCACACACGGTCGAAGTCCAGACTCACTAATGCATCCTAACGACTTATCAGTTAGACACACTAATGCAGACCTGGTTCGCTAAGACCACTGCTCTGATACCAACTGAAAGGACCCATTCATATACATTATAAATGATTCTCAATAGTTGATTACATCGCGAGGTATTTGACCTCTATATGATACATTTTTCAGACATTGCATTCGTTTTTAAAAGATAAACTCTCTTTACATCGAAAATTAACGGGCATGCATACCATTTCATAATGTCCAACTATAAATGACCTAATCTGTCATTTACTTAATAATAATCATTACTGAACTCAACGACTTGAATGCAACGTCTTTTGAAATATTCCATGAATGACTCCAAGTAATATCTTTAAAATGAGCAAATGCACAGCGGAAGATTTCTTTAATACCTGAGAATAAACATGCTTTAAAGTATCAACCAAAAGGTTGGTGAGTTCATTAGTTTATCATAATCATTCATTTTCATCATTTTAATAGACCACAAGAATTTCATTTCCAGTTCTCATAAATATACGTCCCATGCATAGAGACAAAAATCATTCATATGGATTGAACACCTGGTAACCGACATTAACAAGATGCATATAAGAATATCCCCAATCATTCCGAGACATCCATCAGACATGATAAAACAACATCGAAGTACTAAAGCATCCGCTACAACGGATGGGGTTTGTTGGGCCCAATAGATCTATCTTTAGGATTCGCTTTAATTAGTAGACTGGTTTACTAATTCTTAGGTTACCAAGTAAAAGGGGCATATTCGGCTTCGATCATTCAACCATATAATGTAGTTTCGATTACTTGTGTCTATTTCGTAAAACATTTATAAAAGCAGCGCATGTATTCTCAGTCCCAAAAATATATATTGCAAAAGCATTTAAAAAGGGAGTAATGAAACTCACCATACTGTATTTCGTAGTAAAAATACATATAACATCATTGAACAAGTGCAAGGTTGGCCTCGGATTCACGAACCTATATTAATTATTAATATTTATATATTGGTCAATATTTGTATAGCAATTTAGGTCAGGTCATAGTGTACCACAATCCTAATGCTCGAGTCTAGTATGCAAAAGTCAACAAAAGTCAATTTGATTCAAAATAATTACCAAAAATCTATACATGATTAATATATAGTTTAAATATCGTCGTTTTATATTTTAAAATATTTTTAAAAGATTTACCAGAGTAAATAATATAATTCATTTATTAATAAATAAAATTTTATATTAAAAATTATATAATAAAATATACTTTTATATATATTAAGTAATAAAATTTATAGAGTTCATTTAATATTATAAAGATAATATGATAGGTATTATTAAAGAAATTTTATTACACGTAGTAAAATATGTTTGTATCACATATTTATTTGATAAAATAATATCTATAATAATAGTAAGTAAAAGTTGTATTATTTTGTAATAATAATTATTATTATTCTATAAAAAATATCAATATTTATAATTACTAAGATGACATTATGATAAAGTGATAATTCTAATTATGATAACTTTAATATTTACGATACTTTTTAATATAATAATTCTATTTAAAATAATAATAATAATGATATTTTATAATAATAATGACATTTCTATTAAAATGATAATTTTTGTTAAATTGATAGTTTTAATACTAACGATACTTTTAATAATAATAGTAATGATAAAAATAATAAGAACGATAATTTCATCTAAATCAATATCTTATAATATTTTAATTTCATCATGATACTCTTACTCATTATTTCCTAATCGTTTCGTTTAATAGCTTTTAATCGTTTTTTATATCGTGTTCATAATAATGATAATAATAGTAATCAAAATAATTAGGTGTTACTAATATTATTTTTTAATTACAATAATACTAATAATGATAATTACTATGACATTATTAACGATAATACTAATAATTATTTTAATGATAATATAATAATAATAATAATAACAATAACAATAACCATTTTTAAATAATTATATATATATATATATATATTAATAATGATAATAATAATAATAATAATAATAATAATAATAATAATAATAATAATAATAATAATAATACTAATACTAATACTAATACTAATAATAATAATAATAATAATAATAATAATAATAATAATAATAATTAGATAATAATAATAATACTAATTATAACTTTAACGATAATAACAATAGTAATAATAATAAAAATAACAATTTTTAATGATAAATCCCTTTTATTGATAAAGATAGTAATAATAATAATAATAATAATAATAATAATAATAATAATAATAATAATAATAATAATAATAATAATAATAATAATAATAATAATAATAATAATAATAATAATAAGATAAAACTAGAACGACGATAATAACGACAATAATAATAATCATTTTTATAAAAATTCAATTGACTATAACTTCTAATCCGTTCATCGAACCCATTCGATATCTAAATGAAAAGTTCTTAATTTTTCGCTAGCTTTCCAAGGACATGCATATCTTATACCTTATCTCAACCGCAAGTGTAACTAATTCAGGATTCAACATAACCTATCTAAGGGCAATATCAAAAGTACAAGCATGCATAATCCTATATTCTCGAGCACTAGTCAGGGATACACTATTAATATGTAAAAATTAAATTATAAGTGCTTACGTATCAATATTGAGATTCAATATTGCAGGAAAGGTACGTAGACGCAACGAAGACGATAAACACTAGGTTGACCTCTCGAGCATACCCATGAACCATACCCATCACCTCCATAGCTACAACCCATAATTTCCTTAGTCCTATCCCGCTCATAAAACCCATGTTGCAATAGCTCGCGCGTACCCCTTGTCATAGTATTTTATGTATAATACTAATAATAATATCGCTCCTAATAATACTAATACTAATAATAATAATAATAAGATTAATATTAATAATCTTAATAATAATAATAATAATAATAATAATAATAATAATAATAATAATAATAATAATAATAATAATAATAATAATAATAATAATAATAATAATAATAATAATAATAATAATAATAAAATATATAATACGTAGTAAGTAATTAGATGGAAAGATATATGAATTGTGTATGTTTGTGTAATTCATCGAACAAGTTCATTTATAGTGTGTTCCAGCAAGCATGCTCATAAACGTGTTAAAATTTCCTACCGACACTTATTAATTATTATTATTATTATATATAAATTAATATTTAATCTATATAATTAATTATATATTATATTATATTTACGTTCATGGTAAAAAAAAATAATTTTTACTCAAATGACACGGACGTTGTCACTCGACTCATGTACCACTTTCGATTTTTTGAGCGCACTTTCGTATGTTTAGAAAATTAGCCTTTTACGTTATGCGACGTGTATCTTTAATAATAATTTGACTTATTTATCAATAAATTACTTTATGAAAATGTATCTTATACAATTTGAGCGTCGTGGTCATTTGCTTCTATAAATCAGTGACTCTTTGTTTATCGAAATATATTATTTTAAATCAGGACGTTTTATGACTACGTTAAAATATATATATATATTTTTATTTTGAATTGTAAATTTGTACATAATAAATATATTTGAAATATTTTTCTAATGATATAATATTTAGTTTTTCATAACAACTTACATTTCAAAGTTTGTTTTATATATTTTAACTCGTCTTAAATAATACTCCCTCCGTCCCGGATTAATTGTCCAGTATTCCTTTTTGGGACGTCCCAGATTAATTGTCCACTTCTAAATATGGAAAGTAAATTTGATAAAGTTTACAATATTGTCCCTAATGAATTAATTAAATTACAAAGGTGAGAGGGATTTCTAATTAATTAGTTGAGGTTAAAACAGTAAAGTAAGAAAAAAGTACAGAAAAAGTACAGTGTGATAATGACATTTCTTAAACTGTGTGTTTTTTGTCTGGGGACAATTAATTTGGGACGGAGGGAGTAGTAGTTATTTTACCAAATAATGTTTTTAATATGAAAACTAAATAGTTGATTTATTCAAGGGTCACGAGTTAATCAAAGTAAAGCATACTTTTGAAATTTAAACGGGAATGTTTACTAACTTTTGACTAATTTTTGTTAACGACACTTTGTTCTTATTTGTAGAGTCACTTTACCAATTTCCGAATAGGGTTAAAAAGAATAGATTTCTCAAATCATAGTGGACCTCTCAACAGAGACTCGTAATCATAATTCAATGTATCTGATAATTCAATCATTTGATATTATCTTCTAATTCCATCGATAAACATTTTGAAACAGATACAATCATGTAAAGTATTAAATCTAATATTTTGTTTATGTTTTAAATTATAATATATATACACATACATAAATCATTTTCGTTTAATGGTTCATGAATCGTTGGAACTTGGTCGAGGTTTAAATGAATGTTTGGACACAGTTTAAAATTCTTGAGATTCAACTTAACAAACTTTGCTTATCGTGTCGGAAACATATAAAGATTGAAGTTTAAATTTGGTCAGAAATTCCCGGGTTGTCACATACAACTATCTCCGTATCATCACCATTCAACCTTTTGCTAAGGCTCAAGCTTTGGAAGCTGTGAAAAGATACATGATGGAGACAATTGAACTGATGAGATGTGAAGATTTCCAAATTGGTTTCGAAGCTAATAGGAAAAATATTCGAATAACATGTCTGAATCAATACACAGAGGGACTAAAGGATATAAGAATGTTTCAAATGAAATTCGAACCCGAAGGGTTTGTATTTGTGAATTCTCAGAAAGAAAAAATGTTCATCCGCACTGAAGATTTGAACAAATACTCAGATGGTACACTCAAGGCTACACTGAAGTATCTTAAAATTCATCAAAACAAGTTTGATGACATTGACATGAAAATGGGTCTTGGAGAGTTTATAAATCATATCAGAGATCGGCTGAAGCTCCGGATCCATACAAGATAGTTTGAGATTCTTCGTGGCCAGAGAAAGAGAAGGTATTTCAAAGAAATGGATGAATATCCATTACATGAGGGAGATCCAAGAAAAGCATGGGGCATCTGGAAACCTTCTAAGCAAATTTCTGAAAATCAAGTAGAAGTTTCAAAACCAGACGGCACACAATGGAAACTAACGTTTGGACCTCTCAAGATTACTCAATAGGATTATATTGTAAAGTTCACATTTAACACTAAGGGGGAGATTGTTAGGACCCCAAAGTTTTATAGTGTTAATGTGAAATAAGCATAATTGATGGTTCCTTAGAAGAGGGCTATATAAGGAACCTAAATAGTCCTAATTAGATAGCCATTGCATTGTAACTGAGTTCTAGAAGTTGTGGAATGTAAATCTTGTTAATTCTCTCTCATACCGAATCTCCTTCACACTTACCGAATCTCATTCTAACTTGTCTTTTCTTCTAATCTCAACATGATCTGACCTATCATGATAGATTTTAGGGGTTTATTATTTTGAACTGTTTCGATCGATTTATCAAGTTTATGATTATGTTTTGAGAAATTGTTGATGTAATACTGCTAATCATTGTTATCTGGTGTGTATACATTTAGATCTTAGCCAAAAGAACATTAGATTTGTGAATTTCGAATTTTTGGGTTGCAGTTCTGATGAACTACCATCGGCCGTTGGTATTTTGACCATCGCCCGATGGAGTCACACCTCAGGTCGAGGGTCTTGACCTTCGAACGATGGTCCCTATCCTAAAACGATGGTGTTAATCAGGTGTTGGTCTCCATCAACTACCAGAGGGTCTACACCATCGGGCCGAGTGTCCACACCATCTACCGATGGTCTATGCTTTAGGCCGATGGAACAGTTTACTTTATTAAATAGTTTATTTTGTCAGATAAATACATGATTATTATGATTTAACTGATATATGCACTTGTAGTTTATCTAAGTATGTTAGGTGGACCTTTTGTTGGAAACTTGATGTTCAATGTCGAACGTAGGAGGATTTTGATTAGAGAACGACCCATTCAAGTGGAATCCAAGGTCACTGCCACACATACCACTCATGATCTGTGGCTAGGATTAGACAGTTTGTCTTTCCTCAATGTAGGTGACTATTATTGTCCTAAGTTAATCCGAGACTTCTATGCCAGCATGACAATTGAAGACGGTAGATAAAAGTATGTTCATGCTAACCTCTCTGGACAGCCGTTTAAGTGGTCTATTTGTAGTGACCCGAACTTTTCCATGTTTATATATATTAATTGAGATTGATATTTACATGATTAAATGTTTCCAACATGTTAAGCAATCAAACTTGTTAAGACTTGATTAATTGAAATATGTTTCATATAGACAATTGACCACCCAAGTTGACCGGCGATTCACGAACGTTAAAACTTGTAAAAACGACATGACGATATATATATATGGATATACATATGGTTAACATGAGATTATGATAAGTAAGTATCTCCATAAGTATATTAACAATGAGTTATATACATATAAACAAGACTACTAACTTAAGGATTTCGAAACGAGACATATATGTAACGATTATCGTTGTAACGACATTTAAATGTATATATATCATATTAAGATATATTAATATATCATAATATCATGATAATATAATAATTTAACATCTCATTAGATATAATAAACAATGGGTTAACAACATTAATTGAGATCGTTAACTTAAAGGTTTCAAAACAACATTTACATGTAACGACTAACGATGACTTAACGACTCAGTTAAAATGTATATACATGTAGTGTTTTAATATGTATTTATACACTTTTGAAAGACTTCAATACACTTATCAAAATACTTCTACTTAACAAAAATGCTTACAATTACATCCTCGTTCAGTTTCATCAACAATTCTACTCGTATGCACCCGTATTCGTACTCGTACAATACACAGCTTTTAAATGTATATACTATTGGTATATACACTCCAATGATCAGATCTTAGCAGCCCATGTGAGTCACCTAACACATGTGGGAACCATCATTTGGCAACTAGCATGAAATATCTCATAAAATTACAAAAATATGAGTAATCATTCATGACTTATTTACATGAAAACAAAATTACATATCCTTTATATCTAATCCATACACCAACGACCAAAAACACCTACAAACACTTTCATTCTTCAATTTTCTTCATCTAATTGATCTCTCTCAAGTTCTATCTTCAAGTTCTAAGTGTTCTTCATAAATTCCAAAAGTTCTAGTTTCATAAAATCAAGAATACTTTCAAGTTTGCTAGCTCACTTCCAATCTTGTAAGGTGATCATTCAACCTCAAGAAATCTTTATTTCTTACAGTAGGTTATCATTCTAATACAAGGTAATAATCATATTCAAACTTTGGTTCAATTTCTATAACTATAACAATCTTATTTCAAGTGATGATCTTACTTGAACTTGTTTTCGTGTCATGATTCTGCTTCAAGAACTTCGAGCCATCCAAGGATCCGTTGAAGCTAGATCCATTTTTCTCTTTTCCAGTAGGTTTATCCAAGGAACTTAACGTAGTAATGATGTTCATAACATCATTCGATTCATACATATAAAGCTATCTTATTCGAAGGTTTAAACTTGTAATCACTAGAACATAGTTTAGTTAATTCTAAACTTGTTCGCAAACAAAAGTTAATCCTTCTAACTTGACTTTTAAAATCAACTAAACACATGTTCTATATCTATATGATATGCTAACTTAATGATTTAAAACCTGGAAACACGAAAAATACCGTAAAACTGGATTTACGCCGTCGTAGTAACACCGCGGGCTGTTTTGGGTTAGTTAATTAAAAACTATGATAAACTTTGATTTAAAAGTTGTTATTCTGAGAAAATTATTTTTATTATGAACATGAAACTATATCCAAAAATTATGGTTAAACTCAAAGTGGAAGTATGTTTTCTAAAATGGTCATCTAGACGTCGTTCTTTCGACTGAAATGACTACCTTTACAAAAACGACTTGTAACTTATTTTTCTGACTATAAACCTATACTTTTTCTGTTTAGATTCATAAAATAGAGTTCAATATGAAACCATAGAAATTTGATTCACTCAAAACGGATTTAAAATGAAGAAGTTATGGGTAAAACAAGATTGGATAATTTTTCTCATTTTAGCTACGTGAAATTTTGTAACAAATCTATTCCAACCATAACTTAATCAACTTGTATTGTATATTATGTAATCTTGAGATACCATAGACACGTATACAATGTTTCGACCTATCATGTCGACACATCTATATATATTTCGGAACAACCATAGACACTCTATATGTGAATGTTGGAGTTAGCTATACAGGGTTGAGGTTGATTCCAAAATATATATAGTTTGAGTTGTGATCAATACTGAGATACGTATACACTGGGTCGTGGATTGATTCAAGATAATATTTATCGATTTATTTCTGTACATCTAACTGTGGACAACTAGTTGTAGGTTACTAACGAGGACAGCTGACTTAATAAACTTAAAACATCAAAATATATTAAAAGTGTTGTAAATATATTTTGAACATACTTTGATATATATGTATATATTGTTATAGGTTCGTGAATCAACCAGTGGCCAAGTCTTACTTTCCGACGAAGTAAAAATCTGTGAAAGTGAGTTATAGTCCCACTTTTAAAATCTAATATTTTTGGGATGAGAATACATGCAGGTTTTATAAATGATTTACAAAATAGACACAAGTACGTGAAACTACATTCTATGGTTGAATTATTGAAATCGAATATGCCCCTTTTTATTAAGTCTGGTAATCTAAGAATTAGGGAACAGACACCCTAATTGACGCGAATCCTAAAGATAGATCTATTGGGTCTAACAAACCCCATCCAAAGTACCGGATGCTTTAGTACTTCGAAATTTATATCATATCCGAAGGGTGTTCCGGAATGATGGGGATATTCTTATATATGCATCTTGTTAATGTCGGTTACCAGGTGTTTACCATATGAATGATTTTTATCTCTATGTATGGGATGTGTATTAAAATATGAAATCTTGTGGTCAATTATTATGATTTGATATATATAGGTTAAACCTATAACTCACCAACATTTTTGTTGACGTTTTAAGAATGTTTATTCTCAGGTGATTATTAAGAGCTTCCGTTGTCGCATACTTAAATAAGGATGAGATTTGGAGTCCATGCTTGTATGATATTGTGTAAAAACTGCATTCAAGAAACTTATTTTGTTGTAACATATTTGTATTGTAAACCATTATGTAATGGTCGTGTGTAAACAGGATATTTTAGATTATCATTATTTGATAATCTACGTAAAGTTTTTTAAAACCTTTATCTATGAAATAAAGGTTATGGTTTGTTTTAAAAATGAATGCAGTCTTTGAAAAACGTCTCATATAGAGGTCAAAACCTCGCAACGAAATCAATTAATATGGAACGTTTTTAATCAATAAGAACGGGACATTTCAGTTGGTATCCGAGCGTTGGTCTTAGAGAACCAGAATTTTGCATTAGTGTGTCTTATCGAGTTTGTTAGGATGCATTAGTGAGTCTGGACTTCGACCGTGTTTACTTGAAAAATGATTGCTTAACAAATTTTGTTGGAAACTATATATTTTTAACATGTGAATATTATGTGATATATTAATCTCTTAACATGTTTGATATTGTGTGATAGATGTCTACCTCTAACACAAATCCCATTGACTCACCTAATAATAACGAAGAGTCGAATATATATTGGACTGATTCACAAGTTCCCGAAGAGGAACCGGAAGAAGAATCAGAACCGGAAGAAGAATCAGAACCGGAAGAGGAGGAATCGGAGGAGGAAATAGAAGCGGTGGGGGAAATAATAAAACGGTTAAGTAAAAGAAAATCCTCAACCAACCAACCAAGGTTAATTATGGTCAATGGTGTTTCCGCCAAGGAAGCAAAATATTGGGAGGATTACCAATTCTCCGATGAATCGGATTCCGACGAGAATTCCGATGATGTTATAGAAATTACCCCAACTGAATTTAAAAAGGCAAAAGAAAATAATAAAGGAAAGGGCATAAAAATAGAGAAATCTAATTCCAACCCCGATGAACTTTATATGTATCGTCAACCCCCGAAGTCCTTAAGTTGTAACAATGACTCGGGAACCTCTAAACCACCAGGTTTTTAAACCGTTATGGAAAACGACAGCTAGTATTAGGGGAACATCATATATCCCTAGAAACTTGGCAAAACGAACCAAAACCGAAGAAGAAGAAATGAGCGAGTCGGAATAAGATAGTTGTATTCGTGTGGTGTAATATATGTAATATAGTGTGCTTATGCTTTATGATATATGTAAAAATTGCTTGTATTAATAAGTATTTTTTATGAATCTAACTCTTGTCTATTTTACAGTTTAAAAACACAAAATGGATAGACAACCCAATATTTTAAGAGACCTACCCGGAGACATGATTGATGAAATCTTGTCTAGAGTCGGTCAGAATTCCTCGGCACAGCTATTTAAGGCGAGATCAGTTTGTAAGACATTCGAAGAACATTCCAAGAATGCCTTGGTTTATAAAAGGCTTTCGTTCGAAAGTTGGGGGATATCACATTGGGAAATCCATAAGTTACGGTGTGTTTACTTTGACGCATATGTTGCGGGGAACCCAAATACTATTTTACGCAACGGGTTAAGAAATTATTTTGACTCAATATATCCGAATATAGGACTTCGTGATTTAGAAAAAACGGCTAACATGCAACATAAAGAAGCATGTTATGCTTACGGGTTAGTAATGTTCGCTTCTCACCAAAGTGAGAACAAGAACATCGGGCTACAACTATTAAACAAAACGTTCCCACAAGTGACGGAGTCGGTAATTGGGGTAAGAAATGAGGTTTTTAGATTGTTACGGGACTGTTGGACATTACGTAACCTTCATCCTTTTGACGACGTTACAACACGTTGTCATACTATTGGTCACAACGGTTACGTTCCACAAGACCAAGGATGGGAAGTAGTATTAGTAAAACCAGAATGCATGACTTGTTTCTGGACGTATGAATTACGTGTCTTTGTTGCCTTTGCTGAACGCCTTATTTATAAACTAGAATTATCTTCGCAACTACTTTGTATCAAAGTTTTATGTGCTATATTTCATGCTATATGTAAAATAGCAGTATTGTAAGTTTGCAAGTTATTGTATAAAGGTTTGAATATGATTTTTTTTTTTTTTGTGATTAGTTTTTCATATAGAATTGTAGTAGTTGAAATGGTATGTTAGCTACTAAGTATGAACTTAACGGGTAGGTACTACCCGAATTAAAGAGTATAAAACGCTAATATGAAGAAAGAGCTTTTATAAATAAGTTCATATTACGCTACGAAATACTATTGACTACTCTTGATATTCTATATGATTAACTCGTTTCATTTGACTATTTTGAAGGAAATGGCACCGACTACTCGACACACCTTGAATATGAGTGAAGAGGAATTTCGTGCCTTTCTTGCTTCAAACATAGCCGCAGTACAGGCCGCGCTACATACCAACAATAACCTTGGATCTAGCAGTACAGGAAATCGGGTAGGATGCACCTACAAAGAATTCACTGCCTGCAAACCTTTGGAATTTGATGGAACCGAAGGACCGATCAGATTGAAACGGTGGACCGAGAAGGTCGAATCGGTTTTTGCCATAAGTAAGTGTACTGAAGAGGACAAAGTGAAGTACGCTACGCATACCTTCACAGGTTCTGCGTTAACATGGTGGAATACCTATCTAGAGCAAGTGGGACAAGATGATGCGTACGCACTACCGTGGTCAGCATTCAAGCACTTGATGAACGAGAAGTATCGTCCCAGAACCGAGGTCAATAAGCTCAAGACAGAACTTAGAGGGTTACGAACCCAAGGATTTGATATTACCACGTATGAAAGACGATTCACAGAATTGTGCCTATTGTGTCCGGGAGCGTTCGAAGATGAGGAAGAGAAGATCGACGCGTTTGTGAAAGGATTACCGGAAAGAATCCAAGAAGATATAAGTTCACACGAGCCCGCCTCCATACAACAGGCATGTAGAATGGCTCACAAACTAGTGAACCAGATTGAGGAAAGAATTAAAGAACAGACTGTTGAAGAGGCCAATGTTAAGCAAGTTAAAAGAAAGTGGGAGGAAAATGGTGATAAGATTCACCAATACAACAACAACATCAATTACAACAATAATCGCAACAACTATCCCAACAATCGCAACATCAATCGCAACTACAACAAAAAGCCCAACAACAACAACAATAACAACAACAACAACAGCAACTACAACAATCATCCCAACAACAATAATAACCGCAATAACAACAACAATCAGAAGCAGCTATGCCAAAGGTGTGAAAAGTATCACTCGGGGTTCTGCACCAAATTTTGCAACAAGTGTAAAATAAATGGTCATAGCGCGGTGAAGTGTGAGGTCTACGGACCAGGAGTTAATAGAACGAAAGGAACAAATGGTGTCGGAACGAGTAATGGCGGAGCAAGTAGTGTCGGAGCAAGTTATGCCAATGTAGTTTGTTATAAATGTGGAAAACCGGGCCACATTATTTGAAATTGCCCGAACCAGGAGAACACGAATGGACAAGGCCGCGGAAGAGTTTTCAATATTAATGCGGCAGAGGCACAGGAAGACCCGGAGCTTGTTACGGGTACGTTTCTTATTGACAATAAATCTGCTTACGTTTTATTTAATTCGGGTGCGGATAGAAGCTATATGAGTAGAGATTTTTGTGCTAAATTAAGTTGTCCATTGACGCCGTTGGATAGTAAATTTTTACTCGAATTAGTAAACGGTAAATTAATTTCAGCAGATAATATATGCCGGAATCGAGAAATTAAACTGGGTAGCGAAATATTTAAGATTGATTTGATACCAGTAGGGAGTTTTGATGTAATAGTTGGCATGGACTGGCTGAAGAAGGTGAAAGCAGAGATCGTATGTTATAAAAATGCAATTCGCATTGTACGAGAAGAAGGAGAACCCTTAATGGTGTACGGAGAAAAGGGCAACATGAAGCTACATCTTATTAGTAATTTGAAGGCACAAAAACTAATAAGAAAAGGTTGCTATGCTATTCTAGCACACGTCGAGAAAGTACAAACTGAAGAAAAGAGCATCAATGTTGTTCCCGTCGCAAAAGAATTTCCCGATGTATTTCCGAAAGAATTACCGGGACTACCTCCACATCGATCTATTGAATTTCAAATAGATCTTGTACCAGGAGCTGCACCAATAGCTCGTGCTCCTTATAGAATCGCACCCAGCGAGATAAAAGAACTGCAAAGCCAACTGCAAGAACTATTAGAACGTGGTTTCATTCAACCAAGCACATCACCATGGGGAGCTCCTGTTTTGTTTGTCAAGAAGAAGGATGGTACATTTAGGTTGTGTATTGACTACAGAGAGTTGAACAAACTTACCATCAAAAACCGTTATCCACTGCCGAGAATTGATGACTTATTTGATGAACTACAAGGCTCGTCAGTTTATTCGAAGATCGATTTACGTTCTGGATATCATCAAATGCGAGTAAAGGAGGATGATATTCCAAAAACTGCTTTTAGGACGCGTTATGGTCATTACGAGTTTATGGTTATGCCGTTTGGATTGACTAACGCACCAGCTGTGTTCATGGACCTTATGAACTGAGTGTATGGGCCATATCTTGACAAGTTTGTCATTGTTTTCATCGATGACATACTTATTTACTCAAAGAATGATCAAGAGCTCGAAGAACATTTGAGAAAAGTGCTAGAAGTATTGAGGAAAGAAAAACTGTACGCTAAGTTTTCAAAGTGTGCATTTTGGTTGGAAGAAGTTCAATTCCTCGGTCACATAGTGAACAAAAAAGGTATTAAGGTGGATCCGACAAAGATCGAAACTGTTGAAAAGTGGGAAACCCCGAAAACTCCGAAACACATACGCCAGTTTTTAGGACTAGCTGGTTACTACAGAAGGTTCATCCAAGACTTTTCCAGAATAACAAAACCCTTGACTGCATTAACGCATAAAGGGAAGAAATTTAAATGGAATGATGAACAAGAGAAAGCGTTTCAGTTATTGAAGAAAAAACTAACTACGACACCTATATTGTCATTGCCTGAAGGGAATGATGATTTTGTGATTTATTATAATGCATCAAAGCAAGGTCTCGGTTGTGTATTAATGCAACGAACGAAGGTGATTACTTATGCCTCTAGACAATTGAAGATTCACGAGCAAAATTATACGACGCATGATTTGGAATTAGGTGCGGTTGTTTTTGCATTAAAGACTTGGAGGCACTACTTATATGGGGTCAAAAGTATTATATATACCGACCACAAAAGTCTTCAACACATATTTAATCAGAAACAACTGAATATGAGGCAGCGTAGGTGGATTTAATTGTTGAATGATTACGACTTTGAGATTCGTTACCACCCGGGGAAGGCAAATGTGGTAGCCGATGCCTTGAGCAGGAAGGACAGAGAACCCATTCGAGTAAAATCTATGAATATAATGATTCATAATAACCTTACTACTCAAATAAAGGAGGCGCAACAAGGAGTTTTAAAAGAGGGAAATTTAAAGGATGAAATACCCAAAGGATCGGAGAAACATCTTAATATTCAGGAAGACGGAACCCGGTATAGGGCTGAAAGGATTTGGGTACCAAAATTTGGAGATATGAGAGAAATGGTACTTAGAGAAGCTCATAAAACCAGATACTCAATACATCCTGGAACGGGGAAGATGTACAAGGATCTCAAGAAACATTTTTGGTGGCCGGGTATGAAAGCCGATGTTGCTAAATACGTAGGAGAATGTTTGACGTGTTCTAAGGTCAAAGCTGAGCATCAGAAACCATCAGGTCTACTTCAACAACCCAAAATCCCGGAATGGAAATGGGAAAACATTACCATGGATTTCATCACTAAATTGCCAAGGACTGCAAGTGGTTTTGATACTATTTGGGTAATAGTTGATCGTCTCACCAAATCAGCACACTTCCTACCAATAAGAGAAGATGACAAGATGGAGAAGTTAGCACGACTGTATTTGAAGGAAGTCGTCTCCAGACATGGAATACCAATCTCTATTATCTCTGATAGGGATGGCAGATTTATTTCAAGATTCTGGCAGACATTACAGCAAGCATTAGGAACTCGTCTAGACATGAGTACTGCCTATCATCCACAAACTGATGGGCAGAGCGAAAGGACGATACAAATGCTTGAAGACATGCTACGAGCATGTGTTATTGATTTCGGAAACAGTTGGGATCGACATCTACCGTTAGCAGAATTTTCCTACAACAACAGCTACCATTCAAGCATTGAGATGGCGCCGTTTGAAGCACTTTATGGTAGAAAGTGCAGGTCTCCGATTTGTTGGAGTGAAGTGGGGGATAGACAGATTACGGGTCCAGAGATTATACAAGAAACTACCGAGAAGATCATCCAAATTCAACAACGGTTGAAAACCGCCCAAAGTCGACAAAAGAGCTACGCTGACATTAAAAGAAAAGATATAGAATTTGAAATTGGAGAGATGGTCATGCTTAAAGTTGCACCTTGGAAAGGCGTTGTTCGATTTGGTAAACGAGGGAAATTAAATCCAAGGTATATTGGACCATTCAAGATTATTGATCGTGTCGGACCAGTAGCTTACCGACTTGAGTTACCTCAACAACTCGCGGCTGTACATAACACTTTCCACGTCTCGAATTTGAAGAAATGTTTTGCTAAAGAAGATCTCACTATTCCGTTAGATGAAATCCAAATCAACGAAAAACTTCAATTCATCGAAGAACCCGTCGAAATAATGGATCGTGAGGTTAAAAGACTTAAGCAAAACAAAATACCAATTGTTAAGGTTCGATGGAATGCTAGTAGAGGACCCGAGTTCACCTGGGAGCATGAAGATCAGATGAATAAGAAATACCCGCATCTATTTCCAGAAGATTCGTCAACACCTTCAACAGCTTAAAATTTCGGGACGAAATTTATTTAACGGGTAGGTACTGTAGTGACCCGAACTTTTCCATGTTTATATATATTAATTGAGATTGATATTTACATGATTAAATGTTTCCAACATGTTAAGCAATCAAACTTGTTAAGACTTGATTAATTGAAATATGTTTCATATAGACAATTGACCACCCAAGTTGACCGGCGATTCACGAACGTTAAAACTTGTAAAAACGACATGACGATATATATATATGGATATACATATGGTTAACATGAGATTATGATAAGTAAGTATCTCCATAAGTATATTAACAATGAGTTATATACATATAAACAAGACTACTAACTTAAGGATTTCGAAACGAGACATATATGTAACGATTATCGTTGTAACGACATTTAAATGTATATATATCATATTAAGATATATTAATATATCATAATATCATGATAATATAATAATTTAACATCTCATTAGATATAATAAACAATGGGTTAACAACATTAATTGAGATCGTTAACTTAAAGGTTTCAAAACAACATTTACATGTAACGACTAACGATGACTTAACGACTCAGTTAAAATGTATATACATGTAGTGTTTTAATATGTATTTATACACTTTTGAAAGACTTCAATACACTTATCAAAATACTTCTACTTAACAAAAATGCTTACAATTACATCCTCGTTCAGTTTCATCAACAATTCTACTCGTATGCACCCGTATTCGTACTCGTACAATACACAGCTTTTAAATGTATGTACTATTGGTATATACACTCCAATGATCAGCTCTTAGCAGCCCATGTGAGTCACCTAACACATGTGGGAACCATCATTTGGCAACTAGCATGAAATATCTCATAAAATTACAAAAATATGAGTAATCATTCATGACTTATTTACATGAAAACAAAATTACATATCCTTTATATCTAATCCATACACCAACGACCAAAAACACCTACAAACACTTTCATTCTTCAATTTTCTTCATCTAATTGATCTCTCTCAAGTTATATCTTCAAGTTCTAAGTGTTCTTCATAAATTCCAAAAGTTCTAGTTTCATAAAATCAAGAATACTTTCAAGTTTGCTAGCTCACTTCCAATCTTGTAAGGTGATCATCCAACCTCAAGAAATCTTTATTTCTTACAGTAGGTTATCATTCTAATACAAGGTAATAATCATATTCAAACTTTGGTTCAATTTCTATAACTATAACAATCTTATTTCAAGTGATGATCTTACTTGAACTTGTTTTCGTGTCATGATTCTGCTTCAAGAACTTCGAGCCATCCAAGGATCCGTTGAAGCTAGATCCATTTTTCTCTTTTCCAGTAGGTTTATCCAAGGAACTTAACGTAGTAATGATGTTCATAACATCATTTGATTCATACATATAAAGCTATCTTATTCGAAGGTTTAAACTTGTAATCACTAGAACATAGTTTAGTTAATTCTAAACTTGTTCACAAACAAAAGTTAATCCTTCTAACTTGACTTTTAAAATCAACTAAACACATGTTCTATATCTATATGATATGCTAACTTAATGATTTAAAACCTGGAAACACGAAAAACACCGTAAAACTGGATTTACGCCGTCGTAGTAACACCGCGGGCTGTTTTGGGTTAGTTAATTAAAAACTATGATAAACTTTGATTTAAAAGTTGTTATTATGAGAAAATTATTTTTATTATGAACATGAAACTATATCCAAAAATTATGGTTAAACTCAAAGTGGAAGTATGTTTTCTAAAATGGTCATCTAGACGTCGTTCTTTCGACTGAAATGACTACCTTTACAAAAACGACTTGTAACTTATTTTTCCGACTATAAACCTATACTTTTTCTGTTTAGATTCATAAAATAGAGTTCAATATGAAACCATAGCAATTTGATTCACTCAAAACGGATTTAAAATGAAGAAGTTATGGGTAAAACAAGATTGGATAATTTTTCTCATTTTAGCTACGTGAAATTTTGTAACAAATCTATTCCAACCATAACTTAATCAACTTGTATTGTATATTATGTAATCTTGAGATACCATAGACACGTATACAATATTTCGACCTATCATGTCGACACATCTATATATATTTCGGAACAACCATAGACACTCTATATGTGAATGTTGGAGTTAGCTATACAGGGTTGAGGTTGATTCCAAAATATATATAGTTTGAGTTGTGATCAATACTGAGATACGTATACACTGGGTCGTGGATTGATTCAAGATAATATTTATCAATTTATTTCTGTACATCTAACTGTGGACAACTAGTTGTAGGTTACTAACGAGGACAGCTGACTTAATAAACTTAAAACATCAAAATATATTAAAAGTGTTGTAAATATATTTTGAACATACTTTGATATATATGTATATATTGTTATAGGTTCGTGAATCAACCAGTGGCCAAGTCTTACTTTCCGACGAAGTAAAAATCTGTGAAAGTAAGTTATAGTCCCACTTTTAAAATCTAATATTTTTGGAATGAGAATACATGCAGGTTTTATAAATGATTTACAAAATAGACACAAGTACGTGAAACTACATTCTATGGTTGAATTATTGAAATCGAATATGCCCCTTTTTATTAAGTCTGGTAATCTAAGAATTAGGGAACAGACACCCTAATTGACGCGAATCCTAAAGATAGATCTATTGGGTCTAACAAACCCCATCCAAAGTACCGGATGCTTTAGTACTTCGAAATTTATATCATATCCGAAGGGTGTCCCGGAATGATGGGGATATTCTTATATATGCATCTTGTTAATGTCGGTTACCAGGTGTTCACCATATGAATGATTTTTATCTCTATGTATGGGATGTGTATTAAAATATGAAATCTTGTGGTCTATTATTATGATTTGATATATATAGGTTAAACCTATAACTCACCAACATTTTTGTTGACGTTTTAAGAATGTTTATTCTCAGGTGATTATTAAGAGCTTCCGTTGTCGCATACTTAAATAAGGATGAGATTTGGAGTCCATGCTTGTATGATATTGTGTAAAAACTGCATTCAAGAAACTTATTTTGTTGTAACATATTTGTATTGTAAACCATTATGTAATGGTCGTGTGTAAACAGGATATTTTAGATTATCATTATTTGATAATCTACGTAAAGTTTTTTAAAACCTTTATCTATGAAATAAAGGTTATGGTTTGTTTTAAAAATGAATGCAGTCTTTGAAAAACGTCTCATATAGAGGTCAAAACCTCGCAACGAAATCAATTAATATGGAATGTTTTTAATCAATAAGAACGGGACATTTCACTATTGAGGAATTTTTTGATCTGCTAAGGGTTCCATACTGGGCATCAAGGTTTTTCGTCCTAGCAAAAATCTTAGAAAAGGTTTGTGATGCAGATATGCAAACCAGGTTATGAGTTTAGTGAAGGTAGAGTAGAGATCAAATACAGTGACATCCGAGATGATCTGTTAACTCATCTGAGGATTATCAAGAGAAATGTTACTTTTAGAGATGTCAGTGATGATGTGTTAAGTGGTACGGAAGCAATTCTTTTGATTTGTCTCAAGGAACGTATCAAAGTGAACATGGGACATATAATCATTCAAACAGTGAAAGATGTTCTCATGTCAGACAAACCACTTCCATATGATGTCTCATTATATTACCTGTTTCAGGAACTGGATTTGATCAAGGATAGTTATATAATGAAACCAGTGTCCGATGATTCAATTGTGGGATGATCTGTCAACTAGTTTTGGTTGAATTGCTTGTATTCGGATATTATGTTTGTTTTAGAATTAACAAATGCTAGCCTATTAGCATTGAGACATTGAATTCAATATGTAATAACTTAAGTTGTGATGTCTATTGGTGTTAACGTGATTTGTATTTGTTGTTTGCTCAGTGGTTGATTTGTTAGTATTTCATTATGTTGTGTGTGTTTATGATTCTATTATTTACTGGTTGTAAAGTCTATATGCTTGTATGTTCGCTGCTCCTCTATGTTGTTTTTATAGTTCTTATTGAAAATGGCAGGAACACAAGGAGAACAGCTACCAGGTTCTAACACTTAATCGTCTCGAGTGGAGGATCTTATGCTATTGACTTACCAGGTTTTAAAGCATTTAAAGACGCTAATCTAGTAGCTTGTCTTAAAAAAGGAGGTCCGTATGCTGCTAAATGCAAAGGTATCATACAGTTTCTGAAGAGATCGAGAATTACTACAGCCATTTTCGTACCTTGTACTGCGTACTACTCGCATCAGCGAGAATTTTGGAGTAATGCAAATTTTGAGGTTGAAGATGGAAAGTAGGTTATTTTAAGTAGTGTGACTGGATCCTAGAAGAATTTTTCTTTGATGACTCTGAAGAGATGCCAAAGGCTTTGTCTAAGATTAAGATCAGAGGGGTGCTTGTTACGGTGCAAATACAAGGAGATATTTCTAAAGCTAATATCAAGAGAAGTGGTTTCACACCTATTATCGTTATTTATCTCTGGTGATACTTCGATATTTGAGCTCTTTGCAAGGAGGATTTGATGATTTGAGTGAATTATATCAAGGCATGTTTGTTGGGCTGGTCCTGAGAGCCGACTTTAACTTCTCGTGTGTGATTTTTGATTTGATGATTGAGAATGTTGCCAACAAAACTCATTTGGTGTATCCAAGGTTTCTGCAAATCCTCATTAACAAGCAAACAACAAGTTTGGTCAGGTCAAGGAAATATGCTATTAAGCTGAATCATATGTCAGATCTTTCATTCAATCGACTCAATCAGAAGAAGATTAGTGATGATAGCAAGCTGGTGTGCCATTTAGCTAGGGAAGATTATCACTACCCTCCGGGAAAGAAATAGAGAAATGGGAACAGCAATTCCGATAAGGAACCTGATTTTGAGATTTTGAACAGTGATGAAGAAGTAGATCAGCTTCTTAAAAATCAATATGTTGGTTATGCGAACGTGAATCGTTTGGTAGATGAAGTTGGTGATGAGATACTTGAGGAAAGTGATCCAAGTGCTGTTAGATCTCAAAAGAGTAAGCCAATAGAGGATGAAGGCTCGCAAGTTTCTACTAAGTTGAAGTAGAAAAAGAGGTTTAACCTTGTTTATAAAAAGGATGCTGGTGGATCCTCTATGGCAACATAACAAGTACCACAGCAACCCACACAGGAAGCTCCACAACAACCTTCTCAACAACCTTCGCCATCTGCTACACATCAGGTTTCACAGGACACGGTATCCACTACTAATTCTGTTACACCTCCACTTGTTGGTACTGTTACTAGTGCTGATTCATCGTCTATTCAGTCGTTGAATCAACTTTATACCCAAGAAATGGCTGATCAATTGAGGCTCGAGAAGGAAATGGATGAGAATTTTGAAAAACTTCAGAAGGAGAATAAGGAAAAATCTGAAGAGGTAGTAAAGTTGAATGTGCATGTTAAGTTACTTCGAAGACTGTGGGTGTTCAAGCCTTGATGATAGTTGATTCTAAAAATGGTGCAGCAGATGCTAAGACCGAGGTAGAAGCTGTGAAAGCAAGAGTGGATGCTTGGGATGAAAAGTTTGAGCTTATCGAAGTTAATGAAGAAGAACTTGATAATCAAAGGGTAGTTGCACCAGGATCTTCCGCAGCAACATTACTGTCAGTAATTCCTCTTCAAGTTGATTATAGCTTTAGTGAATTCTTTGCTAAACAGGATGAGCTAAAACATTCTGTTGTTTATGATGATCTAGAAGAGGGAGAGATCCCTCACAGCTTCACTATAGCAGAGCTGGACTGAATGGTGCGTCTAGAGCAAGAAGAGAAAGAATCTGCTGATGCATCATCCACTGATCTTTTTATTATAGTCCCTAGTTCTATGTTCGGGACATGTATATTTCAGTCATTATGTAAGAACAATTACGTTTGAATGTTGGTTATTGCGTATTAATGTTTATCTTGTTAAACCAATTCCTTAGAATGTCTTTTGAGTTGTTGATTGGCAGCTCTGATACCACTTTGTTGGAGCTATTCGGATCTTTGGATCGATGTTCTAGCGAATCGTTGACTTTCGGGTACTGAATTAGTCGAACCGGATCGTATAGATCAGATTAGATTGATGCATAGAGTTTTTATTCGGCTTGGTGGGGTTTTAGGACTGTTGTAGAGAGAAAACGACCATGGAACAATATTAGGGTTATGGGATCATTAGCCTTCAAATGGTAAGGATGAACTCCTTATGTACTAATCGGGCCGACAGTCGATCGACTGGCCCGACAGTTAGTTGACTGTCTCTTTTATATTTCTGTTGATACTAACTCGTGACTTTTATGCACCAACAGAAGCTCGTGAAGAGTACATTACCATCTTGAATAGTGAGTATCAAAAAACTTGAATAGTGTCTTTTGAAGGTATGTGGTGGCTGATGTTCTGATTACGGTGGTCTACCCCTTCTCCTGATAACTTAATGTATTCGTCGAAAATGAGTTGGCTCTGCCAGTACTTCGGGTTTTTTAGATGTAACATTGGATGCTGTTACGATAGACTACTAGTTTTATTTTCACTTTTGTTAGTGATTAGGTTTGATTTTGTTAATTTTGTTTGTTGTTTTAGTGTATGTTGCACTTGTTGATTAACACTATATTCTATTTCGGAATATGATAAACATAATTGTATGTTATACTCCGTAGTTGTTTATACTATGTTGATCTTTGTTTTAAATAATATTATACTTTTTTATAAAAAAATGTTAAATTAGTATACATTTAATTAAAAAATTTATTAAGTAAATACGAGTATAATATTTTGATTGGTAAAAAAGGTGTCAATAAAATTTTCTAAAAGTATTTTCTAAAAGTATGTATATATAGTTAAAGTAGATATTTTGACCCACCCATGTGTAGTTGTGTACAAAATAATACATTTTTGGATTTTTCCCAAGGTAATTAAGGTATGATGTTTTTTGAAGCTAGCGACTTGATTGACTTTTTTTCACTTAAACGGAAGACGGGTTGAAGATAGTGAAGTGTACATTGAGTATCCTGTGAGTTCAGATGCTTTATTTTACAAAGTTAAAGGCTATGTACATACTCTAAGTGCTATTATTAACGTGTATAAATCATTTAAGATAATAACAAAATAGTAATAATATTATTTTTTTTCTTTTTGGGTAAGCAATGAAACTCTTCTATGAACGAGCACACATTGACTCCCGCATAAAAGGTAAAACATCGGGTAATCAAGCCCCCCGAGCGCGAGACCTGGTATCGGGTGAATTGCGCATTATACGCACCCTCTTGTCACACTCCCTTTTTGAACAATTTGGCATAGCCAGGAATTGAACCCGGGTGGTGTGCTTCATTGGCAACTCGGTGGCCACTCAGGCAAGCCTGCGTGGTAATAATAATAATAATAATAATAATGATAATAATAATAATAATAATAATTACATATTAATTTTAAAGTGACAATTATCAAATTGTACAAATATATTAAGCACGTTAATAACAATTCTTAGAGTTGTCGTTAGAAAAATCTTCAATCCAATGCGAGGAGTAAATAAGGATAATCAATGTTGTAAAAACGGCCGCGACGGCCGTTGCAACGGATATACAAACGCCTAAGAAACGGTCAACGTTAAAACAACGGTCAATAACGATAAAAACGGTCAAAACCATAAATAAATAAAAAAAAGTGTAGACGGTAGAGACGGATTTTGAACAATGTTGACTTTTAATATATATTATAAACATAAACATTATTTTCAATTAAAGACAAATATTCAAATTAAACATAGAAAATTGTCTTAAATTTTACATATTCATATTTGAAATGTCTATGTTTGAAATATATATAAAAAATCAATGTTGGTCAACATCCGTCTCGATTCCGTTTTAACCGTTACTAGTACTCCAAGATCCTAACTGTCTCAATCCTGTCTGGCGTCTTAACCTCGAGGATAATACACACACCTAAATACAAGACCTAATGAAGAATAACAATTTGTACAAATTTCTTAAACAAACTTGTATTTTCATTCATACCCACCTTTGTACAGGAGCTACACATTGTTTCCTCCTAAAAAGGTTATAGTGAGTATAGCATATTACTCTGTATGCACACATAGATATATATATTTTACTATCCTATTTACTACTTAAATTTACATTTCTTTTCAACTACTTCTAGAAACAAAAAAAAAGGCCATAAAACATGAAAAACACCCACAAACATTTACCAAACCCCTCAGAGGCATAATTAGAAGCGTCAACAGAAGTTATTAAAACAAGTCCAATTCACTTTCTTCTAAAGACACATTCATAAAGTCACCTTGAGTTGAAGCCTCATCAAATAGCCACTTCTCTAAAAAACTAAGAGGAGGCATATGATCTTCAATATTCGGTTTGCTCTCATGATCTAGGAACATACTTCTTTCTGGAGAAACCGGTTGCGAAACATCCGAATTGCTATCATTTGAGTAGTAACTGTTCTTTTGATTGTTGTGGAATAAGTTACTACTGTTGTAGCCACATTGAAATGAGTTATCATAACCTTCACTTGGAGGACTTGGGATCACTTGTTGGTTAATCAAAGAACTCATAGTTTGTGTTGTTTCAATACTTTCGGACCTCATTTGTGACGATTTCTTGGAACTATTTATCCAGTTTGGGAGCAACTTTGCGATGTTATCGGCACTTGAAGCATAAGATGATGTTTGATTTGATGGTGGTAATTTGGGTAGATTAATTGATTTGTTGTCAAGAGATAAGGCGTCACAAAGGGCTTGTTTAGCCATTTGGATATCAGTTTGAAGCCTTCTTTCCCATTTACCTTTGGATGTGGATGTTTCACATGATGATGATGATGAGTGACACCCATTTAAATTACCATCATCATGATGATGATGGTTTTCATCAACTGAATTTGTAATGAACTTTTCAAGCTTCTTTTTTAGATGAGTATTTCAGTAATTCTTGATATCATTATCTGTTCTTTGTGGAAGATATGAAGCTATTGCTGCCCATCTGACATGAAAAGATGAATAAATTTGATAACTTGTGACTTAAAATAGCTACTATATTGTGGACACCTATTTTGGGACAAACGAAATAATTTTTTTTGTTTTTTAAGAATTTAATTAATTTTTTGATTTTGCTAACGACAGCCTTTAGAGTTGTCGTTACACGTTTTAAGATATTGTACATTTTGCTAACCGTCGTAGTAAAATTGACTAGTAACCGCTATATATGTATAAATATCTTAATGCATGCTAACAGTCGTTAGCAAATCCCTTAATTTTACTAAATACCTATTGCCAAGAAGGGCCTGAAGATGGATAATCATCTTCTCTTCTTGATCAGTAAAGTTGCCACGTTTGATACCGGGTCGGAGATAATTAGTCCAACGGAGTCTGCAACTCTTACTGCATCTAATCAAACCTGAATTCACATAAATATGAAAATCAATTAATCTCATAATATTAAATAAATTTAGAAAAAATTAAACTTTTTCAATTAAGAAGAATGATATATATATGCAGGAAACAATAATCACCCTAATTTAATGATCTAACCAACCCACCCCCAAACAAAAATCAAATCAAACAAATGAAGAAAACATAAAGATTATTTATCAATTGAAATAGTAATAAAAAAATTGTTATACATATGGATTATGGATATATACCAGTATTGGTAGGAACTGATCTCCAATTGCCAGGACCATTTTGTTGAATATAAGAGACTAAAATGATATCTTCTTCTGGTGTCCATGGCCCTTTTTTAACACCTATCTTTTCACAACAAGGTGGTCTTCCCATTGATTCAGCCAGTTGATAAGAATTCAAGATTAAACCTATTTTCAGTTGTTGATGAAAATTCAAGACACTGTGTGTTTTAAGGTAAGTAGTGTTGCTGTTTCAACTTAAGAGAAAAATAGTAAGACAGGAGTATTTGACTTATGATTACATCTCTGCTTGTAAGACTATAACTATATATAGGTATGAACAAAGAAATAAGAAAGAAAGAGATGAAATAAAGCTGCTGGTGCGTTTACTTCAACAAATGGTCTTTTTTTTTTTCTTTCATGAAAACCTCAAGAAAGAGTCAAAGGGAGACAGCAAGAGGCATTTACTTCGGTTTGCAAAAAGTCAGCTGTATATGCTTCATGCAGTATATGATCGAGAGAAAGATAACGACAGAATTTAAACATTAAAATGTAGACTACCCGTTTTGTTTGAACTTGACAAACGGGGAATCGATCTTCACTCTATACGTTGCTCCTTATGTAATGATGACACTGAAACGGTTCAACATTCCCTATTTCATTGCTCAAAAAGTGTTGAGATATGGGAAAGGGTTCAAAATTGGTGCGGGATAAAAACAACAAACTTGGATCTATCTTGTGCGTTTAGAGGAGAATCTTCAAGTCAAATGTTGGACGAAGGTAAAAAGGTGTGGCAAGCGGTGGAGTGGACATGCGGTTATCTTATTTGAAAAAACAGGAATCAAAAAGTTTTCAAGAATGTATGTTGGACTCCACCGGTTGCGCTTAACGAAATACAAGTAAAAAGCTACGAATGGATTTCGAAGAGATGCAAGACCGTGAAGATTGATTGGCACAATTGGTTGATTAATCCGCAAAGGTTTTTTGTGTAACTATTGGGTCGTCTAGTAGGATACCACCTTAGCATCCGCTAGATTACTTTTGTATATAGGTGCGGATGTAGTTGTAATATCGAGTTTTATAGCATCACTTTGTATTCGTTCCTTTTGAGTTATATTAATAAAATTTCTGCCTTTCAAAAAAAAAAAAAAAATTAAAATGTAGAGAATGAGAAAGGGTAGGAAACGCTGAATTAATTTAGTGCTAGTAATTTTATTGTCCTCAAACAATCATTTTAGATAATGGGTTTTACTTGAAACTAAAAGTTAATTGGGTATACTTAGCAACGGGTTTGAAGATCAATGCAGAGTGCACGCCCGTAAGAATTGATTAGACATTGTAGAAAAAATAGCGAGGGTCAAAGGGGGGGGCTTGCGGGGTCCAAGAAGCAGCGCGATATGTTTGAATGATACGGATCACGCGATATATTTGAACCTACACTGCGTTCTATCGAACGATACAAACAACAAATACAACCTCAACAAATCAGTTAACAAACAAACCTTACAATAAACAACCTATCGACGACAACTAGTACAATCAGAACCCTAGATGAAACAGCAACAACAGCTAGCATCACAACCAAAGACATCCAAACCAAACCGAGCTCCGCAACGTGAAACCCCCACAAAACTCTTTGGTAATCAAACACACCCCTAAAAACGTCCATGAAGTTACAAGAAATGCTTTCCAGGAAGACCAAGAACACCCTACTCGAGACCGCAACTAGAAAACCGAAACGGACTCCCGAATGCCAAAACCTAAATGTTACCACCATCAAAAAGGATAACCTAGAAACTTCAGCAAGACGACTCCCCACCTATGGACGGCGAGAAACTACAGAGATACCTTTCCCAAGAACCTATCCCTTTCGGCTAAGTCGGCAACCACATCGGAACCATTCAAAAAGAACCGACGACGAGAAAAATTGAACGATCAAAAACATAGATAAAGAAACGGAAAGGGAAAGGCAATGAACAAGACAAACCAATATAATCAGCGAGCTCAAGACCAACAACTTGGCAAACAACAACCGAGTAGACAAAAAGAGAAGGGACAAGGGAAGGTGTGGGGGAAAGAAAATAAACAGGTGTTGCAGGAAACCACCACAAACCAGACAACTGTCTGAGCTAAAGGAATCTGACAAAACCAAAAATGAGAAAATCGCCATTTTAGAAACCGAATAGAAACACCAGTGCAGATCCGGCAAAAACGTCAGAGTAAAGCTGACCCTCATACTGTTGGTCGAAAAAAAGAGAAGACCCAAATGAAAAATGACTTACATTATAAAATATAAAGCCAAAGAAACTGGAAAAGACCCATTAGGGCCGCCAACGCAAGAAAAACGGTGGGCATCAAACCCTAAATACACGAAAAACGAAGAAACCATAGATACTTACCCAACCTCCGGAAAGCAGAGTGCGTGAAGAAACTCCACGCACTCGTTCTTGCCGCCAAATTTAAGAAGAAAAGAGTCGCCAGAAAATCCGAAAACTACGCTCGGGGGAGCAGATCAGAAGAAAGGAAACAAAAGCGTAAAGAAAGCACGTAGGATGTATATTATTATGTTTTGGTTCTAGTAACTAATTTCTTGTCAAATAACATGGTTATAGCAATAACTAAACATTTGGTTTTGAGTTAAACTGAATATATAATACTTTTATTTTAATTTTTGAAAAAATATAATAACATTGAACGGATTCGAAGATCAACATTCACAACAATTACAATAGAATATTCAAACATAGCCAAAACAACTGGCAAAAAAAAATACTAACCTAAATCAAAATTTCAGCCAACAAACGCGAATTACAAGGAAAATAAAGACTTTTTTGTGCCGTTGGTCCCTCCATTATACACCAAATAGTGAACAGCATCCTTTCGGTTTTTTTTTCTGCTTACAACATCCCTCTGTTTTACAAATTTGTGTTTCAGTGTCCCTTTGTCAACCAAACGTTAACTTTGAACGTTAAGTCATGCCATGTGCCTTGCATGTGAGGGTAATTTTGTCTTTTTACGCTTCTTCTTCAACTGAATCTGGAACCTGCAAAGGTTTATCTAATTCATCTCTCCATCAAGCTCCATGAACAGCTAGAAATCAACACAAATTACAAAAAATATCAAAAACCTAAACATTACATCAGTTTGCAAATTAGAAAGCAAAATAAAACTAAAGGCAAAATTAAACAATCAACAAATCATCCATTGTCGCTATTAAGAAACCAAGAACGCATATGCTCAAAATATATTAAAATAAAATTGGTACTGTGACAATGAGCACACATTCAAACATACAATTTTGAACCCCAGTCCAACATTCAAATGCTATATACTTACGCCAAAAACATTAAAACAATTTAAGTGAAATTAAATCTTTAATACAAGAAAATTGGGTACCTTTTTGTTACATTAAAACATATATTCATACTAATTTAAAAATCCAAATAAAACTAATTTTATACACCCTTGAAAGAAATGCTTCCGGAAGCATAATAGCTAAAAGATAATATGAAGAAAAACCATGACTTTATTCCCAAACAAATCTTAATCTAAATCTAATTTACAAAATTTACAAAATCAAACCTCACAACTCAAACAGTAAATAAAGAACAAATTGTGGATTGGATTGAAGTAAAATACATATTCCTCTGTTTACATTATCATCATCATCATCATGCCGCCGCCAACGTCTTCCACTGCTTATGCCGCCAACGTATTTCAGATCTAAAGCTAAAAAGGTAGATCTGCCTGGGTTAAAAGCTTGATGTAGGGGATCGAGATGAACAACAAAGACTTGGACTTCCGGTCACGAATCTGTCTTCAATGTCGGTAGACCGTGAAATTTTGGGGGGTTTAGAAGATGAAAACTTTTTGTGAAGGAAATTTGATCATACACACAATCGTTGATGGTGATATAAGGATTTTATAATGAATAGATGAAGTTTGATTTTAGATCTAAAATCCCTAATCTGATTTTGTCTTTGAGTGATTTTAGAATGATAATTTTTTGTTTTCATATTTGTGATTGTAATTGTAATAAAATGATATAATGATAATAAGAAATAAGAAATACCGAGTATACATCAGAGAATTGTTTTTGTTTCATACTACCTCCGTCTTATTCCAATAGGCCATTATTCTATTTTGGGCTGTCCCATTTTGATAGTCCACTTCCATAAATAGAAAGAAAAGAAGATATTTCATTGGTGGATTTGGAGAGAGAAGATATTTCATTGGTGGAGAAATGAAGTTAGTGGAATTTCCTAAAACTGCGTGTTTTTTGTCTGTGGACTATTAGAATGAGACGGAGGTAGTATGAATTTAAGGTTTTAGTGGTACCTAATTTTAGTGGAGAAAAAGAATAAAAAGACGAAATTACCCTCACATGCAAGGCACTTGTCATGATTTAACGTTCAAAGTTAATGTTTGGTTGACGGAGGGACACTGAAACACAAATTTGTAAAATAGAGGGATGTTGTAAGCAGAAAAAAACGAAAGGGATGTTGTTCACTATTTAGTGTATAATGGAGGGACTAACGGCACAAAAAAATTGAAAATAAATATAAGTATAACAAGCTAACAGAGTATAGTTGCACTAAACCGAATATATTAATATTAGAACGGTGTTATCTCACAGTAAATGAACTAGGAGAAATGGAGCAAGTGTTTACATATGTGTTTTTTTTTTTAACGGCAACTTTTTTTTACGACTTCTAGTAAGAAACTAGAAGGCAAAAGAAAACAATACAACTATAAAGGCTTTATAAGCCAATTGTTCCAAGAAACATAAAATTTACATCTACTAGATAACCAAGAATACACGATTGATAATTGTTATGTGTGTGTATTCATGTAAACCCTGTAATCGCTCTAGTTGAATAATCAAAATCATGATCATATACAATTGGTTATGAAATTTTAGTATTTTACTTTTATCTTGATGCATGATTGATAATTGTTATATACTCCGTAGCTAGAAAAAATTTAAATATATGAATGTAAACACGAAGTACGTCACAACATCTTTTTATAGCATATATAATATCAATCGATATCCTCTATTATACTCACTAGAAGTAGTAGTTGAAGATGAAAGAAATGGTCAACAAAAATTTGATTATGAACCAACAGGGTGAATTGAATTGATGACTAAGGAACAAGATGAACGGATGAATACGCGCCTCACTTATATTTGAATTCCTTAACCGAAACTAGTGCTTACTAAATCATGAGAGTCATTGGACGCTTGCAAAAGCGAGTCTTGCACATCTTCATCGATTTAGTATGCAAGTCATTGTTCTTCGGGGAAAGCAAATCTTGGGCACCACCACACATGAAAGATTTAAATTTAGTGACCATGTGACCATAGTAGTTGGTCACTATAGTGACCAATTTAGTATTTTCGATCTCTATTAATATTTTGTGTTAGATCTATATAGACGAGAAGTGACCAACTTATTTTGGTCATTAATTTGACTTAATGACCATTTATTATGGTTATTGACAAAATAGTCCTCGTTACTAAAGCTAGTTTTCTTGTAGTGTTTTATCAATTTGGTTGAATTCGATATTGGATATTCGCGTGACTACAAGCTTCTTCAAGTATGTAGTATGACTCGACGAGGCATTTGGTTCGAAAGAGATGGATTGCTTCTCTTGCGACGCTTGGCCTCCGTTGCACGTAAGCACGTACTCTTGGCATTTGGTTCGAATGATGTCATAGTGTTGAAAACGTCAACATACACTGCGTGTTCATATTCAAACGTTCTGATTTCTATGTAAAGTATATATATATCGCCGAATAAATCAATGAAAGTATGTTTATGTCATTATGTATTTATGCTCTATCTTAATCTTTATAGTCAAGTCCTAAAACGGTAACTATGAGTTTTAAATTCATATAAACAGTGGCTGAGCATGTAACCAATAATGAGGGTACATGACCCCAGTCATAAGTTGGGATAAGGTTAAGGACTTGTAACTTTAGTGTAATCATTAATTAATTTTTTTTGTTTCGTCGCACTACAAGAAAAAAGAAAAAAGAAAAAAGAGAACAGGCGACGACCATTTTTTGCGGCAATTACATCTCGCCGCAAAAAATCCACTAAAAGACAACAAAATTTCATTTCTTTGACTACTTTTCTGGTCCAAGTGGGGTCTAAGTATTTTTTGCGGCGATGGATCTTATAAATCGCCGCAAAAAAGGATCCCACGTTTAATACAGTTTCTTTTCCCTTTTCTTTTTTTTCTTAGAAATGGTCAAACGTTGAATTTTTTTTTTTTTTTTTTGCGGCGACATGTATCGCCGCTAATAATCGTGCTTTTTCCCTCCAAGTTTTTCCCTCCCAAAAAAATACAGCCAAAAGGCATATCGCCGCAAAAAACTCGCCGCAAAAAAATAAATAATCGTTTCGTATTATTTGTATCGTATTTTATTTTCGTTATTAGGTAACATTAATGTTGTATTGTTCAGCTTGAATGAAATTGTTATGTTATTGTCATTTTTTTCAATTACTATAATTAAATCACATTTTAAGTAGATGAATCGAATAATGCACCGAATTAAAGATTATAACGGCTTAATTAGTGTAGTATAACAGAAACACACATGTAATGTAACGACTTAATTAGTAGATGAATCGAATATTATACAAATGTCAATAAGTACCGTACTTAACGGACGTCGTCCTAGAGCTCTGTTAGACATTAACAATGCCGATATCACTTCATGCCCAAATATGCGTATCTAAAAAAACTGCTACATCACGTACTGATATAAGATCTAAGAAACAAGGTAGACCCCACCATCTGACATAAGATCTTACATGATTGCATAAACGCAACTAATAGTCTATTTTATTCTACTTTTCCAATGGTATGCATCTTCATGGTTGATTCTGACATCACACACTCGTCTCTTGGGGGTTCAAACCATACCGGCAGATAGTCCCTAGATGGACTACAAAGGTTCGTCCTCTCAAAGTGCCTCCTTACCCTGTGAGCAATTTCACCTTACTTTTAATAGTGTGATCAATTTAATATTTTAACCACTACAAACATTAGGGGTTCAAACCATACCGGCGTAAGGTAATGTCGTAAAGTAACGTCGTAAGGTAACGGCGTAATGACGATGATGATGATGATGATGATGATGAAGATGACAATGATGACAGTGATGACGGTGATGTCCGTGATGACGATGATGACAGTGATGACGATGATGCCGGTGATGAAGATGACGATGATAACGCTAATGACGGTGATGACGATGACGATAATATGTGCGGTCGACTTAATTATGTATAGACAGCATTTGTTGCTGTGTCGAGTGTTATTGTATGTTGTCTGGTCTACCAGCACAAGGTACACAGTATTCTTCAACCAGCACACGATGTGTGCCCAACAAATCATAAAGATCAAGTGGACCAGTAAAGAAGAACCAATTGTACTATTTAACAGAAGTCGAAGACAAAGTTGAATAGAAAATGACACATGTCGGCGGCTGACTACGAGCATCCGACCTAGTGGACGAATTTTCAGAACCTAAGCTCGATGCTGTCGAAGTTTCAGCAATGAAGGAAACGTCGATAGGTAATGTACTTATCGCACGCCGTCCTACATGACCATCAACCATACCAATATTAGTAAACAAACGATTCATAAACGTTCCATAGTGAAGTGTCCATTCGCACGAGTGAGACACTTAACCGTGTGAGTAGGTTTGATAATCACTAGTAAAAGTGATAGGTCATTCGTGAGAGTGAGGATACTCACCCGTGCGAGTGAGCATAGTCAGTCGCACGAGTGAGACCTCATCCGTGCGAGTGACAGTGTTTGTATGTTTGGGTCAAGTGCAATTCTGACCCATTTAGTACTTTTACTTTTGTTGACAATATATTTCTTGTCACCTTTTTTCAGTTGATATTGTTGTGCACGACGAAAGTAAATAGCATCTCGCTCCCAAAGATAAGGACTCCCGAGAATCACTTGACAAACATCAAGTGGAACTACATCGCACACGACTTCATCGATAAATTGGTCGGTGATGGCAAATCGAAACTTGCATTGTTAGTTGACTTTAAAATCCACATCCTTTTGAATCCACCCAAGTGAATAAGGATTAGGGTGTGGCGTAGTCTCCAAACCCAGCCGCTGAACGAGACTAGATGATATTAAATTCTTTTCACTTCCGGTGTCAATAATTGCCTCGACCACCTCTTGCTTTATTTGAATCTTTAAGTTGAACAATTCTTCTTTTTCTTTGTTTCTAAACTTCTCTTTTGCTTTCATCATGAGTGTTAAACTCTTGTCAACCTCCTCAACTTGTCCAAGCTCAACCACATAATTTGTGATTGTTGTAGCCATTTTATACTTTCCACGATCATTTTTCACCCATTTTTTTAGAAAAAGCTCGGGATTCGCCTTCCAACATTTTTCCTCGAGATGGTTTGCAATTTTACAAAAATTACAAAAATTGTCATTATCAGTATCAGATGTTGCATTTTTCTTGGCATTCTTTTCCAAAAAAATTTACATCCAGCCTTCTCTCTCTCATATTGCCATCCATCTTTTGCCCAGTGTTTTGGTTTTTTCACTCAATGGCCATGGCCATACGACTTGTACTAGAGATATTCCCCAAATCATGTAGTCGCAGTTCATTTTGAATTTGACGTTGTAACCCGGCAACATACTTGGTGATGACATCTTCATTGTCTAATGAAACACCTAATGCCACCGCAAGACGTCGAAACTCTGTGGTGTAAACTTGTACCGACTGCCCCTTTTGTTGGTGAAGATTGTGCCATCTTGACCACCGATCTTGAGAATATCCCATAGGATAAAATTCTTGGTGAAGGAGTCGAGTAAATCGAGACCATGTGACTTCCTCCTCGAACATCATCTTCAAGTGGGAATTCCACCATGCTAATGTGTGACTTGTTAGTTTCAATCTCGCAAATGCAACCTTCTCGGTACTACTAAACCCGTAAAGGGTGAAGTAAGTCTTGAGTTGGTCAATCCACGAGTCTAACTTCTCGGCATCCACGGTTCCATCAAATGTTGGGATGTCAATTCTAGCTTCAACTTTGAATGGTCGTTGAGAACCACGACCAACAATCTTAATTGTTTCATCATCACGGTCTTCTTCAGTGTCATACTTAAAACTCGTTTCTTCTTCATTTCTCTCTTTGAATGGTGTTTCCAGAGCTTTTGGTTTTTGTTGTGTTTGAATCCATGCAAGCACAGACTCAAGTTGACTCATTAAGTGGTCAACTTTGGCAGAGAGTTCACTCAAGCTCGGTGTGTTACTTGCTTCTGCTGCCATTCTTGGTGTTAATTGGGTTTTGTTTGGTTGCTTTCGATGAATTTTTAACTCGGACAAAGGTTCTGCGGAAGCTTTGTAGTTGGACTTTGTTTGCACCATACACGATTAGGAATGATGCTCTGATACCACTTGATCTATTTACAATTTGAACACGACGAGTAATGGTGAAGGATGTTAAAATGTAAACGAAAACAGAGAATAAAAGAACAAGTAAATGGAGGAATTTTGCTTTTCAATTTAATTCTCTAAAGTTGCTCACTGACTTTCTGTTACAATGAGTTTTTTATAAACTTTAGGCTACCTCCTTTCTCTTCTATCTTGTAGAGACCCGTCCTAATCCATTCGGACAAAGTCCATATCGATTATAAACGATTCACAACAGTTGATTACATCGCGAGGTACTTGACCTCTATATGATACATTTTACAAACATTGCATCCGTTTTTGAAAAGACAATCTTTCATTACATCGAAAGTTGACGGCATGCATACCAATTTATAATATATCTAACTATAATTGACTTAATAATAATCTTAATGAACTCAACGACTCGAATGCAACGTCTTTTGAAATATGTCATGAATGATTCCAAGTAATATCTTTAAAATGAGCAATTGCACAGCGGAAGACTTCTTTCATACCTGAGAATAAACATGCTTTAAAGTGTCAACGAAAAGGTTGGTGAGTTCATTAGTTTAACATAAATAATCATTTTCATCATTTTAATAGACCACAAGATTTTCATTTCTCATAAATATACATCCCATGCATAGAGACAAAAAATATTCATTCATATGGTGAACACCTGGTAACCGACATTAACAAGATGCATATAAGAATATTTCCTATCATTCCGGAAAATCCTTCGGACATGATAAAAACGAATTCGAAGTACTAAAGCATCCGGTACTTTGGATGGGGTTCGTTAGGCCCAATAGATCTATCTTTAGGATTCGCGTCAATTAGTAGATCGGTTTACTAATTCTTAGGCTACCAAGCAAAAGGGGCATATTCGGCTTCGGTCATTCAACCATATAATGTAGTTTCGATTACTTGTGTCTATTTCGTAAAACATTTATAAAAAATTTCGCATGTATTCTCAGCCCAAAAATATAAAGGGTAAAAAGGTAAATGAAACTCACCATAATGTATTTTGTAGTAAAAATACATATATCTATATTGAACAATGCAGGGTTGGCCTCGGATTCACGAACCTATATTATATATATATATATATATATATATATATATATATATATATATATATATATATATATATATATATATATATATATATATATATTAAAACATATTCTTGAAATCGAACAAATATATATATATATATATTATTATTTGTGATATAATTTTTATATTAATAACTTAGATTCCTTTTATATAAAAATATTAAATTTCGTTATGTTATATGTAATATATATATATATATATATATATATATATATATATATATATATATATATATATATATATATATATATATATATATATATGTATATATATATATATATATATGTATATATATATATATATATATATATATATATATATATTATTTGTTTGTTAAAACAATACTTTAGTAATACTAAGGTAATATTTGAAATAATAATAGTGATAATACATATATTAATTTTGGTAGTAATAATAACAATAATACTAAGTGATGATAATATTAATAATTATAATATTTATAAAATGTTAATAATAATGATAACAATATCTAACCCTATTATTGATAACATTAATCATAATATTAATGGTAGTAATAACTTTAATTAGCATATAAATAACAATAATAATAACACAATAATAATAATAATAATAATAATAATAATAATAATAATAATAATAATAATAATAATAATAATAATAATAATAATAATAATAATAATAATAATAATAATAATAATAATGATGATGATAAAAGAAATCTACCTTAGAAAAGGGTTCAAAAAAAATTGTGCCTTATACGAGGCTCGAACCCCCGACCTCTCAAAAACCCGAAACACTCTTAACCAGTCTGCTATACCCGTTTTTCTGTTTTAATATTAGCCAAAATTCTATATATCCTATATTTCTGTTCCATCTTCTTTTTCACCCCAAACTGAATCGACCCACACCATTACAGTCAATAACAACAACAAGTTCCAGTTTTGAATTGAGACTATTAATTGAAACGAAAAAAAAAAGTTTTGTAATGGTTGATCGAAAAAGAAAAAAAAAAATCAAACAGACCACAAAGGCCTGCTGTCTTACGGTTCTTTTAAAAAAAATTAGTGATTTTGATTTGTAAGCCGTTATAGATTATGATCCCAACATGAAATAGGCTCCAAACACTTCGTATAAACTTCCCAAATCGTCAATTTAACTTGAATCATAATAAATAACTCGAATTTGATTCAAGAACATTAGTTGACTTTCAAAAACCCAAAACTTTGACTTCGCAATTTAAATTCGTTAGCAAGAATTGAAACTTGAAACTTTACAGGAAGTTTGAGTATGTGATTCCTAACATGATTGCATTGTTAGATTTTGAAAATTCGCTCAAAATCGAAATATGGTTTTAAAAAAATGAAGAACAGAGAATAATGGGTTTGGTTTATGGAATTTCTGTTTAATTTCGATTTTTACAGTGGGTGATTGCACGAATTGAGGTACTACATATATTCAATCAGGGTTGTTTTGTAGTGATTGTTTGAAACCGACCCGTAACAGATTGTAGACAGGATTTTAGACAGAAACAAAAAAATGAAGAAAAGAGGAAAAAAAACAAAAAAAAGTCGATCGTGATCTTCACTGATTTTGGACTGTTTTGAAAATGGAATCAAATGTGTTTAACTTATCAGACAAAAAAAATAGACAGCGAATTACAACTGGACTTTTGGATTAACATTAATAATAAATATAGTAATCGTAATAATAATTTTAATATTATAAATAAAAATACTAATAATATTATAAATAACAATATTTATTAATAATAATAATAACATTAATAATAATAATAGTAAGTTGTATCTTAATATAAACAACATTACTTATAATAATGATTTTAATAAATATTAATACTATTTATATTAATATTAATATTAATAATAATACCAATAATAATAATATATTAGTATTAATTATAATGATACTAGATAATAATAATGATATTAACAACAAAAATAAAAAAAAATATGGTAATAATGATAAATTTTATAATAATAATGATAACTTATAATTATAACAATTTTTTTTTAATGTTAATGGTAATGGAAAAAGTAATAATATTAATAACAGTAATAGTATTAATAATAATAACTAATAATATTATAATTTAATTATAATCTTAATCATTATTATACTAATATTTATATTTAAAATCTCTATTTTGAAAATCCTAATCTTTTATTTATTAGACTTTTAATATTTACAACTATAACAGTAATAATACAAATATTGATATTTCTATTAATAATACTAATGACTATATTAATTGTATTATTTCAACAACTAGATTTTGATTTGTAATCAATTTACTTTATTAATATTGCATTTTATTAATTATATAATATCTGATGATTATATGATATATACTATATAATTGTTTATTTAATTCATATACATTTCTATTTACGGTTTTATGGTTCGTGAATCGTTGGGAATAGTTACGGGTTAAATGATTACATGAACACAATTCAAAGTTTTTCTGACTCAACATTACAGACTTTGCTTATCATGCCAGAATCATATATAAAGATAAAGTTTAAATTTGGTCAGAAATTTCCAGGTCATCACAGTACCTACCCGTTAAAGAAATTTTGTCCCGAAATTTGAGTGGGGTCATCATAGCTTACAATAAGAATGTTTTCCTGACGAATATGAGCTGATAATTAAAGGTTTATCACCATTGAATAATTAGGATAAAACGATTCGATTACTCGAAGCGTACGAGTGAAGCTATCACAAAAGAGGGAAATGAAGAAATAAAGATTCGTCTTAACTTTTGACGTAGTCATGGTTGAATTTAGAAAATAAGGTGCGTCTTAACTTTTGAAGTTGTCTGGGTTGAATTCCGAAATTCAAGGGATTTTAAAGAAATCTTCGAAATCTAAAAGATTTGATTCTTCGGCATGTAAGGAAATTAAGATCTCTATAATTAAATACGGTGATCTGCCTCGTTTACTCTGTCTGGTATTTCTATTATAGATTAAGCTCTTCCGTTCCATTATTCTCACCATTTCTATACTTTCTTTCTTAGTTCATACATCCAAAAGATTGTGAAAATGCTTAATCCAGTTCTAATCCTTGATATTTTCCTAATTATCATTTCTATCATCCTTCTTTTCAATCTTCCACCAGAAGAATCTGTTTACTTCTACTATTACCTTAGGGTGATACTATTCTTAATTATATCGTGTCTTTATATTGCTATTTGTATTAATATTCACAGTTTGTAACCTCCGTGTGGTTATTGGGCTTTATATTTTCTTTTATATTTTGGAGCTCTTTGCCTTTTTATTATCTTCTCGACCTCTAGTAAAACAAGTAACGGTCCAGAATTCATAAGTATGGAATTTCGAATGAACTTAATGTTCTAAACAAGAAAGAACGTAATAGCACGATTTAATTTGTCAAATTACCAGAATCACTAAGAATAGAACTATCAAGAATATTTTTTTTTGATATGTTCAGAAGTTAATCAGAATGAAAGAGTTATGTAACATGACACATGATGACGTTATAATCTGTGAATCATCATGTTTCATTTAGAAATTCAATAATGTGGTGAAACTATACCTTTATTTATGAACGGATTTGAGTTGTTTTGTTACACGAATTAATTTATTGTATATATGGTATTTTAATGAATTCAGGTTGATTTCACACATATATAGGCAACTGGTCCTATCCGCGTAGTTTAATTTTATAGGTAAATCCAATTCGTTCCACAGGGAGATGGAGTGTTAATGGTTTTTAATAGTCTTTGAAGTTAAACTTATTTAAAAGGGGGTTTTGGATTAGGAATCTATATTTAACAAAATAATAATAAAATATAACTTAATCTTAATTTAATTGAACCACTTATTAATTAAAATTACAAGATTACATGATTTATAATTATTAATTTAAAAGTGAACTAATATGAAAGTATACTAATGGTGATACAATAATTTTATTACTAAATGGTAATTAATAAAACAATAACTTGTAATAAAACTAAATGATTAGAATTTTGTTTTGAGCAATAACATATAATATAAATTCATTTAAATTAACTAAATAATAAGTTTTAATTAAATTAAAAATGAATTATAGGAAATTATAATAATTAAACTAATTATAAATTAATTACTTTAAAATAATAATAAAAGATTTAATTTAAAACTTAGAATTTAAATAAAATTCGTAACAGTGCTAGTACTACACGTACGTGTTTCGTGTACGTATATACGCGTTTCGCGTATATTTTTAATGATACGAGGTTCATGTGATATTATACGCTATTCGCGTATGATTTATTCGATGTGACAAAACAGTACTGGTTCAACCGAAGGAGATTTAAGTTATAATTTAAATTTTATGATTAATAGTACGTAAAAATGATAATTAATAATAATTTGCAATATATAAATAGGAGTGTTTACTTAAATGTGTCACCTCTAGATCCATGGATTGTTTTAAGTTTAAGCTCTATTAAAATGTTTAGTATAAAAATTTATATTTTTCTTTCGAATAAATAAAGTTTCAACTAGCTAAATTAAGTCTAATTTTCATTTGATCTTATTTAGATAGTTACTAGTCCCCAAGTATTTAAATTGAGACCCAACCCAGTTTTGACTTTCGCCAAAACCCAAATCATAACGGTTTCCCTTTTTACAATTTCACTATTATATACCTAATGATATTACCCAAACCACCGAACTTTATTTCTAATTTAGTGTTAATAAATTATTCATAAGTTCGTCTAAATCACTTTTAATGTTGAAGCTTAATTTATATAAATAAAAATAACTTTCGTTATTTGAATCTAATAAATTAAGTGACAAGGGTTAAATGTCCAAGTACATAATAATGGTTCTTTTAATTAGGCTCAATATTAAAAATACTTAAGTTACATTTTAATTTTTACAAATGATAACAATCCATTTCACTAGGGGCTCTACATCTAAGCAAACACTAGGGAAATTTAGCTACTCATTATACTAGGGTAAATAAAAAAATATAAACATACAAACATAATAACAACAATAAAAATTGATAATGATAATTTTAATAGAATATACTTATGAAAATCTTCACTTTCATTTACTTCAAACGGTAGAAAATTACAATAAAAAAACACCCTTTGCACTCGAACAATAATACCCTTAATCATGAACAATACACCCTTAATATTGAAACTATCCTAAATGTTGAACTTGAGAATTAATATGGAACAATAAAATGGTACTAATACTTGAAAGAAATAAAAATAAATTCTCTCTGCTCTACTCTCTCTATATTTCTCTGTATGTGTCTTTTTGTGTACATGTAGTATATATCCTCTTGCACTAGTACTGCATATTATATTTATCTGAGAGTTGAAGTAGTAGGTAGAGAGTAGCACACCTTTACTTTTTTTGCTGTATACTGAAAAAGAATTAATATTAAAGATAAAAGCCACCGTCCCATTTGTAATTCAGATCTGAATCAGGTCTCGAGATTACGCGTTCCGCGTAATAAACCACACGTTTCGCGTAGGAGTTAAGTAGAATCTGGAATTTAGCCACAACATTACGCGTTTCGCGTAAGGTATTACGCGATCCGCGTAGGAGTAAACTGCAATTTTTTTTATTTTTAATTTTATGTTTGTTCTTTGTTGACCCCGTGTGGTCGTATATTGACTTGGAACTTTCATTTGAACTCTTTTTCTTCGATCATCTTGGACTTTGTTTCGGATAAACGTTATCTCGATATATATTTGGTTAAAAACCCGTCGTTTATTATCATTTGTTTCAAACTTCAAACTTGCGTTTATTTTGCCGTTTTTCTCGTGAATTATGCATTTGAATGTCTTCGTTTCGGTAAAAGCTGATGAAATATAAATTATATTGCGTCAAAATATATGTATGTTTAAAGCAATATCAAAATACCCCACACTTGAACGTTGCTTGTCCTCAAGCAATTACATCTTCTAAATAAAATCGGAACATTACATATTTTTCCATATCGAATATTAAATCATACAACACACTCCACACGAAATGAAAACACACGCTATATGGAATAAGTTGGAAACACTACACAATATTTATTGGATCACACGCACACCACACGAAATGAAATTCTGACAACAGAAACAAAGTTGAAATTCGTGATTAAGGTTTTAAAAATTTGGATCCTTAGGGGAAATTGGACCTTGTGAAAACATTTTTATGATTTTATAAAATGGCATGCTAGTTTTTACACTAGACACGTTTTCCGGTTTTAACCTCAAATTCCGGTCGAGGGTAACTGAAAACCGTAGTCTCAGTCGGCGATTAGCAAACTATCCGCTCCCATGATTGAAGTATCATGGAACTTGAAACCGAATATCCTAAAAATGGTTTTACACAATATAATTCATAAAATAGCATAAGTTTTAGAATAAAATTATATCGTGTCCAAATATCATCGGTGAACCATGAGTTTGCAAACCTCAATTTGTTATGGCATATGTATGTTGACCGCGGTCAAACATAGATGCAGTTGATCTTTACGGAGATCATCCATCTGGGGATTAGATTTATTAGTCTAAAAGCTAATTTGCAATGTGCCCCCTATTGTACGAGACAGATCCATCTCATGGTTAGGATAAGTCTGACCACCAAAAACCCTGTTTGATGCTGAGGTGAGGTGGATTTCTAGCCGATGATAGATATGACTTTTCAAGATTTTTCGTCAACCTACAGCTATTCTGGACTACATCTTCTAACATAGGTTAGCAAGTGTGTCATTTTGGAAGACTTTACTTCCTTAATGGATGGACTTGATTCATCCTTTATTACTCGAATTAATTGGATATTCAGGTTTATACATTCCAAAGCAATGATATCTGCAATAAACTTCATAAAAACATGTGATAAATGGTTCCAAACATACGGGTTTATAAATTCTGTTATACTTGATTTTCTTTTATAAGTTTTAATCAAATAAACTTACATATTTTTAATGTATGGAGACAATAATTTCAGTTTTTGACACCTAATCTTTAATTGCTCGTAATTACCTTAAAAATTGACTAGATATATTTGTTTAAAAATGTTCAAAACTTTCATAAAAACCTCCAATTTATAAGTTATCGAGAATTTATATATTCCCACCCCACACTTAAGATTATGTAATGCCCTCATTACATAAAATCAGATTAAATGTATAAATTTGAGAGGACAAAAAGTGTAAAGTATATGGAACTTCCTTTGTTAAGTAATTAGACATTGTAAAATGCTTATTGTATGAACGTATCCAATCCTCATATCACAATAATACTTTCGTGTTTCGTTATGTCGAATCTCATCATCGTAAGTACCTGTCAACAAATATGTTAATCACACACGAGATGGGGTTGTACTTTAGTAGTACAAAAATTTTACCCCACACTAAAAGTTTTTTGTATATATAAAATATGTAAAAGTAAAAGTAAATACTTAAAACACATCGTAAAAATCATTTTTTACAAACAATATAAAAAAATAAAAAATAATAAATAAATAAAAACTAAAAACTAGAAACTAGAAAAATGGCCATACAGGGCCTCCTTGATCTTCCTGTTCCTGTTGCTGTTGCTGCCGCTGTTCATTTTGGCGTTGTTCCTCGTAAAAACGCCGATAGGCATCCTGACTTGCAGCTAGAGCAGCGTTGGGATCATAAGGTAGAGGTAGAGGATCACCGGGTGCTTTCCAGGGGTTGTATGAAGGAAAGGCTGAGGGTGTGTAATGATGTGGGTTAGCTGCGTATAGATATGCCTGATGATGTACCCACTCAAGTTGTGCTCCCTGGCCCCTTTGATTATATCGGATGTTTTCTAACATATTACCCTGAGCTAGTTGGGTATTCCTAATGTGCCCTAATTGCCGAGACAAACTAGTATACTGGTTTTCTGATCTCTGTCCCCAATTTTTATATGAGTTCCTTACATCTAAACTCAATGAATTAAATGAATTTTGCAACATATCGAAATCAGAAGTACCTACATTAGACGAACTAGCCTGATCTGGCTGTCTCCGTCTTCTCCTAGTATCTCGCTCAGGTTCATCATCTTCTTCCATAGGAGCGGGAGCAACAACTTCTTATCGTCTTAAACTAATTACCCCACCCCTCACTTGTATAGCTTTTGCAGTTTTATATACATCCAATCCTAAAGTTTTAACGGCTTGATCTACCGGTATGATTGGAGGTTCTAATTCACTCGGGTCGAGTCCGAACCAGTTTCCTAAACAAGTGATATAGTGACCCCCCGACATGTCACTTGATCCTCTAGCACCCTTACCTACATGAGCTAAGAAGTAGGCAACTCCGTAGGGTATACTAACAAAGGTATCCCTATCTCTGATCACATCTAAATACCAAAGGTCAATATAATTAATTTTATCTGTATTACCAAATGACCTTTGGTTTATTGCGTTCGCTATAAATTTATGAATTATTCTAAATTGAACATCAGTGATCTTTAGGTATGATTCTTGGCCGGCCTCATATCTATTTCTATTAGTAAAAGATTGTCAAACTCTCCCAGAATCATAATTACCTGTATACCTAGCCCCAGTAAAAATATACTCCCTAAAACCGGGAGTCAACATCTCCTCGACGGTGTAAATCCCCAACGCGTTAGTCACGTTGCTTAGGGACATTCTTCTATCTACCCCACCCAGCCTAAACTATAGAAAATTAGTATCATCGATAGTCTCTGGGTGTATGCTCATTCTAACAGTAGAATAGAATTCTAAGCACCATTCTCTATATACAGGACTATTTAAACTAAACAACCTCTCAAAATCATTAAAAACCAAATTCATCCCAAATTCGTTTGTGAAACTTTGGTTTAAAATTTCCCTTATTTGTGTATCTAAGTTGACTAGGTCTCCTAAGGGAGCCCAGTCCACAACATATACAGGAGAGGTGTTTCTATTGATCAGAGAAAGTAAGTCCTTAACCTTTTGCACCCGTTGAGGTAAATCATTAGGGAATCTCAGGTTCGGGTGTAAGGTTTGGAGGAGTTGTTTCATTTTTGGTGTTACTTGTTCCTCTTCTTGCTATTGGTTTACAGCTCTCATTCTAAATAATCCCTGCATAACATTTTAAAACAAGAAAATCGTCCCAATTGGGTATGTTAATATTAGCAAAGAATCCATATTCAGCATACAAGCTTGTTTTCAACACCACAGGAACCAATATATCAGCAACAGTCAAAACATTACTTCTAAAAATTAAAACAAGCAAAAACAAACCAAAAAAATTCAATATAATCAATCAAGTTTAATTCAAAAGGGAAAACATTCAATGAACTAAGCATATATAATTCAATTCAATCACATTGCGTGCATTCCAGCTTCCGAATAATCCTTAGCATCATTACAATTTATACTTGATTCATGTTAATAACAAAAATTATCAAATTTAGACTAAAAATAAAAATTTACAAAATCAAACAATCAAATTCATGTTCAAAGGTTCTAACTATTATCAAAACAGTTAAAAACATAAAATTATAACCAAAATAACACACTTCAATAGTAATTCCTCAATTTTCCCCAATTTGTATGAACCCTAACTTTGAAATAATCAATTAAACATCAAATTCTTATGCTAATCGGGTTTAACATCACACTAACAACATAGATATAGCATTAATCAAGCAAAATTCAACAATATCATGCATTAATTCGGATTAAAGCTATAAAAATAATAAATGAAAAAATTGAAGAACAAGTGGTAACAATGGGTTAGGACCCTTACCAATCTCGGCATGTTGAAAGATGGATGAATTGGAGGAGATTTATAGTGTTAATTAGATTTTTGGGTGTGATTTTTGTGGGTTTTTGGGTTCCCTTCTCGTCCACAGAAAATAAGAATGAAGTGTGAAGAACAAGTTGCTGGTCGACCAGTTATGTTTTCTGATCTTTCAACTTACGCGTTTCGCGTAGTACTAGGCGATCCGTGTATTTTTGGATTATACGCGTTCCGTGTGCTATCTACACCTTCCGCGTAAGTGTTAAGCCCATTTTTTTTTCAACTTATAATTAATCAAAATTTTAAAATATCTTTTATAAATTTATATTTGTTGATACGGAAATTTCGGTTGTTATACCTAGTCTTTATCCGTTTATAAATTTTAAATTCAATTTATAAAATTTAATTCATTAAAAGTTAAAGTTTTTAATATTTTTCAAAAACAACTTAAAAACAAAACACTCTATTTTTTTTTTCTTTTTAAATTTTTAAATTAAAAGAAAATTAATATTTTAAAATTTTAAAACAAGTACATGAAAAATAAAAATTAAATGAATTTTAAAATACACTCTATTATTTTATATATATATATATATATATATATATATATATATATATATATATATATACACTTTCAAACCAACTAATTTTCAAACTTAAAACTTTGTTTATTATCAACTAGGTAGAGACAATCTCGGTTGTTACACCTATCATTACCCACGACAAAGTTTACAAATTATATATTTTTACGGTTATTGATAAAAAGTATATTTTTAGTAGAACTAATTTTTCTTTTGTTTTTGTGGTTTACTATTTAAAAGATATATTATGAATCCAACAATAAATTTCGTGCAATTTGAAGAACGACAATTCAGTTGTTACACTTAACATTATCGTTTTCAATGAAAACAGGTTGAACTCAAGGTTCATCAATTTTAAATGGTAGACCCCTTTTTTTTTTTTTTTTAAAAAACACAAATCAAACAAATACAAACTAAAACACACCAAAACATAAACACACAAAAAATACAAAAAAAAAAAATGCACAAACACACAATTGGCGAGAAAAAGAATTAGATTGTGAAACCGCGTTGACTCGCCTCATAGTAAAGTCGTACCATTTCGCCTCCCATGGCTTCGTAGGCGTAACCTCGTTGGTTTAAGAGGTTTTCCTTTGAACATTTAAAAGGCCCTTCTCGGCACAAGGTTACGTACTCGTAATTAGAATCCGTTTGGTTCTTCGGGCAATTCCCGTAATGAGTTGGTTTTCCACATTTAACACACTTGCCCAAATGACGCGCTCGACGCTTCTTAGCTGATTTTGATTTGACTTTGGTATAATTTTTCTCGTTAAGTTCTTGCCTTATTTCTTTACTCGCCTGATCGCATCTTCTCTTTATATCTAATACCACATCTCTCGGTAAAATTTTATCGCACATCAAAAAGAAGTGGTTGTCGACATATTGATTGCGCATCTTGAAAATAAACAATAAATAAAAACAAAAAGAAAAAAATAAAAAGGGAGAATGGAGGGAGAAGACTAGTTCTTTAGTGTCTGCTAGGGAAAGACCGAACAAACCCCACTCTTAAAGATAAAACTAAAGATCAAGAATGGAGTTGAAAAACTTTAAAGTTACCCCGAATTTACTTGTCCTTAGGGTAGAAGGTGATTTCGTCTCTTTCCGTAGTGTTGATTCCGTCAAAGTATAACTTGAGTCGATGACCGTTCACCTTGAAAGTTCCACCGTCTTTGCTATATAACTCTGCATATCCAGATGGAAAAACCTGTTTTATTATATATGGCCCAGTCCACCGGGATCTAAGTTTCCCAGGTGAAAACTTAAAACGTGATTGGAAAACTAATACTTTATCCCCTTGTTCGAATTCTTTTCTTTCTTTTAATCGCGCATCGTGCCATCTCTTAGTTTTCTCTTTGTATGTTTTAGAGTTTTCATAGGCTTGTAGTCTTAATTCGTCTAATTCATTAAGTTGTAAGAATCGGTTTTCTCCGGCTTCCACAAGGTCGGTGTTACATTCTCTTAGAGCCCAATATGTCTTGTGTTCAACTTCGACAGGTAGATGACACGCCTTACCGTAAATTAATCGGAAAGGTGTAGTACCAATGGGCGTTTTGAATGCAGTTCTAAATGCCCAAAGCGCATCATCTAACTTTCGATGCCAGATTTTAGAATTATTTTTAACCGTTCTTTCTAAAATTCGTTTAAGACCTCGATTTGTGTTTTCAACTTGGCCACTCGTTTGAGGGTGGTAAGAAGTTGAGAAACGATGATTAACTCCGTACTTTTTAAGTACTTTCTCGAGTAATTGATTTGTAAAATGAGTTCCACGATCACTGATTAATGTTTTTGGAATCCCAAAACGTGAAAATAGGTTTTTTAGGAAGTTCACAACAACACGGGCATCATTTGTGGGTAAAGCTTTTGCTTCGGCCCATTTAGAAACGTAGTCAACTGCCACAAGGATGTATTTGCATTTATTCGATGCGGGAAATGGACCCATGAATTCAATACCCCAAATGTCAAATACTTCACATACAAGAATGCCTTTTTGTGGCATTTCGTCCCTTTTTGAGATGTTACCGGATCTTTGACATGCATCACATGTTTTAACCATGTGGTGTGCATCTTTGAAAATGGTTGGCCAATAAAAACCTGAGTCAAAAACCTTCTTAGCTGTATAGCTTGGTCCGAAATGACCACCCGCTGGGTCTTGATGACAGTGCTCCAATATTTATTGAGCTTCTTTACCATATACGCATTGGCGGATAACTTGATCCGCTCCTATTCGAAAAAGATTAGGGTCTTCCCAGAAGTAAAATTTTAAATCAGCAAAAAATTTCTTCTTTTGCTGGTACGTTTGGTTTTTAATTAATACTCCTGCAGCGAGATAGTTTGCAAAATCTGCAAACCATGGAACTTCAAATTCGGTTTCTATTCTCATTAGAAACTCATCGGGAAAAGTGTCATGAATAACTGACTCATTTAGTTTTTCTAGGTCGGGATTCTCAAGACGAGACAAGTGATCAGCAGCGAGATTTTCAGCACCCTTTTTATCCTTTATTTCTATATCAAATTCTTGTAAGAGAAGAATCCAATGTATCAATCTAGGTTTTGCATCTTGTTTCTTGAACAAGTACTTTAGGGCTGAATGATCGGTAAAAACAATCATTTTGGATAGCACAAGATATGATCTAAATTTATCAAAACCAAAAACAATTGCAAGGAGTTCTTTTCTGTAGTCATATAGTTGAATTGTGCTCATGTTAGTGTTTTACTTGCATAATATATTGGTTGAAATTTG